>NC_091294.1:29472295-29479795 GCF_038502225.1 Cherax quadricarinatus | reverse complement strand
ATCCTCTCCTCGTAGGACATGCCCCTTAGCACCGGCACTAGTCTCGTTGCAAACCTTTGCACTTTCTTTTATTCATGACGTGCTTGGTAAGGTGTGGGTTCCAAAGTGGTGCTGCATACTCTAATATGGGCCTGATGTACACGGTGTACAGGGTCCTGAATGATTCCTTACTGAGATTTCCGAATGCTTTACTCAGGCTTGGTTGGGGTTCTATACGCTGCAGCAGTTATTTGGTTGATGTGCACCTCAGGAGAAGTGCTCGGTATTATTCTCAACTCAATACCCTTTTCCGTGAGGGAGGTTTGTAATCTTTGGCCCCCTAGACGGTACTCTGTCTGCCGTCTTCTTTGCTCTTCCCCAATCTTAATGACCTTGCACTTGGTGGGATTGAACTCCAGGAGCCAGTTTCTGGACCAGGCCTTTAGCCTGTCCACATCCCTTTGCAGTCCTGCCAGGTCCTCCTCCTCCGATTGAACTCTCCTCATTAACTTCACATCGTTTGCAAACAGGGACACTTCTGGATCTATACCTTCCGTCATGTCATTCACATATACCACAAACAGCACCGGTGCTAGGACTGGCCCCTGTGGAACCCCGCTCTTCACAGGCGCCCACTCTGACACCTTGTCACGTACCATGACTCGCTCATGTCTCCCCATCAGGTATTCTCTGATCCCTTGCAATGCCTTCCCTGTTATACCTGCCTGGTCCTCCATCTTTTGTACTAATCTGTTATGTGGAACTCTGTCAAAAGCCTTCTTACAGTCAAAGAAAATGCATGCTACCCACCTTTCTTTCTTTTCCTGCCACTGTCACCTTGTCATAGAACTCCAATAGGTTTGTGACACAGGATTTCTCGTCCCTGAATCCGTGCTGGTTGTCATTGATAAGTTCTCCATGATGTTGCATACTATCCATGTCAGTGACAGTGGTCTGTAGTTCAGTGCCGCGTGTCTGTCTCCTTTTTAAAAACTGGGATTACATTAGCTGTTTTACATACTTCAGATAGTCGCTCTGTTTCGATAGACGTGATGAAGATTGTTGTTAGTGGCACACAGAGTGCCTCTGCTCCTTCTGTCAGGACCAATGAAGAGATGTTTCTTGCCCCATCGCCTTTGAGGTATCTAGCTCGCTTCGCAGCCTTTTCACATCCTCCTCAGTTGTATGTATTGTGTATAGCACTTGATGGTGTACCCACACCTCACCTTCTTTCTGTGTGTATATGTGTGTGTGTATGTGAGTGTACTCAGTTGTGGTTGCAGGGGTCGACTCACAGCTCCTGGCCCCGCATCTTCACTGGTCGCTACTAGGTCATTGTTCCATCTCCATGAGCTTCATCATACCTCTTCTTAAAGCTATATATGGATCCTGCCTCCACTACATCACTTAGCAGACTATTCCACTACCTGACAACTCTGTGACTGAAGAAATACTTCCTAACATCACTGTGATTCATCTGAGTCTTCAACTTCCAACTGTTACACCTTGTTGCTGTGTGCCATCTCCGGAACATCCTGTCTCTGTCCACTTTGTCATTTCTTCTCAGTATTTCATATGTCATTATCATATCCCTCCTAACTCTCCTGCCCTCCAATGTCGCCAGGTCGATTTCCCTTAACCTCTCCTTGTAGGACATGACCCTTAGCTCCGTGACTAGTGTTGTTGTAAGCCTTTGCACGTTCTGTAATTTCCTTACGTGCTTGGCTAGGTTTGGGTTCCAAACTGGGGCTGCATACTCCAATATAGGCCAAACATACACGGTGTACACGTCCTGTACGATACCTTACTGAGATGTTGGAATGCTAGTCTTAGATTTGCTAGGCGCCCATATGCTGCATCAGTTATTTGGTTGATGTGTGCCCCAGTAGATGTGCCCGGTGTTATACTCACCCCAAGATCCTTTTCCTTAAGTGAGGTTTGTAGTCTCTGGCCCCCTAGACTGTATTCCATCTGCAGTGTTCTTTGCCCTTCCCCAGTCTTCATGAGTTTGCACTTGGTGAAGTTTAACTCCCGGAGCCAGGTACTGGACCAGGCTTGCAGCCTGTCCAGATCCCTTCGTAGTTCTGCCTTGTCCTAGTCCGATTGAATTCTTCTCATCAACTTCCCATCATCTGCAAACAGGGATATTTCTGCAAACAGCACCGGTCCTAGGATTGACCCCTGTGGAACCCCGCTCGTCACGGGCGCCCACTCTGACGCTTTGCCACGTATCATGACTCTCTTTTGTCTTCCTGACAGGTATTCTCTGATCCATTGCACTCCCTTCCCTACTATCCCTGCCTGGTCCTCCAGCTTTTTCACTACTCTCTTATGTGGAAGTGTGTCAAATGCATTCTTACAGTCCAAGAAAAAGCAATCTACCAACCCCTCTTTCTCTCTTGTTTTACTGCTGTTACTCTGTCATAGAATTCCTGTAGGCTTGTGACACAGGATTTCCCTGGTTGTCGTCAGTGACACGGGTCTATAGTTTAATTCTTCATTTCTGTCTCCTTTTTCGAAAACTGGGAATACGTCTGCTGTCTTCCATACCTCAGGTAGTCGCCCGGTTTCGATAGATGTGTTGAAGATTGTTATTAGTGGTACACATAGCACCTCTGCTCCCTCTCTCAGAACCCACAGAGAGATGTTATCCAGCCCCATCTCCTTTGAGGTATCCAGATCGCTTGGCAGCCTCTTTACTTCTTCCTCGGTTGTATGTATTGTCCAACACTCGATGGTGTACCCCACCTCTCTGCCTTTCTGGAGTCCCTTCTGTCTCCTCTGTGAACACTTCTTTGAATCTCATGTTGAGCTCCTCACATACATCGTGGTCGTTTCTTGTAATCTACCCTCCTTCCTTCCTCAGCCTGATTACCTGGTCCTTGACTGTTGTTTTCCTCTTGATGTGACTGCACATCAGCACTGGGTCAGATTTGGCTTTCGCTGCTATGTCATTTTTGTATTGTCATTAGGCCTCCCTTCTTACTTGTGCATATTCATTTCTGGCTCTACAACTGCTCTTCTTATTATTCTGGGTCCCTTGCCTTCTATACTTCTTCCATTCTGTAGCACACTTGGTTTTGGCCTTTCTACACCTTTGCAAGAACTAAGGGCTCATCCTGGCTTTCTCGTTATTTCTGTTACCCTTGGGTACAAACCTTTCCTCAACTTTCTTGCATATTGTTGTCACATATTCCATCATCTTGTTTACTGACTTTCCTGCCAGTTCTCTGTTCCACTGAACCCCGTACAGGAAATTCTTCATGTCTCTGTGGTCCCTTCTCTTGTAATTTGGCTTCATTCGTCCTGCTCTCCCTGCTTCCTTCTCCACTTGTAACTCTACTATATATTCGAAGCTCAGAACCACATGGTTAATGGCCCCGAGGGATCTTTCATATGTGATGTCCTCAATGTCTGCCCTACTGAAGGTGAATACTAGTTCAAGTCTTGCTGGTTCATCCTCTCTTCTCTCTCTGGTAGTGTCCTTTATGTATTAATACATGAGATTTTCCAGTACCACCTCCATCATCTTAGCTCTCAACGTTTCTGGGCCCCCATGTGGCTCCAGGTTATCCCAGTCGATTTCTTTGTGGTTGAAGTCACTCACAATCAGCAGCTTTGCCCTCCTCGCATGAGCTCTTCTGGCCACTTCAGCTAGTGTGTCAGCCATCGCTCTATTACTCTCATCACACTCATGCCTTGGCCTCCTGATGTTCTCTGGTGGGTTATACATCACTGCAATTTCCACCTTGAACCTTCCAGAATGAAGTGTCCCTATTATGCATTCTCTTGCTTCTCCTCTATCACCTCTCTCCACCTCATCAAAATCTCATTGGTTTTTGATGAGCAGTGCCATCCTCCACGCCCTTTGTTCCCTCTGTCTTTTGTCTTCTCAAGATCTGTTGTCCCATTGAAAATATAGCATCTGTTATCACTCCTGAGAGCTCTGATGTCTGGTGATGCCTCTTTGACTCTTTCGTGCCACTCCTCCCACTTATTTGTAATTCCATCATCGTTGGTGTACCATACCTTCAGTTTTCTCTCCAACACTGTGTTCTGGGGGTCTATGGGGGTGGGGGACCTAGTAGTGTCCTGTGGGATTTTATAGCATAGTGTGGGGTGGAGGGCTGTAAGTGTGAATTGTGGGTTGTGTTAGGACAGCGTGTTTTGCTGTTGGGTTCTGGGGGTGGTTCTGTGTGTGCTTGCGCTTGTTGCTCTGCCATACTTTGGTTGTCTTCTGATGCTGCCCTTGCCTCTCTTCCTAGCCCCATTCGTTTCTGTGTCCTCTCCCTCAGCATCTGTTGTTCTGTTCTTGTTCTGTCAAGGTCTAGGAACACTCTCTTGTATGTTGATGATTCCTTCAACCGTTGTTTCTCTTGCAGGATCCTGTTCCACACTGTTTCTGTCTTGAAAATCAGTTTTACTGGCTGATTTCTCACATTCAAGTACCCCCCTATTCTCTGAAAATTTATCTCAGTCATGTCCTTCTTGCCTATTTCTGGGATGATGTTTTCAATCTCCTGTTTTTTTTTTCTGCCGTCTTTCATTGTGTGTCGTCCCCTCACTCTCCTGAAGCTCATGAATAAACACTGGCTTATCCCTCTCCTCCTCCCATTGCCTTTCCCCCTGTGCCTCTGGGGTCCCATTTGTAGATGGCCATTGTCTCCCTTATTTTTTCTTATAACATTTGGTGGCATGGTTGTGCCTCTGCATGGGACCTGTTACCTTCGCCACCTTTCCTCCCTCAATTACCGCTATCACTGCTCCCAACAGGTCTCCCTCTTCATTCCTTGATCTTGCTTGGTGGACTGATATAGCCTTAGCGTAAGTCTTGTCTCCTTCCTTTCTCTAGGGCAGCAGCAAGTAGGTACCTGTGTGTTAGTCCACTGGTGTGGGTCGCATCCTGGAGGACAAGATTGAGGACCCAAATTTTAAATAAGACAAACAGTCCTCCATGACACACTGCCTTTCTAGGATTATCCTTGGTGGCTAATCCTGCAAGGTTAAAAATCCAAACGAAATCTTATCTCTCCTTGTTCAATAGAGGCGTACCTGCTTCAGATGCCATGTCTCCTCTGGGCAATAGCCCTGTAACTAGCTTCAGCCTATTTATCTCATATTCTAGGGCACGTATCCTGGCTTCCGAGGCTTCGGCTTGCAAGTCCCATTTCTTCTTTTCCTCTGCCTCCATCCTCTTCTCCATTTTCACAGAAAGCTCACCTACTTTACTCTCCCACTCTTGTTCCATCCTTTTACATTGCTCTTCCTTCCATTCTTCCTTACCAGGACATCTTCCTCTGATCCCCTGAACCTTTGACTTGCCATCTGAGCTACCATTTTTTGTGTATGTGTGTGTGTGTATGTGTGCCTGGGAGACAGAAAGAGAGTGTTAGAGAGGTGGAGAGAGAGAGAGAGAGAGACAGAGAGAGAGAGAGAGAGAGAGAGAGAGAGAGAGAGAGAGAGAGAGAGAGAGAGAGAGAGAGAGAGAGAGAGAGAGAGAAAGAGAGAGACAGACAGACAGACAGAGAGACAGAGGGAAGGAGAGAGGGAAGGTGGAGAGAAAGAGGTAGAGGAAGAGAGAGATGGAGAGAAAGAGGGATATAGAAGGTGGGGGTGGGGAGTTGTAAGGGGAGTTGTAAGGAGGAGGGTGATGGAAAGAGGGAAGGAGGGGGACAGGGAGAGTGATGGGGAGGTGCGGAAAAGAGTGGGAAGGATGCTAGAGGGAGAGAATGGGGGGAAGGGAAGGAAGGAGTGAGGAAGGAAAAGAGAGAGAGGGGGGAATGAGGGGAGAGAGGGGAAGAGCAAAGGGGATAGAGGAAAGAAAGATAGGCATAGGGAAGGGAATGGACAGAGTACTATCAAGTCACAGTGAGGTGTCAATTGGCCTGTGTGCGCGTATATGTATGTGTACGTGTGTGCTTATATAAGCATTAGTTTTGAGTTTGAGTGTATGCGTGTGCGTTTTGCGTGCGTATAGGTGCTCACAATGTTTGCACGGTCCACATGTACATGTGGTTCACTGGCCTGCCTTTGACTTGATGCTGACTCAAGTGACTAATGTTAGTTCCTTTTATGTTTATCCTTCTTCCTAGAATACCTACATCGTAGATTCCTAACTGCCTAGTGTGTGTATGAGAGAGTGAGAGTGTGCCAGGAAAAAACCTTCCTCGCTTACCCCCTCCTTAGCCAATCTACCTGTCAATGATACTAAGTCTACTCTCTGCTTCTACAAGTGCCAGAAGAAACACACGTGTGTGTGTGTGTGTGTGTGTGTGTGTGTGTGTGTGTGTGTGTGTGTGTGTGTGTGTGTGTGTGTGTGTGTGTGTGTGTGTGTGTGTGTGTGGGTGTGTACACGTGGGTACTTGCATGTGCACAATCGTGTGTGTGTGTACTGGAGTCCCTCACTAGCTAGTCGTCATCCCTGGCATAACTCACCTACACTATAGTAAATGATATTAAGTGCTAGTAAATGCTCTTTACTATAATTCTGATAGCTTTCAAGAGTGAGTGACCCCTAGATTCCAGCATGCACAGACTGGTGCTATTGCAATCCCATGCAACCCCAACTAGATGAATATTACGTGCGTCTGGCAGAGAAGTGGGGTCTCTTGTTCCTCGCTACCACTCCCTTGCTGTAACAGTGTCTTACTTTGCTATTATTATACGTTGCACTAATCATATATATATATATATATATATATATATATATATATATATATATATATATATATATATATATATATATATATATATATATATATATATATATATATATATATATATATTATATATATATATATATATATATATATATATATATATATATATATATATATATATATATATATATATATATATATATATATATATATATGTGTGTGTGTGTGTGTGTGTGTGTGTGTGTACTCACCTAATTGTACTCACCTAATTGTGGTTGTAGCAATCGAGACTCAGCTCCTCCCCTAGCCTCTTCACTGATCGCTACTAGATACTCTCTCTCTCTGCTCCCTGAGCTTTGACATACCTTGTCTTAAAGCTATGCATGGTTTCTGCCTCCACTACATCACTTGCTAGACTATTCCACTTCCTAACAACTCTATTACTGAATAAATACTTCCTAACGTCCCTGTGACTCGTCTGAGTCTTTAGCTTCCAATTGTGACCCCTTGTTTCTGTGTCCCCTCTCTGGAACATCCCGTCTCTGTCCACCTTATCTATTCCACGCAGTATTTTGTATGTCGTTATCATGTCTTCCCTGACCCTCCTGTCCTCCAGTGTTGTCAGGCCGATTTCCCTCAACCTTTCTTCGTAGGACATTCCCCTGAGCTCCAGAACTAAGCTTGTTGCAAACCTTTGCACTTTCTCTAATTTCTTGACGTGCTTGACCAGGTGTGGGTTCTAAATTGGTGCTGCATACTCCAGTATGGGCCTGAGGTACACAGTGTACAGTGTCTTGAACGATTAATACTAAGGAATCGGAAAGCTATTCTCGGGTTTACCAGGCGCCCGTATGCTGCAGCA
>NC_091294.1:29467295-29469795 GCF_038502225.1 Cherax quadricarinatus | reverse complement strand
CAAGAGAAAACAAGACTGAGGGACAAACAGGGGTACCAGAGAGTATACCTCGATCGTGACAGAACACAAGAAAGGACTACACTGAAAGAGAGGGTACAGAGACGCAAGGAGGAACGAGAGGCAATGATGAAGATGAGCAGGACCCAGACACAGGAGGAAGGGCAAACACACCACACAGAATCTCCCACCGAAAGACTCCAACCGCGACAATCCCAACGCAACTGAGCAACCCAAACCACAACCCACTCACTGTTCCCTCTTCCAGCAACACCCACATCACAAACCTCACCCCAACAGCTGTCCCTTATGGGCATTCTGACCCCACCTCCATCATCACAAACCCCACCTACACCACAGCCCCCCATAGGCCCCCAACAAGGCTCCCACTCCCCAAACCCCAATATTCTTGCAGGACCACAGTGATAGAAAAGAAGCTGAAAGTTTTCTACACAAACGCGGACGGAATAACGAATAAACATGAGGATTGGCACGAAAGAATCAGTGAGAAATCCCCAGACATCATAGCAGTCACAGAAACAAAACTCGCTGAGACAATAACAGAAGCAATCTTCCCACCGGGATATCAGATCCTGAGAAAAGATAGGAGTAGAGGGGGAGGAGGAGTTTCACGGCTCATAAAAAACCGATGGGGATTTGAGGAAATGGAAGGCATGGACGTGATTGGAGAAAGAGACTACATAGTAGGTACAATTCAGTCTGGAGAACATAAAGTAGTCATTGGAGTGATGTATAACCCACCACAGAACTGCAGGAGGCCAAGAGAGGAGTATGAAGAAAACAACAGGGCGATGGTGGACACACTGGCTGAGGTGGCAAGAAGAGCTCACTCGAGCAGAGCAAAGTTACTGGTAATGGGCGATTTCACCCAGAGGGAGATCGACTGGGAAAACCTGGAGCCACATGGGGGTCCCGAAACATGGAGAGCCAAGATGATGGATGTGGTACTTGAAAACCTCATGCATCAACATGTCAGGGACACTACCAGAGAGAGAGGGGAGGATGAGCCAGCAAGACTGGATCTTGTGTTCACCCTGATCAGTTCAGACATTGAGGACATCACTTACGAGAGGCCCCTTGGAGCTAGCGATCACGTGGTTCTGAGTTTTGATTATATAGTAGAGTTACAAGTGGAGAAGGTAACCGGAACTGAATGGGAAAAGCCAGACTACAAAAGGGGGGGCTACACAGGTATGAGGAACTTCCTGCAGGAGGATCAGTGGGACAGAGACCTGGTAGGAAAATCAGAAAACGAGATGATGGAATATGTAGCAACAATGTGCAAGGAGGCAGAGGAAAGGTTTGTTCCCAAGGGAAACAGAAATAATAGGAAGTCCAAAGCGAGTCCTTGGTTTACCCGAAGGTGTAGGGTCGCAAAAACTAAGTGCACCAGAGAATGGAAAAGGTACAGGAGGCAAAGGACCCAGGAAAATAAGGAGATTAGTAGAAGAGCCAGAAACGAGTATGCATAGATAAGGAGGGAGGCCCAGCGACAGTATGAAAACGACATAGCATCGAAAGTCAAGTCTGACCCAAAACTGCTGTATAGCCACATTAGGAGGAAGACAACAGTCAAAGATCAGGTGATAAGGATGAGGAAAGAAGGTGGAGAACTCACAAGAAACGATCAAGAGGTATGTGAGGAGCTCAACATGAGATTTAAAGAAGTATTTACAGTAGAGACAGGAAGGCCTCTCGTGGGACAGACCAGATGGGATCACCAGCAAGGAATATACCAACAAGTGTTGGATGACATACATACGTACATACAGATGAGGAGGAGGTGAAGAAACTGCTAAGGGACATCGATACCTCAAAGGCAATGGGACTGGACATCTCCCCGTGAATCCTTAGAGAGGGAGCGGATATGTTGTGTGTGCCACTTACCACAATCTTCAACACGTCCCTGGAAACTGGGCAACTACCTGAGGTATGGAAGACGGCAAATGTAGTTCCCATTTTTAAAAAAGGAGACAGAAAAGAGGCACTAAACTATAGACCTGTGCCACTGACGTGTATAGTATGCAAAGTTATGGAGAAGATTATCAGGAGGAGAGTGGTGGAGCACCTGGAACGGAACAAGAGTATAAACGCCAACCAGCTTGGATTCATGGAAGGAAAATCCTGTGTCACAAACCTTCTGGAGTTTTATGATAAAGTAAAAAAAGGAAGACACGAGAGAGAGGGGTGGGTTGATTGCATCTTCTTGGACTGCAAGAAGGCCTTTGACAGTTCCTCACAAGAGATTAGTCTTGAAGCTAGAGGATCAGGCTCATAATATAACAGGAATGGCACTGCAATGGATCAGAGAATACCTGACAGGGAGGCAACAACGAGTCATGGTACGTAATGATGTATCACAGTGGGCACCTGTGACGAGCGGGGTCCCACAGGGGTCGGTCCTAGGACCAGTGCTATTTTTGGTATATGTGAACGACATGATGGAAGGGTTAGACTCAGAAGTGTCCCTGTTCGCAGACGA
>NC_091294.1:29424795-29454795 GCF_038502225.1 Cherax quadricarinatus | reverse complement strand
AATGAGAAATAGAGCAAACAAAACTCAGCAGCAGACTGTTAAATATATTTGTCTTCACCAGACGATATATACAGGTATGTACACTATGTACAGATAGAATAGTAAGTGTACACCACGGTGACAGATGGCAAAGCAGAAGCCAGAGATAGTGCACCGTACTCATCCAGCAGGTAGGCAAGTCTGCCAATGCTTACCGCAAGCGAACCACGTTGCTTCAGCCTTGGCTAGCTTGCCTGTGATTGGCCAATGAACCAAGGTACTTATTTACCGACGGGTACCCTATCGATCGTTAAATCCTTAGCACCCGGTTCGCTGGTTGGGAGGCAGCCTATATGGGAGTGTGACATACGCCGAATAAATTGTAACATACTCTTTGCATGCCACATTCAGCGATGTCTGGTGTTGCCATGGTTAGAGGAAGCTGAGCATGTATGACACTATAGCAGAGAAAAGAAGAAAAAGTCAGAAGACAAGTCATGTGAAGCAAATGCTCATCTCATCTCAAGTCACATTTTACAGGAACAGAAGGAAACACCGAGGCTAAGAATGTGTGGAAGTCCTGAGTCAAGTAGGCAGTTTGTCTGAGGGTTAAAAGAGTAGTAGACAGTTTTGGCAGAGTACCAGAGAAGAGTGGGTAGTCTTAGCTATGGTAAAGACTTCACTTGAATTCATAAAATTTGTCCTAAATAGATTGGTCAACTTCACCAGTATGTTGAAGAGAGCCAGAGGAGTAGAGATAAGTAAACAATGGTAAGTATGTGCGTGAGAAATATAAACCAAGTCACTGCAAAATGAATTAGTTCAACGAAATGCAAATGTCCAGTGGACGAAGGGCGCTGTTATTAGTATGTGAATGTGTCATGCGAAGATAAGAGATGGAAAAGCATTATCTGCAAAATATCAGAAAGATCAACCAAATATTGTTTTGCCAAAAATAATGACACCTTGGTACCCAGACAACTCAAGATCAACCCCAACTCTTTTCCAATTAACGTACACCGGTGTTCAAGGTTAGAATCCTATCAAGAGAAAGGTATTCTGAAGGTCATTAAAACGATCTTCAAACCTTGAGTAACTACACAAGTGGAAGCTCCAACAAACACAGAGCAGCTCTGAACAGCACACCACAAGAAACACTGACCTTCGCTTGAGCAAAGTAGTAATTATAAATAACGGGTTGTGTCTCCTTTCTGTGGAGCGGTAGAGGGTGATGTGGTACTGCAGGGAGCATGAGTGGTGGTGCTGGGAGCATGAGTGGTGGTGCTGGGAGCATGAGTGGTAGTGCTGGGAGCATGAGTGGTGGTGCTGGGAGCATGAGTGGTAGTGCTGGGAGCATGAGTGGTGGTGCTGGGAGCATGAGTGGTGGTGCTGGGAGCATGAGTGGTGGTGCTGGGAGCATGAGTGGTGGTGCTGGGAGCATGAGTGGTGGTGCTGGGAGCATGAGTGGTGGTGCTGGGAGCATGAGTGGTGGTGCAGGGAGCATGAGTGGTGGTGCTGGGAGCATGAGTGGTGGTGCTGGGAGCATGAGTGGTGGTGCAGGGAGCATGAGTGGTGATGAAGGGAGCATGAGTGGTAGTGCTGGGAGCATAAGTGGTGGTGCTGGGAGCATGAGTGGTGGTGCAGGGAGCATGAGTGGTGGTGCTGGGAGCATGAGTGGTGGTACTGGGAGCATGAGTGGTGGTGCTGGGAGCATGAGTGGTGGTGCTGGGAGCATGAGTGGTGGTGCTGGGAGCATGAGTGGTGGTGCTGGGAGCATGAGTGGTGGTGCTGGGAGCATGAGTGGTGGTGCAAGGAACATGAGTGGTGGTGCTGGGAGCATGAGTGGTGGTGCTGGGAGCATGAGTGGTGGTGCTGGGAGCATGAGTGGTGGTGCTGGGAGCATGAGTGGTGGTGCAGGAAACATAAGTGGTGGAGCAGGGAGCATGGGTGGTGGTGCAGGGAGCATGAGTGGTGGTGCTGGGAGCATGAGTGGTGGTGCTGGGAGCATGAGTGGTGGTGCAGGGAGCATGAGTGGTGGTACTGGGAGCATGAGTGGTGGTGCAGGGAGCATGAGTGGTGGTGCAGGGAACATGAGTGGTAGTGCTGGGAGCATGAGTGGTGGTGCAGGGAGCATGAGTGGTGGTGCAGGGAGCATGAGTTGTGGTGCAGGGAGCATAAGTGGTGGTGCAGGGAACATGAGTGGTGGTGCAGGGAGCATGAGTGGTGGTGCAGGAAACATGAGTGGTGGAGCAGGGAGCATGGGTGGTGGTGCAGGGAGCATGAGTGGTACTGCAGGGAGCATGAGTGGTGGTGCAAGGAGCATGAGTGGTACTGCAGGGAGCATGAGTGGTGGTGCAGGGAGCATGAGTGGTGGTGCAGGGAGCATGAGTGGTGGTGCAGGGAGCATGAGTGGTGGTGCAGGGAGCATGAGTGGTGGTGCTGGGAGCATGAGTGGTGGTGCTGGGAGCATGAGTGGTGGTGTTGGGAGCATGAGTGGTGGTGCAGGGAGCATGAGTGGTGGTGCTGGGAGCATGAGTGGTGGTGCTGGGAGCATGAGTGGTGGTGCTGGGAGCATGAGTGGTGGTGCAGGGAGCATGAGTGGTGGTGCAAGGAGCATGAGTGGTACTGCAGGGAGCATGAGTGGTGGTGCAGGGAGCATGAGTGGTACTGCAGGGAGCATGAGTGGTGGTGCTGGGAGCATGAGTGGTGGTGCTGGGAGCATGAGTGGTGGTGCAGGGAACATGAGTGGTAGTGCTGGGAGCATGAGTGGTGGTGCAGGGAGCATGAGTGGTGGTGCAGGGAGCATGAGTTGTGGTGCAGGGAGCATAAGTGGTGGTGCAGGGAACATGAGTGGTGGTGCTGGGAGCATGAGTGGTGGTGCAGGAAACATAAGTGGTGGAGCAGGGAGCATGGGTGGTGGTGCAGGGAGCATGAGTGGTGGTGCAGGGAGCATGAATGGTGGTGCTGGGAGCATGAGTGGTGGTGCAGGGAGCATGGGTGGTGGTACTGGGAGCATGAGTGGTGGTGCAGGGAGCATGAGTGGTGGTGCAGGGAGCATGAGTGGTGGTGCAGGGAGCATGAGTGGTGGTGCTGGGAGCATGAGTGGTGGTGCTGGGAGCATGAGTGGTGGTGCTGGGAGCATGAGTGGTGGTGCAGGGAGCATGAGTGGTGGTGCTGGGAGCATGAGTGGTGGTGCTGGGAGCATGAGTGGTGGTGCTGGGAGCATGAGTGGTGGTGCAGGGAGCATGAGTGGTGGTGCTGGGAGCATGAGTGGTGGCTGCATGAGTGAGCATGAGTGGTCGTGCAGGGAGCATGAGTGGTGGTGCAGGGAGCATGAGTGGTATTGCAGGGAGCATGAGTGGTGGTGCTGGGAGCATGAGTGGTGGTGCTGGGAGCATGAGTGGTGGTGCAGGGAGCATGAGTGGTGGTGCAGGGAGCATGAGTGGTGGTGCTGGGAGCATGAGTGGTGGTGCAGGGAGCATGAGTGGTGGTGCTGGGAGCATGAGTGGTGGTGCTGGGAGCATGAGTGGTGGTGCAGGGAGCATGAGTGGTGGTGCAGGGAGCATGAGTGGTGGTGCTGGGAGCATGAGTGGTGGTGCTGGGAGCATGAGTGGTGGTGCTGGGAGCATGAGTGGTGGTGCAGGGAGCATGAGTGGTGGTGCAGGGAGCATGAGTGGTGGTGCTGGGAGCATGAGTGGTGGTGCAGGGAGCATGAGTGGTGGTGCAGGGAGCATGAGTGGTGGTGCTGGGAGCATGAGTGGTGGTGCAGGGAGCATGAGTGGTGGTGCTGGGAGCATGAGTGGTGGTGCAGGGAGCATGAGTGGCGGTGCAGGGAACATGAGTGGTAGTGCTGGGAGCATGAGTGGTGGTGCTGGGAGCATGAGTGGTGGTGCAGGGAACATGAGTGGTGGTGCAGGGAGCATGAGTGGTGGTGCAGGGAACATGAGTGGTGGTGCAGGGAGCATGAGTGGTGGTGCTGGGAGCATGAGTGGTGGTGCAGGGAACATGAGTGGTAGTGCTGGGAGCATGAGTGGTAGTGCTGGGAGCATGAGTGGTGGTGCAGGGAACATGAGTGGTGGTGCAGGGAGCATGAGTGGTGGTGCAGGGAACATGAGTGGTGGTGCTGGGAGCATGAGTGGTGGTGCAGGGAACATGAGTGGTGGTGCAGGGAGCATGAGTGGTGGTGCATGAAACATGAGTGGTGGTGCAGGGAGCATGAGTGGTGGTGCAGGGAGCATGAGTGGTGGTGAAGGGAGCATGGGTGGTGGTGCAGGGAGCATGAGTGGTGGTGCAGGGAGCATGAGTGGTGGTGAAGGGAGCATGAGTGGTGGTGCTGGGAGCATGAGTGGTGGTGCAGGGAGCATGAGTGGTGGTGAAGGGAGCATGGGTGGTGGTGCAGGGAGCATGGGTAATGGTGGAGGGAGCATGAGTGGTGGTGCAGGGAGCATGAGTGGTGGTGCAGGGAACATGAGTGGTGGTGCTGGGAGCATGAGTGGTGGTGCAGGGAACATGAGTGGTGGTGCTGGGAGCATGAGTGGTGGTGCAGGAAACATGAGTGGTGGTGCAGGGAGCATGAGTGGTGGTGCAGGAAACATGAGTGGTGGTGCAGGGAGCATGAGTGGTGGTGCAGGGAGCATGAGTGGTGGTGCAGGGAGCATGAGTGGTGGTGAAGGGAGCATGGGTGGTGGTGCAGGGAGCATGAGTGGTGGTGCAGGGAGCATGAGTGGTGGTGCAGGGAGCATGAGTGGTGGTGCTGGGAGCATGAGTGGTGGTGCAGGGAACATGAGTGGTGGTGCTGGGAGCATGAGTGGTGGTGCAGGGAGCATGAGTGGTGGTGCTGGGAGCATGAGTGGTGGTGCAGGGAGCATGAGTGGTGGTGCAGGGAGCATGAGTGGTGGTGCAGGGAGCATGAGTGGTGGTGCAGGGAGCATGAGTGGTGGTGCTGGGAGCATGAGTGGTGGTGCAGGGAGCATGAGTGGTGGTGAAGGGAGCATGTGTGGTGGTGCAGGGAGCATGAGTAATGGTGGAGGGAGCATGAGTGGTGGTGCTGGGAGCATGAGTGGTGGTGCAGGGAACATGAGTGGTGGTGCTGGGAGCATGAGTGGTGGTGCAGGGAGCATGTGTGGTGGTGCTGGGAGCATGAGTGGTGGTGCTGGGAGCATGAGTGGTGGTGCTGGGAGCATGAGTGGTGGTGCAGGAAACATAAGTGGTGGTGCAGGGAGCATGAGTGGTGGTGCAGGGAGCATGAGTGGTGGTGCAGGGAGCATGAGTGGTGGTGAAGGGAGCATGGGTGGTGGTGCAGGGAGCATGAGTGGTGGTGCAGGGAGCATGAGTGGTTATGAAGGGAGCATGGGTGGTGGTGCAGGGAGCATGGGTAATGGTGGAGGGAGCATGAGTGGTGGTGTAGGGAGCATGAGTGGTGATACAGGTACCATGAGTGGTGATACAGCCAGCATGATAGGCGATGCAAGCAACATGAGTGGTGATACAGGCAGGATGAGTGGTGATACAGGCAGCATGAGTGGTGATACAGGCAGCATGAGTGGTGATACAGGCAGCATGAGTGGTGATACAGGCAGCATGAGTGATGACACAGGCAGCATGAGTGGTGATACAGGCAGCATGAGTGGTGATACAGGCAGCATGAGTGGCAACACAGGCAGCATGAGTGGTGATACAGGCAGCATGAGTGGTGATACAGGCAGCATGAGTGGCAACACAGGCAGCATGAGTGGTGATACAGGCAGCATGAGTGGCGACACAAGCAGCATGAGTGGTGATACAGGCAGCATGAGTGGTGATACAGGCAGCATGAGTGGTGATACAGGCAGCATGAGTGGCAACACAGGCAGCATGAGTGGTGATACAGGCAGCATGAGTGGTGATACAGGCAGCATGAGTGGTGATACAGGCAGCATGAGTGGTGATACAGGCAGCATGAGATGAGGGATAAGAGACTCGTACACTCGTTGTTGGTTGAGCACTAACACAGTTAACCCCAATCATGGCTCTGCCAATTAAAAATTTAAATGTATCTTTTTTTTTAAATTTGATAAGAGTCAATAGTGATGGGTGGCGTTGTTGGGTCAGTGAGTGATGGGTGGGGTTGTTGGGTCAGTGAGTGATGGGTGGGGTTGTTGGGTCAGTGAGTGATGGGTGGGGTTGTTGGGTCAGTGAGTGATGGGCGGGTTGTTGGGTTAGTGAGTGATGGGCGGGGTTGTTGGGTCAGTGAGTGATGGGTGGGGTGGTGGGGTCAGTGAGTGATGGGCGGGTTGTTGGGTCAGTGAGTGATGGGCGGGTTGTTGGGTCAGTGAGTGATGGGTGGGGTTGTTGGGTCAGTGAGTGATGGGCGGGTTGTTGGGTCAGTGAGTGATGGGCGGGTTGTTGGGTCAGTGAGTGATGGGTGGGGTTGTTGGGTCAGTGAGTGATGGGCGGGTTGTTGGGTCAGTGAGTGATGGGCGGGTTGTTGGGTCAGTGAGTGATGGGCGGGTTGTTGGGTCAGTGAGTGATGGGCGGGTTGTTGGGTCAGTGAGTGATGGGCGGGTTGTTGGGTCAGTGAGTGATGGGCGGGTTGTTGGGTCAGTGAGTGATGGGTGGGGTTGTTGGGTCAGTGAGTGATGGGCGGGTTGTTGGGTCAGTGAGTGATGGGCGGGTTGTTGGGTCAGTGAGTGATGGGCGGGTTGTTGGGTCAGTGAGTGATGGGCGGGGTTGTTGGGTCAGTGAGTGATGGGCGGGGTTGTTGGGTCAGTGAGTGATGGGCGGGGTTGTTGGGTCAGTGAGCGATGGGTACACACACACACACACACACACACACACACACACACACACACACACACACACACACACACACACACACACACACACACACACATACACAGGATTTCACACCTACCTGTGAACTGACCATCTAAACCTCACTCCTTCTTTCTCTCTCCCTCTCTCACTACCTGTCTCCCTCTCTACCTTTATCTCTATCTATCTCTCTCTCTACCTATCTCACTCTACCTATCTCTCTCTCTCTCTGCCTATCTCTCTCTACCTATCACTCTCTACCTATCTCTCTCTCTGTCCCCTCTTCCATCTCTCCCCTCTCCCATCTCTCCCCTCTAACATCTCTTCCCTCTAACACCTCTCCCCCTCTAACATCTCTCTCCCTCTAACATCTCTCCCCTTTCATTATCTCTCCCCTCTCCCTTTTTCCATCTCTCTCCCCCTATCCTCTCTCTCCCCTCTCTCTCTTCCATCTTCCCCCTCTTTCCCCCTTCTCCTCCTCTCTCCCCCTTACACAGGGTTTGACAAGGTTAAGGATCCCTAGCTTTATTGACAAGCTGTTTACAGGTTAAGGATTCCTAACTTTATTGGCAAGCTAAGAGCTGTTACCTACATCAGCTCATTTGAAAGTATTTTTATTGTTATGAGACATACAAGTGGGGAACAGGATGAAGTTGGAGCCATCTGTGGGCCAGCATTTTCATTTGATCAACTGACTTTATCTCGTTGACATCATTATGCTGTACGAATGTGTTCCATACTCGAGTCATCCTGGGTATATAGGATCTCAGATGGAGTGAAGTTCTGGAGAAGGGTACAGCCAGAGTGAAGTTGCTGCTTTCTGTCCGTCTTGTGGCATAAAAGCTTGTTTCACGCTATCCTCGAAGTGGATCCAAGTGTGGTATTTTGACAATATTGGCCTTGTACATAATAAGGCCACCCACATCCCTCCTATGTTGAAGGCTCTGCTGAAATGACAGATCTATCCAGGATGGGTCCAGGCGAGAGATGAGACGTCTTGCTCTGTTCTCTACTCTGTCAAGCAGTCGCAGATGAGAGGGGGGGGGGCAGGCAAACCAAGAAAGTGGAGCATACTCAAGGTGCGAGCGTACTTGTGCCTTGTACAGAATCTTGCAACCCCTACTGTCAAGTAGATGCGAGATACGGTGAAGTGCTGTAAGCTTCCTGGCTGCCTTGTTTGCAAGATTTACAACATGGTTCTTCATGGTTAGTTTGGAGTCAAATTTCACCCCAAGGATATCAACTTCTTCTCCAGGTGCCAACACCCTCCCATTCATCCTTACTGCTGCACCAGCATTACCATCATGGTGCCTAGAGACGATCATCATTTGCGTTTTCTCAGGTGCAAATGTTACTTGCCACCTATTTCCCCAAGCTGATATAGCTCTCAGCTGGTGATTGATGTAGCTTAGAGCAGCTGGCATTTCTTCTCTTGGATAAGTGAATGTCAGTGTGCAGTCGTCTGCATATGCATGTGATTCCGGGATGAGATGAAGAAGGTCGTTGAAGTAGACATTCCATAACAATGGTCCCAGCACGCTTCCTTGTGGAACACTTGCCCCAATAGGATGTCTTGCTGGTTCCGTTCCATTGAGAACTACACTTAGAGATCTACCATGAGAGTAATCACTGAGGAGACATAGCATAGAGCCTGCAATTCCCAGTGCTTAAAGTTTTGCTAAGAGGCCCTGGTGCCACACCCGGTCGAAAGCGCCAGCAATGTCCAGTGCTACCACACAGCTGACTTTGGATTCATCCAGTGACTGGTGCCACTTAGTGGAGAGGTTTAACAACAGATCAGCAGCAGAGTAACCTTTCCTGAAGCCATATTGACGATCACAAAGTAGTGAGTGATAGTCAAAAAACTCTGTCATTTGTCTTGAGATTATTGTCTCAAGGATCTTACCAGTGATTGACAGGAGTGACACTGGTCTGTAGTTGCTGATTTCTGCTTTGCGCTTCTTTTTGTGAACAGGGACTACATTTGCCTCTTTCCATAGAGAGGGCCATTTACACTGTACTAGGCAGTGCTGAAAGATGCAAGTTAGAGGTGCTGCTAGCTGGTCTGCTCTCTCTCTCTCTCTCTCTCTCTCTCTCTCTCTCTCTCTCTCTCTCTCTCTCTCTTTCTTTCCTCCTTTTCCCTTCTCACTCTCCCTCTCCTTCTACCTTTCCCTTCTCTCTCTCTCACCCTCTCTCCCCCTTTTTCCCTCTCTCCTTCTACCTTTCCCTTCTCTCTATCTCTCACTCTCTTCCCTATTTTCCCTTGTCACTCTCCCCCTCTCCTACCCTTCCCTTCTCTCTCTTTCCCCCCTCTCTCTCTCCTACCTTTCCCTTCTCTCTCAAAAAAAAAAAATGGTGGGGACTTGCAGGAACCAGGGATCAGATGAGAATGGTTCTGATAGGGAGGAGTGGATGGAGGAGCAGTGGAAAAGGATGGAACAAGAGTGGGAGAGAAAATTAGGAGAGCTTTCTGAAAAAATGGAGAAAGGGCTCTCTGTGAAATTGGAAAAGAGGTTGGAGAAGGAGACAAAGAATTGGGAGGCACAAGTCCAAACTGCAGTGGCCAGGATAAGGGTCCTAAAAGTTGAGATAAATAGGCTGAAGTGAGTTACAGGGGCAGTGACCAGAGAAGACACAGCATATGAAGCTGAGAGGACGAACAGGAAGGAAGATATGAATTATGCTAAGGTCATATCAGCTTGCCAAGAAGGGCCAAGGAGTGAAAGGGAAGAACAGCTGGGTGCAGATGGAGAGGGTGATAGGTCAAATGCTGAGGCACAACCATGCTACCAAGAGCCACTGGAAAAATCAAGGGAGAAAATGACCACATGCAGACAGGATCCAGAGTCACAGAGGGTGAGGCAATGGGAGGAGGAAAGGGCAAAATCAGTGTTTATCCATGGGCTTCAGGAGAGAGAGGAAAGGACACACTGAAAGGCGGCAGGAAGAAAGGAGATTGAGAAAATCATCATGGAAATAGGTGAAGAGATGGACGAGATTGTAAATTTTCGGAGAATAGGGGAGAAACTGACCGATCAAGCTAATTCTCAGGACGGAAACAGTGAGGAACAGGATCCTCCAAGAAAAACCACGGTTGAAATACTCGGAAGAGTACAAGAGGGTGTTCCTAGACAGAGAGAGCACAAATAGAATGACAGCAGCTGAGGGAGAGGACAAAAAAGCGAAAGGAGCTAGGAAAGGAGACAAGAATGGAACCAGCAGAGGTCAGACACAGCAGAACAGAGCAGCAAGGGCAAGCACACACACAACTATCCTCAGAACCCCACAACCTATCACACCATCCCAACACACTACAATCCATACCCACAGCTTCCACCCAACACTGAGCTATAGAATCCCACGGTATGCTACCAGGTCTCCCACCCTCACAGGCCCCCCAAACCACAGTGTTGGAAAGGAAACTGAAGATATGGTACACAAACGCTGATGGAATAACAAATAAGTGGGAGGAGTGGCACGAAAGAATCAAAGAGGCATCACCGGACATCATAGCTCTCACAGAAACCAAGCTTACAGGTATGATAACAGATGCCATCTTTCCAATGGGATACCAGATCCTGAGGAAAGACAGAGGGAACAGGGGGGTGGAGGAGTGGCATTGATCAAAAACTGATGGAATTTTGATGAGCTGGAGAGAGGAGACAGCGGAGAAGAAAGTGATTACATAGCAGGAACGCTTCACTCTGGAGGTCCCAAGGTGGTAATAGCAGTGTTGTATAACCCACCACAGAACAGCAGGAGGCCAAGGCAAGAGTACAACGAGAACAATAGAGCGATGGTTGACACCCGCTGCAGTGGCCAGAAGAGATCATGCATGCAGGGCAAAGCTCCTGATCATGGGTGACTTTAACCACAAGGAGATCGATTGGGAGAACTTGGAGCCACATGGGGGTCAAGATACATGGAGGGCTAAGATGATGGAGGTGGTACTGGAAAACTTCATGTACCAACACGTAAGGGACACTACAAGAGAGAGAGGAGAGGATGAACCAGCAAGACTGGACTTAGTATTCACCTTGAGTAGTGCAGATATCGAGGACATCACATATGAAAGACCCCTTGGGGCCAACGATCATGTGGTTTTAAGCTTCGAATACACAGAGCTACAAGTGGAGGGGAAAGCAGGAAGGCCAGGACGAATGAAGCCAAACTACAAGGGAATGAGGAACTTCCTGAACGGGGTTCAGTGGGACAGAGAACTGGCAGGGAAGCCAGTTAATGAGATGATGGAATATGTAGCAACAATATGTAAGGAGACTGAGGAGAGGTTTGTACCCAAGGGTAACAGGAATAATGAAAAAGCCAGGATGAGCCCATGGTTCACCCAAAGGTGCAGGGAGGCAAAAACCAAGTGTGCTAGGGAATGGAAGAAATATAGAAGGCAAAAGACCCAGGAGAATAAGGAGAGCAGTCGTAGAGCCAGAAACGAATATGCACAGATAAGAAGGGAGGCTCAACGACAATATGAAAATGACATAGCAGCGAAAGCCAAATCTGACCCGAAACTGTTATACAGCCACATCAGAAGGAAAACAACAGTCAAGGACCAGGTAATCAGGCTAAGGAAGGAAGGAGGAGAGAGAACAAGAAATGACCATGAAGTATGTAAGGAACTCAACAAGAGATTCAAAGAAGTGTTCACAGAGGAGACAGAAGGGGCTCCAGAAAGACAGAGAGGTGAGGACACCACCAAGTGCTGGACACAGTGCACACAACCGAGGAAGAAGTGAAGAGGCTTCTGAGTAAGCTAGATACCTCAAAGGCAATGGGGCCAGATAACATCTCCCCATGGGTCCTGAGAGAGGGAGCAGAGGCACTATGTGTACCCCTAATAACAATATTCAATACATCTATCGAAACAGGGAGATTGCCTGAGGCATGGAAGACAGCAAATGTAGTCCCAATCTTTAAAAAAGGAGACAGGCATGAAGCACTAAACTGCAGACCAGTGTCACTGACATGTATAGTATGCAAAATCATGGAGAAGATTATCAGGAGAAGAGTGGTGGAACACCTAGAAAGAAATGATCTCATCAACAGCAGCCAACATGGTTTCAGGGACGGGAAATCCTGTGTCACAAACCTACTGGAGTTCTATGACATGGTGACAGCAGTAAGACAAGAGAGAGAGGGGTGGGTGGATTGCATATTCTTGGACCGCAAGAAGGTGTTTGACACAGCTCCACACAAGAGATTAGTGCAAAAACTGGAGGACCAAGCAGGGATAACAGGGAAGGCACTACAGTGGATCAGGGAATACTTGTCAGGAAGACAGCAGCGAGTCATGGTACGTGGCAAGGTGTCAGAATGGGCACCTGTGACCAGCGGGGTCCCACAGGGGTCAGTCTTAGGACCAGTGCTGTTTCTGGTATTTGTGAACAACATGAGGTGTCCCTGTTTGCAGATGACGAAGTTGATGAGAAGAATTCACTCTATCGAAGACCAGGCAGAACTACACAGGGATCTGGACAGGCTGCAGACCTGGTCCCGCAATTGGCTCCTGGAGTTCAATCCCACCAAGTGCAAAGCCATGAAGATTGGGGAAGGGCAAAGAAGACCGCAGATGGAGTACAGTTTAGGGGGCCAGAGACGACAAATCTCACTCAAGTAAAAAGATCTTGGGGTGAGTATAACACCAGGCACATCTCCTGAAGCGCACATCAACCAAATAACGGCTGCAGCATATGGGCGCCTAGCAAACCTCAGAACAGCATTCCGACACCTCAATAAGGAATCGTTCAGGACCCTGTACACCGTGTACGTTAGGCCCATATTGGAGTATGCGGCACCAGTTTGGAACCCACGCCTAGCCAAGCACGTAAAGAAACTAGAGAAAGTGCAAAGGTTTTCAACAAGACTAGTCCCAGAGCTAAGAGGTATGTCATACGAGGAGAGGTTAAGGGAAATCAACCTGACGACACTAGAGGACAGGAGAGATAGGGGGGACATGATAACGACATACAAAATACTGAGAGGAATTGACAAGGTGGACAAAGACAGGATGTTCCAGAGATTGGACACAGTAACAAGGGGACACAGTTGGAAGTTGAAGACACAGATGAATCACAGGGATGTTAGGAAGTATTTCTTCAGCCACAGAGTAGTCAGTAAGTGGAATAGTTTGGGAAGCGATGTAGTGGAGGCAGGATCCACACATAGCTTTAAGCAGAGGTATGATAAAGCTCACGGTTCAGGGAGAGTGACCTAGTAGCGACAAGTGAAAAGGCGGGGCCAGGAGCTATGACTCGACCCCTGCAACCTCAACGAGGTGAGTACAACACACACACACACACGCACACACACACACACGCACTCACACACACACACACACACACACACACACACACACACACACACACACACACACACACACACACACACACACACACACACACACACACACACACACACACACACACACACACACACACACACACACACACACACACACACACACACACACACACACACACACACACACACACACACACACACACACACACACACACACACACACACACACACACACACACACACACACACACACACACACACACACACACACACACACACACACACACACACACACACACACACACACACACTCACACACACACACACTCACACACACACACACACACACACACACACACACACACACACACACACACACACACACACACACACACACACACACACACACACACACACACACACACACACACACACACACACACACACACACACACACACACACACACACACACACACACACACACACACTCACACACACACACACACACACACACACACACACACGCACACACACGTATTAACATCAAATCACTGAAGATATGAGATATGTAATTACATCATTAAACAAACAGTATCACAGATATTAAACAGAAATGCTTCAAGGAAAGGAATCCTTAAAGGACCAAGCAGGTAAATGAATTCGGCAATTACAATATAAAAATTTAAGCAGAAAGGAAACAATTTTGTCATTATTATAATCATAGCCATAATATTTTTTGGAGGGGGTGGATCGTTAAACCAGCGGAAGGCCTCGATCTGATGACCAAAAGCCTCAGCTGCGGGTCATCAAATGATTAAGACCCGCTTCAGGAAACACTTGTCCTGTTTCCTGACGAACCTTACCTAACGTAATGTAACCTCAGTAAGCACTCTCTGTTGTTACTGGTCCCTACAGTCTGTCTCCCGCCCAAACTTATTCCTAAGTAATTTTTGCCTTCGTTAAAGCGTAGGTTAATCAGAGTGATTTATTCTGCTGTCCACTTAGCTCAACCTAATGTTAACTGATGTAACTGATAACTGTTGAAATTGTCATAATTTGGCTCTCGGCTCATAACTGAATAAGCTGGATTCAATCCCGGAAGATTTGAGACGTATGGGCAAGCCTCCTTACACGTGTTGTCTCTGTTCGTTTGAAATTCTAATACTGTTGTGGGTGGCATCCTTGCTTAGAGTGGGAATTCGAAATGAGTTGGGGCAGGATAACAGCTGTTATCCTGTAAATTCTATGGTGAAGAAATAAATTAACATGAAACAATTTGATTGTTCCACTGGGCAAGATGTAGTACTGACCTTGTTACCGTCAATTCAAGGATCCAGTTGTGTGAGGTACGTGACAGTTATGAAGGAGGAAATAAACACTCGTCTATTCCTAATCAAAACATTCTTCCTTGTCCCATCTTTTGCTGTTCCTCTGTAATAGCAGCTACTGATGTCTTGTGTGTAACGTCATCTGTTAATCACTTAGACTGTAATGGAATCTGTTACTGTTCTAACTCTATGAAATATACTATATATATCCTAACTGTAGTTATTTATGAGACGGAGTATCAGATAGATGGGTCCTGTGGTGGTGGTGAGACCGAGTATCGGATAAATGGGTCCTGTGGTGGTGGTAGAGGTAAGACAGAGGATAGACTGGTCCTGTGGTGGTGGTGAGATGGAGGATAGACTGGAAATGCGATCAGTCTCATTCAGTGGAAGCGTCCATGAGCTACGAGAAGTGTTGTCACTGAGAGTGGTACGGCTACAGTGAAGCTCTTAATGACTCCTCGTGTTCGGGTATAATAGATGCCATTCACCTGTCAACGAGCTTGGTGAGCTCTGGAGCCTCGTGAACATCTGGGTTGTACACAACAGCAATGCTACCGACAACTTCACCGTGTACAACGCTGTAATGACTGGGAAAAAAATCGGCGACTACAATACGGAGTGTATTTTGTAAATGGAGATTCGAGCCTCAGACATTGTAATAGTAGTCATATATTATTCTCAGGACTTAGTCTTGTCCAGTCACTCTCATACTGGCTTTAGTATGAACCTCAGTGCCACTAATGACCATCAAAATCTATGCTGCATTACTAACAAAAGTAACTTGTCATGGTTCCCACTTGGACAGATACACCTGGTAGTTGGTGACTTATGTATCCAAACAGGTGACTGTTGTGCCCAAGTTGGTGACTGATGTACCCAAATAGGTGTTAGGTAAGACACATATGCAACAGTTAGGTATCTTTATTTCGAAACGTTTCGCCTACACAGTAGGCGAAACGTTTCGAAATAAAGATACCTAACTGTTGCATATGTGTCTTACCTAACAACCTGTCGGTATTTTATACCATTTTAATGTTCACCCAAATAGGTGACTGATGTACCCAAGTTGGTGATTGATGTACCTGAAGAGGTGACTGATGTACCCAAGTTGGTGACTGATGTACCCAAATAGGTGACTGATGTACCCAAGTTGGTGATTGATGTACCTGAAGAGGTGACTGATGTACCCAAGTTGGTGACTGATGTACCCAAATAGGTGACTGATATACCCAAGTTGGTAACTGATATACCCAAATAGGTGACTGATGTACCCAAGTTGGTGAGTGATATACAGAAATTGGTGACTGATATTCTGAAATTGGTAAAGAGAATTTATCTGCTTTTGTATAAATAAATATTTGATATTCGATGTTGTTGTGACGTGTATAGTTGAATTGAACATTTTTCATTGGGAGACCCAGTGTTCCACCCTGCGGTATGCTGCGACCGATTGGTTAGGTTGCGACAAGTGCTACTTTTCAAACTATCTGTTTGCACTCAGGTGTAAACAGATAAGTGCAAAAGGTTTGTAGTATAGCCAGGGGCAATGGTGTTATGCCCGAACAAAGGTATTGATGATTAACGTCTGTAAATAATCTTGGATTAATCCCGTAACTGAGTACTCTTTCTCTTTTTTCTCCACGACTCTCTACCTCCACCCTCCCCCGACCCACAATCATCTGCTCCCCAACAAACTCCCCCACCCTGCACATTCTCCAACACCTATCCACTCCACCACCCTCCTTCACCACTCTTACAATCACCCTCCCCAACTACCCCCACCACACTCGCCTCCCACGTTCTCCCTACCACACTCCTTCTACTCACCACACCTCCCACTACTCCCACAAAACCTAGGACCCTCCACCCTGTTTAACAATAAAGAATGAGTCAACAAGAGCGGGCAGATTGGTGTGGTTGAGATGGATTATTCAAGTCAGAGTCGAAACGAAAACAAAAAAAATCTCTTATTCACTTCTACCCCCTTATGATGATGAGAGAGGCATGTTTTGTGGTGTTTGTGGTGTTTGTGTGTTTCTCTTGTTCGCGTTTGTGTGTATTTGTGCTGCTTGTTCTGGTGGGTTTCTTGAGGATGTTATTTATCTTGCTCTCGTGTTTGTGTATTTGTGAGGCCTGCATTTGTGTATCTGTGGTGTTTGTGAGTGTGTCTTTGTAATGACTGTATATGTCTGTGTTTGTTCGATTGAGAAGCTTATATTTGTTTGTTTATGCAGAGGAGTTTGTGTGGCGTTTGTGAGCTTGATAGCCTTGTGTGTACTCATGTACATGTTGTTGCAGGTGTCGATTCACAGCTCCTGGCCCCACCTCTTCACTGGTTGCTACAAGGGCCACTCTCTCCCTGCTCCATGAGCTTTACCATACCTCTTCTTAAAGCTTCGTATGGATCCTGCCTTTACTACATCCCTCTCCAGACTATTCCACTTCCTGACAACTCTGTGACTGAAGAAATGCTTCCTAACATTTCTGTGGCTCATCTGAGTTTTCATCTTCCAGCTGTGACACCTAGCTGTTGTGTCACATCTCTGAAACATTATGTCCCTAACCGCTTTCTCTCAGTATTTTATACGTCATTATCATGTCCTCCCTATGCCTCTTGTCCTCCAGTGACGTCAGGTTGAGTTCCCATAACCTCCCTTTATAGGACATACCTCTCAGCTCCGGGACTAGTCTTTGCACTCTCTCTCTAATTTCCTGACGGGCTTAACCAGGTGTGGCTTCCATTCTGGTGCTGCATACTCCAGTATGGGCCTGACGTACAGGCCCATATTGAGTCTTGAACGATTCCTTACTTAGATGTCGAAACGATATTCTCAGGTTTGCCAGGCGCCTATATAATGCAGCAGTTATTTGCTGATGTGGGCCTCAGATGTGCTCGGTATGATGTGTATGTACTCACCTAGTACTCACCTAGTTGAGGTTGCAGGGGTCGAGTCCAAGCTCCTGGCCCCGCCTCTTCACTGGAGACTACTAGGTCACTCTCCCTGAACCATAAGCTTTATCGTACCTCTGCTTAAAGCTATGTATGGATCCTGCCTCCACTACATCGCTTCCCAAACTATTCCACTTCCTGACTACTCTGTGGCTGAAGAAATACTTCCTAACATCCCTTTGATTCATCTGTGTCTTCAGCTTCCAACTGTGTCCCCGTGTTGCTGTGTCCAGTCTCTGGAACATCCTGTCTTTGTCCACCTTGTCAATTCCTCTAAGTATTTTGTAAGTCGTTATCATGTCCCCCCTATCTCTCCTGTCCTCCAGTGTCGTCAGGTTGATTTCCCTTAACCTCTCCTCATAGGACATACCTCTTAACTCTGGGACTAGTCTTGTTGCAAACCTTTGCAGTTTCTCTAGTTTCTTTACATGCTTGGCTAGGTGTGGGTTCCAAACTGGTGCCGCATACTCCAATGTGGGCCTAACGTACACGGTGTACAGGGCCCTGAACGATTCCTCATTAAGATGTCGGAATGCTGTTCTGAGGTTTGCCAGGCGCCCATATGCTGCGGCAGTTATTTGGTTGATGTGCGCTTCAGGAGATGTGCCTGGTGTTATACTCACCCCAAGATCTTTTTCCTTGAGTGATGTTTGTAGTCTCTGACCCCCTAGACTGTACTCCGTCTGCGGTCTTCTTTGCCCTTCCCCAATCCTCATGACTTTGCACTTGGTGGGATTGAACTCCAGGAGCCAGTTGCTGGACCAGGTCTGCAGCCTGTCCAGATCCCTTTCTATTTCTGCCTGGTCTTCGATCGAATGAACTCTTCTCATCAACTTCACGTCATCTGCAAACAGGGACACCTCGGAGTTTATTCCTTCCGTCATGTCGTTCACAAATACCAGAAACAGCACTGGTCCTAGGACTGACCCCTGTGGGACCCCGCTGGTCACAGGTGCCCACTCTGACACCTCGCCACGTACCATTACTCGCTGCTGTCTTCCTGACAAGTATTCCCTGATCCATTGCAGTGCCTTCCCTGTTATCCCTGCTTGGTCCTCCAGTGTCAAACGCCTTCTCAAACGCCTTCTTGCAGTCCAAGAAAATGCAATCCACCCACCCCTCTCTCTCTTGTCTTACTGCTGTCACCATGTCATAGAACTCCAGTAGGTTTGTGACACAGAATTTCCCGTCTCTGAAACCATGTTGGCTGCTGGTGATGAGATCATTCCTTTCCAGATGTTCCACCATTCTTCTCCTGATTATCTTTTCCATGATTTTGCATGCTATACATGCCAGTGACACTGGTCTGTAGTTTAGTGCTTCATGTCTGTCTCCTTTTTTAAAGATTGGGACCACATTTGCCGTCTTCCATGCCTCAGGCAATCTCCCTGTTTCGATAGATGTATTGAATATTGTTGTTAGGGGTACACATAGCGCCTCTGCTCCCTCTCTCAGGACCCATGGAGAGATGTTATCTGGCCCCATTGCCTTTGAGGTATCTAGCTCACTCAGAAGCCTCTTCACTTCTTCCTCGGTTGTGTGTACTGTGTCCAGCACATGGTGGTGTACCCCACCTCTCCGTCTTTCTGGAGCCCCTTCTGTCTCCTCTGTGAACACTTCTTTGAATCTCTTGTTGAGTTCCTCACATACTTCACGGTCATTTCTTGTTGTCTCTCCTCCTTCCTTCCTTAGCCTGATTACCTGGTCCTTGACGGTTGTTTTCTTCCTGATGTGGCTGTAACAGCTTCGAGTCAGATTTGGCTTTCGCTGCTATGTCGTTTTCATATTGACGTTGTGCTTCCCTTCTTATCTGTGCATATTCGTTTCTGGCTCTACGACTGCTCTCCTTATTCTCCTGGGTCCTTTGCCTTCTATATTTCTTCCATTCCCTAGCACACTTGGTTTTTGCCTCCTTGCATCTTTGGGTGAACCATGGGCTCTTCCTGGCTTTTTCATTATTCCTGTTACCCTTGGGTACAAACCTCTCCTCAGCCTCATTGCACATTGTTGCTACATATTCCATCATCTCATTAACTGGCTTCCCTGCCAGCTCTCTGTCCCACTGAACCTCATTCAGGAAGTTCCTCATTCCTGTGTAGTCCCTTTTCCTGTAGTTTGGTTTCATTTGTCCTGGCCTTCCTGCTTCCCCCTCCACTTGTAGCTCTACTGTGTATTCGAAGCTCAAAACCACATGATCGCTGGCCCCAAGGGGTCTTTCATATGTGATGTCCTCAATATCTGCACTACTCAGGGTGAATACTAAGTCCAGTCTTGCTGGTTCATCCTCTCCTCTCTCTCTTGTAGTGTCCCTTACGTGTTGGTACATGAAGTTTTCCAGTACCACCTCCATCATCTTAGCCCTCCATGTATCTTGGCCCCCATGTGGGTCCAAGTTCTCCCATTCGATCTCCTTGTGGTTAAAGTCGCCTATGATCAGGAGCTTTGCCCTGCATGCATGAGCTCTTCTCGCCACTGCAGCCAGTGTGTCAACCATCACTTTATTGCTCTCGTCATACTCTTGCCTTGGCCTCCTGCTGTTCTGTGGTGGGTTATACATCACTGCAATTTTCACCTTGGGACCACCAGAGTGAAGCGTTCCCGCTATGTAATCACTTTCTTCTCCGCTGTCTCCTCTCTCCAGCTCATCAAAATTCCATCGGTGTTTGATCAGCAATGCCACTCCTCCACCCCCCTCTGTTCCTTCTGTCTTTTCTCAGGATCTGGTATACCACTGGAAAGATGGCATCTGTTATCATACCTGTAAGCTTGGTTTCTGTGATCGCTATGATGTCTGGTGATGCCTCTTTGACTCTTTCGTGCCACTCCTCCCACTTGTTTGTTATTCCATCAGCGTTTGTGTACCATACCTTCAGTTTCCTTTCCAGCACTGTGGTTTGGGGGGCCTGTGGGGGTGGGAGACCTGGTAGCATACTGTGGGATTCTTTGGTTGGGGGTTGGGTGGAAGCTGTGGGTATGGATTGTATTGTGTGTTGGGATGGTGTGATAGGTTGTGGGGTACTGAGGATAGTTGTGTGTGTGCTTGCCCTTGCTCCTCTGTTCTGCTCTGACTGACCTCTGCTGGTTCCATCCTTGTCTCCTTTCCTAGCTCCTTTCGCTTTTTTGTCCTCTCCCTCAGCTGCTGTCTCTCTGTTTGTGTTCTGTCTCTGTCTAGGAACACCTTCTTGTACTCTTCCGAGCTTTTCAACTGTGGTTTCTCTTGGAGGATCCTGTTCTGCACTGTTTCTGTCCTGAGAATCAGCTTGATCGGTCGGTTTCTCTCCTTCAAGTACCCCCCTATTCTCTGAAAATTTACAATCTCATCCATCTCTTCTTCCCCTATTTCCATGATGATTTTCTCAATCTCCTTACTTTCTTCCTGCCGTCTTTCAGTGTGTGTCCTTTCCTCTCTCTCCTGAAGCCCATGGATAGTCACTGATTTTGCCCTTTTCTCCTCCCATTGCCTCTCCCTCTGTGACTCTGGTTCCTGTCTGTATGTGGTCATTTTCTCCCTTGATTTTTCCAGTGGCTCTTGGTAGCATGGTTGTGCCTCAGCATTCGACCTATCTCCCTCTCCATCTGCACCCATCTGCTCTTCCCTTCCACTCCCTGGCCCTTCTTTGCAGTCTGATATGACCTTAGCATAATTCATATCTCCTTCCTTCCTGTTCAGCCTCTCATCTTCGTATGGTGTGTCTTCTCTGGTCACTACCCCTGAGACTTGCTTCAGCCTGTTTACCTCAAATTCTAGGACCTTTACCCCGGCTACTGCAGTTTCGACTTGTGCCTCCCACTTCTTCGTCTCCTTCTCCAACCTCTTTTCCCATTTTGCAGAGAGCTCTTTCTCCATTTTTTCAGAAAGCTCTCCTAATTTTCTCTCCCGTTCTTGCTCTATCCTTTTCCACTGTTCCTCCATCCATTCCTCCCTACCAGTACCATTGTCATCTGATCCCTGATTCCTGCGAGTCCCATTTTTTTTTTTTTTTTTTTTTAGTGAAAGAGAGAGAGAAAGAGAAAAAGAAAAAGGGGGAGAGAGAGAAGGGGAACCTAGAAGGAGGGGAAAAGAAGGGAAAAAGGGGGAGAAAGTGAGAGAGAGGGAAAAGGTAAGACAGAGGGGGAGTGACAAGGGAAGAGAGAGAGAGAGAGAAAAGAAGAGGAAGAGAGAGAGTAAGAGAGGAAGAGAGGAAGAGAGAGAGGGAGAGGGAGGGAGAGAGGAAGAGAGAAAGAGTGAGAGGAAGAGAGAGAGGAAGAGAGAGAGGAAGACAGAGAGGAAGAGAGAGAGGATAAGAGAAAGGAGGAGAGAGAAAAAGAGAGAGTGGGAAAGAGAGAGAGAGAAAAAAAGAGAGAGGAGAGGAGAGGGAGAGAGATGGGGGGAAAGGAAGGGTTATAGGGTCACTTCACAGGAAGGTGTAAAATCCTGTATATGTGTGTGTGTGTGTGTGTGTGTGTGTGTGTGTGTGTGTGTGTGTGTGTGTTTATGTGTGTGTATGTGTGTGTGTGTATGTGTGTGTGTGTGTGTGTATGTGTGTGTGTGTGTGTGTGTGTGTGTGTGTGCACTACAGCTATTCGAGTGTCTAACAGCAGAGGTGTTCTCACCTAGTGTGTGTGCATATGTTTATGTAAACAGTCCTTATTTCCCACGTATATACTACACATGTATTGTATATGTACCCTATCTCTTGGTTCCCACTGTACTGTCTTATGCGTTTAAAATTACGTTCAAAAATAAATACATTAGGCTTCGCCTACATGCCGCTACCTCTAAATTCTATTAAATGCCAGTAAATGCTGCTTATTCTAAATCTGGTAGCTCGAGGAGAGTGACCCCCAATTCCAGCTAGAGACAGGTATTATTGACCCCATGCAACTCAAACTAGGTGAATATTACTTGTGGCTGGCAGTGGAGTAACCTTGCGGGTCTGTCCTGTCCCAGAAGTTGAAGAAGTTTGATGCTTCTCGATAATTTTTCCACTAACTTCCTGTATGCACTATAGTCTCTAGTCTTCTAATTTTTTCACTCACTCACTGTATTTACTGACACATCTATACATATCTCTTATCTCCCTGGTCTTGAGTCGCACTTATTCTTCAAAATACCCCACTGCGTTATTATGGCAACACTATTTAGGCCTGACACAACCGTTCACCCTTCCAACGGCCCCTACTAAACACTCAGCCAATATTTCCTTTGTTTTCTTTTCTGTGATTACTTATATTTTCTTTTTTCGGGGCTTAAGTGATTATATGCACTCTTACGCGTGCACACGCCTATATACCACACTCTATTCCTTATGGCACAGTCAGAAATTACCACCAAAACACGAGCTCAAACCGCGTGACTCCTCCACGAGTGTGTGTGTGTGTGTGTACTCACCTAGTTGTACTCACCTAGTTGAGGTTGCAGGGGTCGAGTCCAAGCTCCTGGCCCCCGCCTCTTCACTGGTCGCTACTAGGTCACTCTCCCTGAACCATAAGCTTTATCGTACCTCTGCTTAAAGCTATGTATGGATCCTGCCTCCACTACATCGCTTCCCAAACTATTCCACTTCCTGACTACTCTGTGGCTGAAGAAATACTTCCTAACATCCCTTTGATTCATCTGTGTTTTCAGCTTCCAACTGTGTCCCCGTGTTGCTGTGTCCAGTCTCTGGAACATCCTGTCTTTGTCCACCTTGTCAATTCCTCTCAGTATTTTGTAAGTCGTTATCATGTCCCCCCTATCTCTCCTGTCCTCCAGTGTCGTCAGGTTGATTTCCCTTAACCTCTCCTCGTAGGACATACCTGTGTGTGTGTGTGTGTGTGTGTGTGTGTGTGTGTGTGTGTGTGTGTGTGTGTGTGTGTGTGTGTGTATGTGTGTGTGTGTGTATGTATGTGTGTGTGTGTGCTTTGTGTGACCGAGTTTTTTGTGTTTCTTAATGTATTTATATGAACAATATTAACATCTACATGTTTCAACATGTTGTCTCTGCTGGAAGTTAGTTTTGTGTTTATGTATACATTTGCGAAATATTTGTCCTTACTTTCTGATTTTTGACGTTCGTGGGTGTCAGATTAGTGAGGTGAGTGTGGTTAGTGAGGTGAGTATGGTTAGTGAGGTGAGTTTGTTTAGTGAGGTGAGTGTGGTTAGTGAGGTGAGTGTGGTTAGTGAGGTGAGTGTGGTTAGTGAGGTGAGTGTGGTTAGTGAGGTGAGTGTGGTTAGTGAGGTGAGTGTGGTTAGTGAGGTGAGTTTGTTTAGTGAATTGAGTGTGATTAGTGAGGTGACTATAGTTAGTGAGGTGAGTGTGTTTGGTAAGGTGACTATAGTTAGTGAGGTGAGTATAGTTAGTGATGTGAGTGTGGTTAGTGAGGTGAGTATGGTTAGTGAGGTGAGCATGGTTAGTAAGGTGAGTATGTTTAGTGATGTGAATGATGTTGGTGAGGTTGAGTGTGGTTAGTGGGTTAACTCTGGTTATTTAAAACTGGTTTGTTTGTGCGTTTGTAGTTGACTGTGGCTGCTGCTGTTTCTAAAATAAAGCAACGTTTCGCTCAGGCTAGAGCGAAACGCTGCCTCAGTGAAGGTTACCTCTGCATATCGCATCATCACACTCAAACATGTCAGCATTACCGATCTACATCCATTTTCAAATCCATGTAATAATATCCTTGCATGGAGTTTCAGGTGTTGAGATCCAGGTATAGAAATCCAAGCACGGAGCATCATGTACTCACTACGAAATAATTCATTCTCATATTAATTCATGAGGTGAAGGATTAATACTGGCGGGGCACACACTATTGCTCCTTATATAAATTAAACTGCTTTATTAATGCCACCTTGTTCATATTTTTTTAAGTCACTTCAAATGTTTGCTACACCTCATACAGTGCCGATGTTGTATGTATATATATATATATATATATATATATATATATATATATATATATATATATATATATATATATATATATATATATATATATAGAGAGAGAGAGAGAGAGAGAGAAAGAGAGAGAGAGAGAGAGAGAGTAGAGCGCCAAGCTGTTCATTAAAACCATATTAGTGCCATTCTATTCGTCTGACTTCTTACCTTAACACTAATGACACTACACGTCAGCTTCTGGCACCTCACGTTAACCTCTGAAAACAGAAAATAATATTTGACACCTCACATTAACTCCTGACACTTCACATTAATCTCTGACACCTCACTCTAACCTCTCATACCTCACATTAATCTCTGACACCACTCGTCAAACTCCCAGACAGCTGCTTAGCCTGGAAATTGGGTTGATTATGACTAAGTGACAGTGAAGATTCTCTTGTGTGAGGCCAAACAAGCAGAGGTATTCATGATTCCTTCCCCGTCTCTGGCTGTCTGCCTGCCTGCCTCTCTTTGTTTCTGTCTGCCTCTCTCTCTCTCTCTCTCTCTCTCTCTCTCTCTCTCTCTCTCTCTCTCTCTCTCTCTCTCTCTCTCTCTCTCTCTGTATTTTATACAGGGTTTTACAAAGTTATTAAGGATTCCTAATTTGGGAGGGAGAAAGAAAGAAGGTTCACAAGCCCTTCTGAGAGGGCTACCCTCTTTGAAGAGAGTAATTAACTCTCTCTTCAAGAGGGGGGGATATCACTCCCGTCATACACTGGAGATTTTCTCTACACCTAACTTTATTTACAAGCTAAGAGCTATTACCTATGTCTCATTTGATAGGATTTACATTGTTATGAAACATACAAATACGGAATAGGATGAAGTTGGAGCCATCTCTCTCTCTCTCTCTCTCTCTCTCTCTCTCTCTCTCTCTCGCTAACAAATTCTTCTGATTTTTGCCTCTGAATATTGTGCTCATTCATCAATTTCACAGATTAGCATAAATTTTTATTGTATGGTGCATAACTAATTATCTTGGCTGCGTAATTTTCGTGTCGCGTAGCGCAGTAGTCGCGCAGAATTTCCGGAATTTTGTTTGTAAGTTGGAAAGGGCACTGGAGCATGGAAAAATATTACAAGATAAATTATTAAACTTTGGTTTGACTGGAAACTGTTGGAGTGTGGGTATGCTGGGTGGTGGGGGTGGGTATGTGGATGACACTGTGGGTGTGGGGTGTATGTGGGAGATTGGGAAAGTGGGGGTTGTGCTGCGTGTTCGAGCGGGAACGCAGTTCGACGTTGGCCACAATAATCTGGTTGATAATCATTATTTTTTGCATTTGTGAGGAACATGTCGAATTGCCTCCTGATAAACGTAATCTAATTGGTAAGATATTCTGTTTTGAAGGAGGTTCTTGAAGAACATTGGACCCTTAACACTGATCGAGTTATATCTTGCTGCTACTTGCTGATGTTCTACTTTTCATTTCTTGACGAACTCAGTGATTTTTGCATCGTATTTTTGCACCATCTCTTATAACACTGACGTTTCTTCTCATTTTCATTTTAACGATTCTCGTTGCTTTAAAAGTACCACCGTAGAGCATTGTTTTAAAATAATAGTGACAGTATCTTCAAAAGAGAGAGTAGTTATTGTCTTGGCATCTCTAGATTTGAAGGTTCAAAATGCCAAGTTCTTGTGATAGTAATACTTACGGTTCTTGACCGTAATAACTTCCGATATTCTTGCTTTTAGGTCCCTTACATTATTCTCCCTCTAAATCAAGTGGGTGGATTGTGCTTTTGTAGTCTCTTCCAGCATTTTTATTTTCTGAAGCGAAATAGCAAAAATTTATCATCCTTGAGCATCATTTTGTTCGCTGAGACCCACTGGACGGCCCAAGTTGTGATCTTAGTGTGATGTACTATGTTAGGTTCTGTCCTACAGTACAGTTAAAGAAAAAAAAGGCACAATACCTTTTACTGCTATTGCCTCGCTTCACTCATCTCTCTATCAATACTCCACCTATTTACTACTACCACTATTACTACTACTACTACTTCCATTACCAGCATTACCTCTACCACTGCTTCACTTTCTTCGTTCTTCCTTTCTTTGTCCCGTCCCTGCCCTCCTCTCCTTTATACACTGGTTTCCTCACCTTCGTGTGTTAGTGTGACTTGTATATGGTCCAAATCGGACTGAAACGCCGTTATAAGATTCTCTCTCCTATGTGCGGGTTATGTGAGTAGAATACCGTTATCCGTGGTAGCCTGTGGATGGGGTAACTGAGTGGGAAGATGGAAAGCAATATTTCACGGATTAAGGGGACTAAGGGTAAGACTGTGAGGGAAAAATGGTGAAGGGAAGGAGTGTGTATGAGCGTGTGAGAGGACTGAGAAACGGCTACTTTGATCACAGCTTTTTAACATTAGTTTATTACAACTTAATTTGACCTTATTAGTGAATAAAATAATTTTCTGAACACCTATAAAACATCTGTAAAATAATCTACGAGGTTGAGATTAAATTGATTAAATAAACTATTCAGAAAAAGAGCGAGGAGGAAGCTCGAATGATTGTCCAATCTTTCTTGATTCAGTAAGATCAATATTCAATAGAAATAATAATTTTAACGTGATCCCCCCTCCCTCCAGAAATATGAAAAAATGCGAGGAAATAGCCATTGCAAAAATTTATTCACATATAGAATTATCTATTACAGAAACCAAACATTAAGCAGAGGGTCGGGTCTGTTTGAGTGGGCTCCCACCAACCCTCATTAAAATTCATAATATTAACGATGCTTGTGTTTAATGGAAGCGGCCGAGGCACAAGTGGATTTTGTGTCTGGGGTAAACGAGGGTTTAATGACCCAGGACTTTAATTATAGTGTGTCACGTCAGGCTTCCCTCCCAACTCTTCACTGTATGTGTGTGTGCAACCAGGCCCGTGGTCTGGTGGCAAAAGCTCTAGCTTCACACAGTGAAGGGTCTGGGTTCGATTCCCGACTAAGGGTAGAAACATAACATAAGAACATAAGAAAGGAGGAACACTGCAGCAGGCCTGTTGGCCCATACTAGGCAGGTCCTTTACAATTCATCCCACTAACTAACATTTGACCAACCCAATTTTCAATGCTACCCAAGAAATAAGCTCTGATGTGCAAGTCCCACTCAAATCCAACCTCTCCCACTCATGTACTTATCCAACCTAAATTTGATGTGTTTCCTTACACCGGTTGTCCATATTCACCAATCAGTAAAAATGGGTACCTGGGTGTTAGTCGACTGGTGTGGGCCGCATCCTGAGACAAAAAATTGACCTAATTTGCCTAAATGCAAGTCGGAGCTCCTGGCCAAGGCTCTTCGCTGGTCGCTACTAGGTTCACTCTCTCCCTCTCTCTGTCTCTGCTTCAAGAGTTTTATCATACCTCTTCTTAATTAAAGCTATGTACGGATCCTACCTCCACTACTTCACTCTCTGGATTGTTCCACTTCCTGACAACTCTGTGATTTAAGATTTGCTTCCTAACATCCCTGTCACTCATCTGAGTTTTCAATTCCCAGCTGTGACACCTTGGAACATTCTGTGACACCTTGGGACATTCTGTGACACCTTGGAACATTCTGTGACACCTTGGAACATTCTGTGACACCTTGGAACATTCTGTGACACCTTGGAACATTCTGTGACACCTTGGAACATTCTGTGACACCTTGGAACATTCTGTCCCTATCCACCTTGTCAATTCCTCTCAATATTTTTATGTTGTTTGTTTGTTTGTTTGTTTGTTTGTTTCTTTCTTTCTTTCTTTGTGTGTGTGTGTGTGTGTGTGTGTGTGTGTGTGTGTGTGTGTGTGTGTGTGTGTGTGTGTACTCACCTAGTTGAGGTTGCGGGGGTCGAGTCCGAGCTCCTGGCCCCGGCTCTTCACTGATCGCTACTAGGTCACTCTTCCTGAGCCGTGAGCTTTATCATACCTCTGCTTAAAGCTATGTATGGATCCTGCCTCCACTACATCGCTTCCCAAACTATTCCACTTACTGACTACTCTGTGGCTGAAGAAATACTTCCTAACATCCCTGTGATTCATCTGTGTCTTCAGCTTCCAACTGTGGACTAGTCTTGTTGTAAACCTTTGCACTTTCTCTAGTTTCTTTACATGCTTGGCTAGGTGTGGGTTCCAAACTGGTGCCGCATACTCCAATATGGGCATAACGTACACGGTGTACAGGGTCCTGAACGATTCCTTATTAAGATGTCGGAATGCTGTTCTGAGGTTTGCTAGGCGCCCATATGCTGCAGCAGTTATTTGGTTGATGTGCGCTTCAGGAGATGTGCCTGGTGTTATACTCACCCCAAGATCTTTTTCCTTGAGTGAGGTTTGTAGTCTCTGGCCCCCTAGACTGTACTCCGTCTGCGGTCTTTTTTGCCCTTCCCCAATCTTCATGACTTTGCACTTGGTGGGATTGAACTCCAGGAGCCAATTGCTGGACCAGGTCTGCAGCCTGTCCAGATCCCTTTGTAGTTCTGCCTGGTCTTCGATCGAGTGAATTCTTCTCATCAACTTCACGTCATCTGCAAACAGGGACACCTCAGAGTCTATTCCTTCCGTCATGTCGTTCACAAATACCAGAAACAGCACTGGTCCTAGGACTGACCCCTGTGGGACCCCGCTGGTCACAGGTGCCCACTCTGACACCTCGCCATGTACCATGACTCGCTGCTGTCTTCCTGACAAGTATTCCCTGATCCATTGTAGTGCCTTCCCTGTTATCCCTGATTGGTCCTCCAGTTTTTGCACCAATCTCTTGTGTGGAACTGTGTCAAACGCCTTCTTGCAGTCCAAGAAAATGCAATCCACCCACCCCTCTCTCTCTTGTCTTACTACTGTCACCATGTCATAGAACTCCAGTAGGTTTGTGACACAGGATTTCCCGTCCCTGAAACCATGTTGGCTGCTGTTGATGAGATCGTTCCTTTCTAGGTGTTCCACCACTCTTCTCCTGATAATCTTCTCCATGATTTTGCATACTATACATGCCAGTGACACTGGTCTGTAGTTTAATGCTTCATGTCTGTCTCCTTTTTTAAAGATTGGGACTACATTTGCTGTCTTCCATGCCTCAGGCAATCTCCCTGTTTCGATAGATGTATTGAATATTGTTGTTAGGGGTACACATAGCGCCTCTGCTCCCTCTCTCAATACCCATGGGGAGATGTTATCTGGCCCCATTGACTTTGAGGTATCTAGCTCACTCAGAAGCCTCTTCACTTCTTCCTCGGTTGTGTGCACTGTGTCCAGCACTTGGTGGTGTGCCCCACCTCTCCGTCTTTCTGGAGTCCCTTCTGTCTCCTCTGTGAACACTTCTTTGAATCTCTTGTTGAGTTCTTCACATACTTCACGGTCATTTCTTGTTGTCTCTCCTCCTTCCTTCCTTAGCCTGATTACCTGGTCCTTGACTGTTGTTTTCCTCCTGATGTGGCTGTACAACAGTTTCGGGTCCGATTTGGCTTTCGCTGCTATGTCATTTTCATATTGTCTATGGGCCTCTCTTCTTATCTGTGCATATTCGTTTCTGGCTCTACGACTGTTCTCCTTATTCTCCTGGGTCCTTTGCCTTCTATATTTCTTCCATTCCCTAGCACACTTGGTTTTTGCCTCCCTGCACCTTTGGGTAAACCATGGGCTCATCCTGGCTTTTTCATTATTCCTGTTACCCTTGGGTACAAACCTCTCCTCAGCCTCCTTGCATTTTGTTGCTACATATTCCATCATCTCATTAACT
>NC_091294.1:29397295-29419795 GCF_038502225.1 Cherax quadricarinatus | reverse complement strand
AATCTATGATGGAAGTCCACCGTGACCCTAAGATGGTGGTCCACCGTGACCCTAAGATGGTGGTCCACCGTGACCGTAAGATGGTATTCCATCGTGACCTTAAGATGGTGGTCCACCGTGACCCTAAGATGGTGGTTCACCGTGACCGTAAGATGGTATTCCATCGTGACCTTAAGATGGTGGTCCACCATAACCCTAAGATGGTGGGCTACCATGACCCTAAGATGATGGTCCACCATGACCCTAAGATGGTGGTCCATCATGACCCTAAGATGGTGGTCCATCATGACCCTAAGATGGTGGTCCACCTTGACCCTAAGCTGGTGGTCCACCGTGACCCTAAGGTGGTGGTCCACCGTGACCCAAAGATGGTGGTTCACACACACACACACACACACACACACACACACACACACACACACACACACACACACACACACACACACACACACACATACACACACACACACACACACACATACACACACACATACACACACACACACATACACACACATACACACACACACACACACACACACACTAGCCAAGCACGTGAAGAAACTAGAGAAAGTGCAAAGGTTTGCAACAAGACTAGTCCCAGAGCTAAGAGGTATGTCCTACGAGGAGAGGTTAAGGGAAATCAACCTGACGACACTGATAACGACATACAAAATACTGAGAGGAATTGACAAGGTGGACAAAGACAGGATGTTCCAGAGATTGGACACAGTAACAAGGGGACACAGTTGGAAGCTGAAGACACAGATGAATCACAGGGATGTTAGGAAGTATTTCTTCAGCCACAGAGTAGTCAGTAAGTGGAATAGTTTGGGAAGCGATGTAGTGGAGGCAGGATCCATACATAGCTTTAAGCAGAGGTATGATAAAGCTCACGGCTCAGGGAGAGTGACCTAGTAGCGATCAGTGAAGAGGCGGGGCCAAGAGCTCGGACTCGACCCCCGCAACCTCAACTAGGTGAGTACAACTAGGTGAGTACACACACACACACACACACACACACACACACACACACACACACACACACACACACACACACAAAACGTGTGTGTGTGTGTACATGTAGTAGACTGTAATCAACCTTATGTGTCTCTACCAGAAGAATCATAAAAATCAAGCCAGACTCAGAAGCAGATAAGGTTGACAAACAAGAGCTCCATCAATCATATGTGAGGTTGAGTTTCAGTGTGAGTGACTGACTCTACCTCTTGTACCATCACATCTCTTTTCAAACTGTGGTGCCTTGATGCCGCTCTATAATATTAACAATAATAATAATAATAATAATAATAATAATAATAATAATAATAATAATAATAATAATAATAATAATACCATAACATGTACATTATTCATGGCCTATCCTGGATGATAATCATACGTCATACGAGCTACATAAGGAACATTATCTGTAGAGGGTCAAGATAACCCGATATCAAGTTATCTCTTTTTGTTGAATATCCAGACAGCCATCACCAGCTGTCTGTTTTTTTTAATTAGTAATATTGACTAATTAATTACTTTAAATTACTCGAAACTCTTCCACCAAAAAAAATATTTTGTCTCTGGGGATAAATGCTTGAACTGTAATCTGATGCTTTTAAACAGGATTAGGAAAAATTATTTTGGGAAGTGAGAGGATTGGTCATTCAATTTGGGCAGTGAGAAGATTAGTAAATCCTTTATGGAAGAGATAGGATTATGGAATTTTGGGGGAGATTGAGTGGATTAGTGATTTTTTTTTGTGGGGCTGGAGAGGATTAGTATTTTTTTTTTTGGGTGGACGGCAGAATTGAGAGGATTAGTGAATTTGGGGAAGATGAGTGAGAGGATTTGTGAATCCCTCTTTGGCAGCGAGAGGCTTAATTAATAAGTGAAACACGGCTTCAAGGGACTCAGTGAACAATGTGAATAATTGAACAAATAGTATTAAACCAGTGCCAGGGTGACCCAGTGATCAGTGCCAGGGTGACCCAGTGATCAGTGCCAGAGTGACCCAGTGATCAGTGCCAGGGTGACTCAGTGATCAGTGCCAGAATGACCCAGTGATCAGTGCCAGGGTGACTCAGTGATCAGTGCCAGAGTGACCCAGTGATCAGTGCCAGGGTGACCCAGCGATCAGCGCCAGGGTGACTCAGTGATCAGTGCCAGAGTGACCCAGTGATCTGTGTCAGGGTGAGCCAGTGATCAGTGCCAGGGTGATCCAGTAATCAGTGCCAAGGTGACCAAGCGATCAGTGCCAGGGTGACCCAGCGATGAGTGCCAGGGTGACCCAGTGATCAGTGCCAGGGTATTACAACCCAGGAGTCCCAAAGGCCTGTTATCCTGGGTGTAAAGGGAGCAAAATAAACACAGCAGAAAAACTTTTGACTTACATTATCCTTCACCAAGTAAGAACATCAGTATGTACACTATATACACTATGTACAGTGATAGGTATTAGTGCACTCCACGGTAAGCAAGGCAGAATAGAAGCCACTAGAGAGCAGACCGTGCTTCAACCAGCTCTAGAATGGGAATGACAAGGGCAGACAGGTGAGTGGTATCCACAACACCTCTGCGATTGCCAAAACCATCTTCTCATTGGCTGGAACCTGGGTACTGGTTAAACGACGGGGCCCCATCATCAACCCTTAGTACCTGGTTCGCTGGTTGAGGGAGATAGCCTTTCAATGAAGGTGTGTACATGCGCCGAATGAAGGTTACGTACTCTTTGCATGCCACACAGGGTGACCCAGTGATCAGTGCCAGGGTGACCCAGTGATCAGTGCCAGGGTGAAGAAGAAGAGTAACAACACCAACGGCAACAACAACAACAGCAACAAAAACAACAATACCACCACCAACAACAGCAGCAACAAAAATAACAATAACAACAACAATTATAGCAACAGAAACATCAACAACATAAACAACAGCAGCAGCAATAACAACAATAATAACAACAGTAATCACAACTCGGTCTGTAATCTCCACCTACAACCCATAATTTCATCTCAGTTAATAATTCTCACACTCAGCAATAATTCCTCCAAGCAGTAATCCCATCTCAGGGAGTAATCCCCATATCATGCAATAACCCCCGCTTGCAAACAGTAATCCCAGCTCAGGCAGTAAGGCTAGTAGAGGCAGTGATCCCCCTGACCAAGCAGTACTCCAAGCATAGGTACAAATCCCCGAATCAAGCAGTAATCCCAGCTCAGGCAGTAATCCCCGCGCCAAGCAGTAATCCCAGCTCAGGTAGTAATCCCCGCACCAAGCAGTAATCCCAGCTCAGGCAGTAAGCCCCTGCCTGGGGAGCGCTACAGTTCTCAGTTAAGTCAGATGTCGTCAGCTTCGATTTTGCCAAAATCCAATTTGGGATTGTGAGAAATCCCTCTGGTGGCTCTTGTGGGTTGTGGGTTGTGGGGGGGGGGGTTGTGTGGTGCTAGGTGGGCTGTGGAGCGTTAGAGTGGGATGTGTGATGCTAGAGAGGGTTACGGGATGCTAGGGAGGGTTGTTTGGTGCTAGGGTGGGCTGTGTGATGCTATAATGGGTGCTAGGATGGGTTGTAAAGTGTTAGGGTGGGCTGTGAGGTGCTAAGGTGGGTTATGGGGTGCTAGAATGGGTTCCATGATGCTAGAGTTCTTACGGGGTGCTAGGAAGAGTTACGTGATGCTAGGGTGCGTTGTGGGGTGTTAGGTGGGCCGTGGTATGCTACAGTGAGTTGTGATGCTTGAGTAGGTTGTGGTGCTAGGGTGAGTTGTGCGAAAATGGGTTGTGGTGTTAGGGTGGGCCGCCATGCTAAGGCTGTGGTGCTAGGGAGGATTTTGCAGCTCTCTGGTGGGTCGTGGAGTGCTAGAGTGGGTTGTGGGGTGCTAGGGTGGGTTGTGACTAGGGTGTGTCGTTGCGTTAGGGTTGGTTGTGGGGTGCTAGGGTGGATTGTGGGGTGCTAAAATTTGTTGGGTACTAGAATGAGTTGGATGGTAATAGGGAGGTTGTTGGGTTGTGTAATGCTGGGGTTGGTGGTTTAGTTCTAGAGGTGTTAGGGTGGAGAGTGAGGCGCTAGAGAGGTTTCTGGAGTGCTAGAGTGGGTTATGGTACTGGGGTTAGTTATAGGGTGCTAGGGTGGCTTGAGGGTGCTAGGATTGGCACCAACTAACCGCTGGCACCACCTAACTCCTGATACCATCTAACACCAGGCACCACCTAACCCCTGGCACCACCTAACGCCAGGTACCACCTAACTCCTAGGAACACCTTTTCCCTGGCACCGCCTAATATAAGAACATAAGAAAGAAGACTGCAGCAGGCCTACTGGCAAATGCGAGGCAGGTCCAATTCTTCTACCGGCTTAAGCCAACGCCCTAACCTAGTCAGGTCAGGTCACATTCACTTAAAGAAGGAGCACGGCATCTGACCTAGTAGCACAAGCTAGTCAGGTCCAACTCACACCCCTGGTACCACTTAACCCCAGGAAATCCTAACCCTAGGCATCACCTAACCCCTGGCACCACCTAACTCTTGGCACAACCTAACCAAAGGCACCACCTAACCCCATGCCACCATCTAACCCATGGTACCAGCCAACCCCTGGCACCACCTGAATCCTTGCATCCACTAACCACTAGCATCACCTAACCCCTGGCACCACCTAACCCCTGGCACCATCTAACCCCTGGCACCAACTAACCCCTGGCACCACTTAACCCCTGGAACCACCTAACCCCAGGCACCACCTCATCCCTGACACCACCTAACCCCAGGCACCACCTAACCCCAGGCGCCACCTAACCCCAGGCATCACCTAACCCCTGGCACCACCTAACTCCTGGTACCACCTAACCCCAGGCATCACCTAATCCCTGACACCACCTAACCCCACTCACCACCTAACCCCAGGCACCACCTAACCCCAGGCGCCACCTAACCCCAGGCACCACCTAACCCCTGGCACCACTTAACTCCTGGTACCACCTAACCCCAGGCACCACCTAACTCCTGGTACCACCTAACCCCAGGCATCACCTAATCCCTGACACCACCTAACCCCACTCACCACTTAACGCCAGGTACCACCTAACCCCAGGCACCACCTAACTTCTGGTACCACCTAACCCCAGGCGCCACCTAACTCTTGGTGCCACCTAACCCCAGGCACCACCTAACTCCTGGTACCACCTAATCCAAGGCAGCACCTAATCCCTGACACCACCTAACCCCAGGCACCACCTAACCCCAGGCAGCACCTATCCCCTGGCACCACCTACCCCCTGGTACCACCTAACCCCACCCACCACCTAATCCCTGACACCAGCTAACCCCTGGCACCACCTAACCCCTGGCACCACCTAACCCCTGGCACCACCTAACCCCTGGCACCACCTAACCCCTGGCACCACCTAACCCCTGACACCACCTAACCCCTGGCACCACCTAACCCCTGGCACCACCTAACCCCTGGCACCACCTACCCCCTGGTACCACCTAACCCCACCCACCACCTACTCCCTGGCACCACCTAACCCCTGGCACCACCTAACCCCTGGTACCACCTAACCCCTGGCACCACCTAACCCCTGGCACCACCTAACGCCTGGCACCACCTAACCCCTGGCACCACCTACCCCCTGGTACCACCTAACCCCACTGACCACCTACTCCCTGGCACCACCTAACCCCTGGCACCACCTAACACCTGGCAACACCTAACACCTGGCACCACCTAACCCCTGGCACCACCTAACCCCTGGTACCACCTAACCCCTGGCACCACCTAACCCCAGGCACCATCTAACCCCTGGCACCACCTAACCCCAGGTACCACCTAACCCCTGGCACCACCTAACCCCTGGCACCACCTAACCCCTGGTACCACCTAACCCCTGGCACCACCTAACCCCTGGCACCACCTAACCCCTGGTACCACCTAACCCCTGGCACCACCTAACCCCTGGCACCACCTAACCCCTGGCACCACCTAACCCCTGGCACCACCTAACCCCTGGCACCACCTAACCCCTGGCACCACCTAACCCCTGGCACCACCTAACCCCTGGCACCACCTAACCCCTGGCACCACCTAACCCCTGGCACCACCTAAACCCTGGCACCACCTAACCCCTGGCACCACCTAACCCCTTGTACCACCTAACCCCTGGTACCACCTAACCCCTGGCACCACCTAACCCCTGGTACCACCTAACCCCTGGCACCACCTAACCCCTGGCACCACCTAACCCCTGGTACCACCTAACCCCTGGCACCACCTAGCCCCTGGCACCACCTAACCCCTGGCACCACCTAACCCCTGGCACCACCTAACCCCTGGCACCACCTAACCCCTGGCACCACCTATCCCCTGGCACCACCTAACCCCTGGCACCACCTAACCCCTGGCACCACCTGATACAGTTGTCATTACGCCTGATAAATTATTTGTTTTTTTGAAGTGACGTCATATGTTACCAGTATAAAACGTGAGTTGTACGGAACTGACACCTGGAACTTCAAGTTGCGTGACACTCAACTTTAACACGTTGAACGCTGTTGAACGAGTGGATCTCCCATGTTGAACGCTGTTGAACGAGTGGCTCTCCCATGTTGAACGCTGTTGAACGAGTGGCTCTCCCATGTTGAACGCTGCTGAACAAGTGACTCTCCCATGTTGCACGCTGCTGAACAAGTGACTCTCCCATGTTGAACGCTGCTGAACAAGTGACTCTCCCATGTTGAACGCTGTTGAACAAGTGACTCTCCCATGTTGAACGCTGCTGAACAAGTGACTCTCCCATGTTGCACGCTGCTGAACAAGTGACTCAGCCATGTTGCACGCTGCTGAACAAGTGACTCTCCCATGTTGAACGCTGCTGAACAAGTGACTCTCCCATGTTGAACGCTGTTGAACAAGTGACTCTCCCATGTTGAACGCTGCTGAACAAGTGACTCTCCCGTGTTGAACGCTGCTGAACAAGTGACTCTCCCGTGTTGAACGCTGCTGAACAAGTGACTCTCCCATGTTGAACGCTGCTGAACAAGTGACTCTCCCATGTTGCACGCTGCTGAACAAGTGATTCTCCCATGTTGAACGCTGCTGAACAAGTGATTCTCCCATGTTGAACGCTGCTGAACTAGTGATTCTCCCATGTTGAACGCTGCTGAACGAGTGGCTCTCCCATGTTGCACGCTGCTGAACAAGTGATTCTCCCATGTTGAACGCTGCTGAACGAGTGGCTCTCCCATGTTGCACGCTGCTGAACAAGTGACTCTCCCATGTTGAACGCTGCTGAACAAGTGACTCTCCCATGTTGAACGCTGCTGAACAAGTGACTCTCCCATGTTGAACGCTGCTGAACAAGTGACTCTCCCATGTTGAACGCTGCTGAACAAGTGACTCTCCCATGTTGCACGCTGCTGAACAAGTGACTCTCCCATGTTGAACGCTGCTGAACGGGTGATTCTCCCATGTTGAACGCTGCTGAACGGGTGATTCTCCCATGTTGAACGCTGCTGAACAAGTGACTCTCCCATGTTGCACGCTGCTGAACAAGTGACTCTCCCATGTTGAACGCTGCTGAACTAGTGATTCTCCCATGTTGAACGCTGCTGAACGAGTGGCTCTCCCATGTTGCACGCTGCTGAACAAGTGATTCTCCCATGTTGAACGCTGCTGAACAAGTGACTCTCCCATGTTGCACGCTGCTGAACAAGTGACTCTCCCATGTTGAACGCTGCTGAACAAGTGACTCTCCCATGTTGCACGCTGCTGAACAAGTGACTCTCCCATGTTGAACGCTGCTGAACAAGTGACTCTCCCATGTTGCACGCTGCTGAACAAGTGACTCTCCCATGTTGAACGCTGCTGAACAAGTGACTCTCCCATGTTGCACGCTGCTGAACAAGTGACTCTCCCATGTTGAACGCTGCTGAACAAGTGACTCTCCCATGTTGCACGCTGCTGAACAAGTGACTCTCCCATGTTGAACGCTGCTGAACAAGTGACTCTCCCATGTTGAACGCTGCTGAACAAGTGACTCTCCCATGTTGAACGCTGCTGAACAAGTGACTCTCCCATGTTGCACGCTGCTGAACAAGTGACTCTCCCATGTTGCACGCTGCTGAACAAGTGACTCTCCCATGTTGCACGCTGCTGAACAAGTGACTCTCCCATGTTGCACGCTGCTGAACAAGTGACTCTCCCATGTTGCACGCTGCTGAACAAGTGACTCTCCCATGTTGCACGCTGCTGAACAAGTGACTCTCCCATGTTGCACGCTGCTGAACAAGTGACTCTCCCATGTTGCACGCTGCTGAACAAGTGACTCTCCCATGTTGCACGCTGCTGAACAAGTGACTCTCCCATGTTGCACGCTGCTGAACAAGTGACTCTCCCATGTTGCACGCTGCTGAACAAGTGACTCTCCCATGTTGCACGCTGCTGAACAAGTGACTCTCCCATGTTGCACGCTGCTGAACAAGTGACTCTCCCATGTTGCACGCTGCTGAACAAGTGACTCTCCCATGTTGCACGCTGCTGAACAAGTGACTCTCCCATGTTGCACGCTGCTGAACAAGTGACTCTCCCATGTTGAACGCTGCTGAACAAGTGACTCTCCCATGTTGCACGCTGCTGAACAAGTGACTCTCCCATGTTGCACGCTGCTGAACAAGTGACTCTCCCATGTTGCACGCTGCTGAACAAGTGACTCTCCCATGTTGCACGCTGCTGAACAAGTGACTCTCCCGTGTTGCACGCTGCTGAACAAGTGACTCTCCCATGTTGCACGCTGCTGAACAAGTGACTCTCCCGTGTTGCACGCTGCTGAACAAGTGACTCTCCCGTGTTGAACGCTGCTGAACAAGTGACTCTCCCGTGTTGAACGCTGCTGAACAAGTGACTCTCCCGTGTTGAACGCTGCTGAACAAGTGACTCTCCCGTGTTGAACGCTGCTGAACAAGTGACTCTCCCATGTTGCACGCTCCTGAACAAGTGACTCTCCCGTGTTGCACGCTGCTGAACAAGTGACTCTCCCATGTTGAACGCTGCTGAACAAGTGACTCTCCCGTGTTGAACGCTGCTGAACAAGTGACTCTCCCATGTTGCACGCTGCTGAACAAGTGACTCTCCCATGTTGCACGCTGCTGAACAAGTGACTCTCCCATGTTGCACGCTGCTGAACAAGTGACTCTCCCATGTTGCACGCTGCTGAACAAGTGACTCTCCCATGTTGCACGCTGCTGAACAAGTGACTCTCCCATGTTGCACGCTGCTGAACAAGTGACTCTCCCATGTTGCACGCTGCTGAACAAGTGACTCTCCCATGTTGCACGCTGCTGAACAAGTGACTCTCCCATGTTGCACGCTGCTGAACAAGTGACTCTCCCATGTTGCACGCTGCTGAACAAGTGACTCTCCCATGTTGCACGCTGCTGAACAAGTGACTCTCCCATGTTGCACGCTGCTGAACAAGTGACTCTCCCATGTTGCACGCTGCTGAACAAGTGACTCTCCCATGTTGCACGCTGCTGAACAAGTGACTCTCCCATGTTGCACGCTGCTGAACAAGTGACTCTCCCATGTTGCACGCTGCTGAACAAGTGACTCTCCCATGTTGCACGCTGCTGAACAAGTGACTCTCCCATGTTGCACGCTGCTGAACAAGTGACTCTCCCATGTTGCACGCTGCTGAACAAGTGACTCTCCCATGTTGCACGCTGCTGAACAAGTGACTCTCCCATGTTGCACGCTGCTGAACAAGTGACTCTCACATGTTGCACGCTGCTGAACAAGTGACTCTCCCGTGTTGCACGCTCCTGAACAAGTCTCCTCCCATGTTGCACGCTGCTGAACATGTGAGTCTCCCATGTTGCACGCTGCTGAACATGTGACTCTCCCATGTTGCACGCTGCTGAACAAGTGACTCTCCCATGTTGCACGCTGCTGAACAAGTGACTCTCCCATGTTGCACGCTGCTGAACAAGTGACTCTCCCATGTTGCACGCTGCTGAACAAGTGACTCTCCCATGTTGCACGCTGCTGAACAAGTGACTCTCCCATGTTGCACGCTGCTGAACAAGTGACTCTCCCATGTTGCACGCTGCTGAACAAGTGACTCTCCCATGTTGCACGCTGCTGAACAAGTGACTCTCCCATGTTGCACGCTGCTGAACAAGTGACTCTCCCATGTTGCACGCTGCTGAACAAGTGACTCTCCCATGTTGCACGCTGCTGAACAAGTGACTCTCCCATGTTGCACGCTGCTGAACAAGTGACTCTCCCATGTTGCACGCTGCTGAACAAGTGACTCTCCCATGTTGCACGCTGCTGAACAAGTGACTCTCCCATGTTGCACGCTGCTGAACAAGTGACTCTCCCATGTTGCACGCTGCTGAACAAGTGACTCTCCCATGTTGCACGCTGCTGAACAAGTGACTCTCCCATGTTGCACGCTGCTGAACAAGTGACTCTCCCATGTTGCACGCTGCTGAACAAGTGACTCTCCCATGTTGCACGCTGCTGAACAAGTGACTCTCCCATGTTGCACGCTGCTGAACAAGTGACTCTCCCATGTTGCACGCTGCTGAACAAGTGACTCTCCCATGTTGCACGCTGCTGAACAAGTGACTCTCCCATGTTGCACGCTGCTGAACAAGTGACTCTCCCATGTTGCACGCTGCTGAACAAGTGACTCTCCCATGTTGCACGCTGCTGAACAAGTGACTCTCCCATGTTGCACGCTGCTGAACAAGTGACTCTCCCATGTTGCACGCTGCTGAACAAGTGACTCTCCCATGTTGCACGCTGCTGAACAAGTGACTCTCCCATGTTGCACGCTGCTGAACAAGTGACTCTCCCATGTTGCACGCTGCTGAACAAGTGACTCTCCCATGTTGCACGCTGCTGAACAAGTGACTCTCCCATGTTGCACGCTGCTGAACAAGTGACTCTCCCATGTTGCACGCTGCTGAACAAGTGACTCTCCCGTGTTGCACGCTGCTGAACAAGTGACTCTCCCATGTTGCACGCTGCTGAACAAGTGACTCTCCCATGTTGCACGCTGCTGAACAAGTGACTCTCCCGTGTTGCACGCTGCTGAACAAGTGACTCTCCCATGTTGCACGCTGCTGAACAAGTGACTCTCCCATGTTGCACGCTGCTGAACAAGTGACTCTCCCATGTTGCACGCTGCTGAATCTGTACAATTACGTAGTAATACGAGTGTAAATCTTAAGAGGAATGAGACACAGGTGAATTCAATATCTTCTTTATTATGAATTATTAGAGAAAATAAAGTTACTCGGGCGTTGCATATTAGTCATATTCATCTTATTCATCTGCTTCATCTTACTCATCTACTTCATGTTATTCATCTACTTCATCCTATTCATCTACTTCATCTTATTCATCTACCTCATTCATCTACTTCATCTACGTGAAGACAAAGAACGACATTAACAACAGATGGTCGCTAAACAGAAGTTATATATTGGTAGCTAATGTAAATAGTGACTCGTACTGGCTATACATGCCTTATACTGTCACGTACTTATACATGCCTTACACTGTCACGTACTTATACATGCCTTACACTGTCACGTACTTATACATGCCTTACACTGTCACGTACTTATACATGCCTTACACTGTCACGTACTTATACATGCCTTATACTGTCACGTACTTATACATGCCTTACACTGTCACGTACTTATACATGCCTTATACTGTCACGTACTTATACATGCCTTACACTGTCACGTACTTATACATGCCTTACACTGTCACGTACTTATACATGCCTTACACTGTCACGTACTTATACATGCCTTACACTGTCACGTACTTATACATGCCTTACACTGTCACGTACTTATACATGCCTTACACTGTCACGTACTTATACATGCCTTACACTGTCACGTACTTATACATGCCTTATACTGTCACGTACTTATACATGCCTTACACTGTCAGGTACTTATACATGCCTTACACTGTCACGTACTTATACATGCCTTACACTGTCACGTACTTATACATGCCTTACACTGTCACGTACTTATACATGCCTTACACTGTCACGTACTTATACATGCCTTACACTGTCACGTACTTATACATGCCTTACACTGTCACGTACTTATACATGCCTTACACTGTCACGTACTTATACATGCCTTACACTGTCACGTACTTATACATGCCTTATACTGTCACGTACTTATACATGCCTTACACTGTCACGTACTTATACATGCCTTACACTGTCACGTACTTATACATGCCTTACACTGTCACGTACTTATACATGCCTTATACTGTCACGTACTTATACATGCCTTACACTGTCACGTACTTATACATGCCTTACACTGTCACGTACTTATACATGCCTTATACTATCACGTACTTATACATGCCTTACACTGTCACGTACTTATACATGCCTTACACTGTCACGTACTTATACATGCCTTACACTGTCACGTACTTATACATGCCTTACACTGTCACGTACTTATACATGCCTTACACTGTCACGTACTTATACATGCCTTACACTGTCACGTACTTATACATGCCTTACACTGTCACGTACTTATACATGCCTTACACTGTCACGTACTTATACATGCCTTACACTGTCACGTACTTATACATGCCTTATACTGTCACGTACTTATACATGCCTTACACTGTCACGTACTTATACATGCCTTACACTGTCACGTACTTATACATGCCTTACACTGTCACGTACTTATACATGCCTTATACTGTCACCTACTTATACATGCCTTACACTGTCACGTACTTATACATGCCTTACACTGTCACGTACTTATACATGCCTTACACTGTCACGTACTTATACATGCCTTATACTGTCACGTACTTATACATGCCTTACACTGTCACGTACTTATACATGCCTTACACTGTCACGTACTTATACATGCCTTATACTGTCACGTACTTATACATGCCTTACACTGTCACGTACTTATACATGCCTTACACTGTCACGTACTTATACATGCCTTACACTGTCACGTACTTATACATGCCTTACACTGTCACGTACTTATACATGCCTTATACTGTCACGTTCTTATACATGCCTTACACTGTCACGTACTTATACATGCCTTATACTGTCACGTACTTATACATGCCTTACACTGTCACGTACTTATACATGCCTTATACTGTCACGTACTTATACATGCCTTACACTGTCACGTACTTATACATGCCTTATACTGTCACGTACTTATACATGCCTTACACTGTCACGTACTTATACATGCCTTATACTGTCACGTACTTATACATGCCTTACACGGTCACGTACTTACATGCCTTACTGTCACGTACTTATACATGCCTTACACGTACTTATACATGTCACGTACTTATACATGCCTTACACTGTCACGTACTTATACATGCCTTATACTGTCACGTACTTATACATGCCTTACACTGTCACGTACTTATACATGCCTTACCACGTACTTATACATGTTATACACGTACTTATACATGCCTTACACTGTCACGTACTTATACATGCCTTATACTGTCACGTACTTATACATGCCTTACACTGTCACGTACTTATACATGCCTTTCAGTGTCACGTACTTATACATGCCTTATACTGTCACGTACTTATGCCTTACATGCCTTACACTGTCACGTACTTATACATGCCTTACACTGTCACGTACTTATACATGCCTTAAACTGTCACGTACTTATACATGCCTTATACTGTCACGTACTTATACATGCCTTACATTGTCACTGTCACGTACTTATACATGCCTTATACTGTCACGTACTTATACATGCCTTACACTGTCACGTACTTATACATGCCTTATACTGTCACGTACTTATACATGCCTTACACTGTCACGTACTTATACATGCCTTATACTGTCACGTACTTATACATGCCTTATACTGTCACGTACTTATACATGCCTTATACTGTCACGTACTTATACATGCCTTATACTGTCACGTACTTATACATGCCTTATACTGTCACGTACTTATACATGCCTTACACTGTCACGTACTTATACATGCCTTATACTGTCACGTACTTATACATGCCTTACACTGTCACGTACTTATACATGCCTTATACTGTCACGTACTTATACATGCCTTATACTGTCACGTACTTATACATGCCTTAAACTGTCACTTATACATGCCTTACACTGTCACGTACTTATACATGCCTTATACTGTCACGTACTTATACATGCCTTACACTGTCACGTACTTATACATGCCTTACACTGTCACGTACTTATACATGCCTTATACTGTCACGTACTTATACATGCCTTATACTGTCACGTACTTATACATGCCTTACACTGTCACGTACTTATACATGCCTTATACTGTCACGTACTTATACATGCCTTATACTGTCACGTACTTATACATGCCTTATACTGTCACGTACTTATACATGCCTTACACTGTCACGTACTTATACATGCCTTATACTGTCACGTACTTATACATGCCTTACACTGTCACGTACTTATACATGCCTTATACTGTCACGTACTTATACATGCCTTATACTGTCACGTACTTATACATGCCTTACACTGTCACGTACTTATACATGCCTTACACTGTCACGTACTTATACATGCCTTATACTGTCACGTACTTATACATGCCTTATACTGTCACGTACTTATACATGCCTTACACTGTCACGTACTTATACATGCCTTACACTGTCACGTACTTATACATGCCTTATACTGTCACGTACTTATACATGCCTTACATTGTCACGTACTTATACATGCCTTATACTGTCACGTACTTATACATGCCTTACACTGTCACTGTCACGTACTTATACATGCCTTACACTGTCACGTACTTATACATGCCTTATACTGTCACGTACTTATACATGCCTTATACTGTCACGTACTTATACATGCCTTACACTGTCACGTACTTATACATGCCTTATACTGTCACGTACTTATACATTCCTTATACACTGTCACGTACTTATACATGCCTTACACTGTCACGTACTTATACATGCCTTACACTGTCACGTACTTATACATGCCTTATACTGTCACGTACTTATACATGCCTTATACTGTCACGTACTTATACATGCCTTACACTGTCACGTACTTATACATGCCTTATACTGTCACGTACTTATACATGCCTTACATTGTCACGTACTTATACATGCCTTATACTGTCACGTACTTATACATGCCTTACATTGTCACGTACTTATACATGCCTTATACTGTCACGTACTTATACATGCCTTACACTGTCACGTACTTATACATGCCTTATACTGTCACGTACTTATACATGCCTTATACTGTCACGTACTTATACATGCCTTACACTGTCACGTACTTATACATGCCTTATACTGTCACGTACTTATACATGCCTTACACTGTCACGTACTTATACATGCCTTATACTGTCACGTACTTATACATGCCTTATACTGTCACGTACTTATACATGCCTTACACTGTCACGTACTTATACATGCCTTACACTGTCACGTACTTATACATGCCTTATACTGTCACGTACTTATACATGCCTTATACTGTCACGTACTTATACATGCCTTACACTGTCACGTACTTATACATGCCTTACACTGTCACGTACTTATACATGCCTTATACTGTCACGTACTTATACATGCCTTACACTGTCACGTACGTATACATGCCTTACTCTGTCACGTACTTATACATGCCTTACACTGTCACGTACTTATACATGCCTTACACTGTCACGTACTTATACATGCCTTACACTGTCACGTACGTATACATGCCTTACTCTGTCACGTACTTATACATGCCTTATACTGTCACGTACTTATACATGCCTTACACTGTCACGTACTTATACATGCCTTACACTGTCACGTACTTATACATGCCTTACACTGTCACGTACTTATACATGCCTTACACTGTCACGTACTTATACATGCCTTATACTGTCACGTACTTATACATGCCTTATACTGTCACGTACTTATACATGCCTTACACTGTCACGTACTTATACATGCCTTACACTGTCACGTACTTATACATGCCTTACACTGTCACGTACTTATACATGCCTTACACTGTCACGTACTTATACATGCCTTACACTGTCACGTACTTATACATGCCTTACACTGTCACGTACTTATACATGCCTTACACTGTCACGTACTTATACATGCCTTACACTGTCACGTACTTATACAAGCCTTATACTGTCACGTACTTGTACATGCCTTACACTGTCACGTATTTATACATGCCTTACACTGTCACGTACTTATACATGCCTTACACTGTCACGTACTTATACATGCCTTATACTGTCACGTACTTATACATGCCTTATACTGTCACGTACTTATACATGCCTTACACTGTCACGTACTTATACATGCCTTACACTGTCACGTACTTATACATGCCTTACACTGTCACGTACTTATACATGCCTTATACTGTCACGTACTTATACATGCCTTATACTGTCACGTACTTATACATGCCTTACACTGTCACGTACTTATACATGCCTTACACTGTCACGTACTTATACATGCCTTACACTGTCACGTACTTATACATGCCTTACACTGTCACGTACTTATACATGCCTTACACTGTCACGTACTTATACATGCCTTACACTGTCACGTACTTATACATGCCTTACACTGTCACGTACTTATACATGCCTTATACTGTCATGTATTTATACATGCCTTACACTGTCACGTACTTATACATGCCTTACACTGTCACGTATTTATACATGCCTTACACTGTCACGTACTTATACATGCCTTATACTGTCACGTACTTATACATGCCTTATACTGTCACTTACTTATACATGCCTTATACTGTCACGTACTTATACATGCCTTACACTGTCACGTACTTATACATGCCTTATACTGTCACGTACTTATACATGCCTTATACTGTCACGTATTTATACATGCCTTACACTGTCACGTACTTATACATGCCTTATACTGTCACGTACTTATACATGCCTTACACTGTCACGTACTTATACATGCCTTATACTGTCACGTACTTATACATGCCTTATACTGTCACGTACTTATACATGCCTTACACTGTCACGTACTTATACATGCCTTATACTGTCACGTACTTATACATGCCTTATACTGTCACGTACTTATACATGCCTTATACTGTCACGTACTTATACATGCCTTATACTGTCACGTACTTATACATGCCTTACACTGTCACGTACTTATACATGCCTTACACTGTCACGTAGTTATACATGCCTTACAGTGTCACGTACTTATACATGCCTTACACTGTCACGTACTTATATATGCCTTACACTGTCACGTAGTTATACATGCCTTACAGTGTCACGTAGTTATACATGCCTTACAGTGTCACGTACTTATACATGCCTTACAGTGTCACGTACTTATATATGCCTTACACTCACGTACTTATACATGCCTTACTCTGTCACGTACTTATACATGTCTTACACTGTCACGTACTTATACATGCCTTACACTGTAACGTACTCATACATGCCTTACACTCACGTACTTATACATGCCTTACAGTGTCACGTACTTATATATGCCTTACACTCACGTACTTATACATGTCTTACACTGTCACGTACTTATACATGCCTTACACTGTCACGTACTTATACATGCCTTACACTGTCACGTACTTATACATGCCTTACACTGTAACGTACTTATACATGCCTTACACTGTCACGTACTTATACATGCCTTATACTGTCACGTACTTATACATGCCTTATACTGTCACGTACTTATACATGCCTTACACTCACGTACTTATACATGCGTTACACTGTCACGTACTTATACATGCCTTATACTGTCACGTACTTATACATGCCTTATACTGTCACGTACTTATACATGCCTTACGCTGTCACGTACTTATACACGCCTTACACTGTCACGTACTTATACATGCCTTATACTGTCACGTACTTATACATGCCTTACACTGTCACGTACTTATACATGCCTTACACTGTCACGTACTTATGCATGCCTTATACTGTCACGTACTTATACATGCCTTATACTGTCACGTACTTATTCATACCTTACACTGTCACGTACTTATATATGCCTTACATTGTCACGTACTTATACATGCCTTGCACTGTCACGTACTTATACATGCCTTACACTGTCACGTACTTATACAGGCCGTTCATACATAAATACAGGAGAAGGTGGCCATGACGTTGCTTGAAGTGGGCCCTGAGCGCTCGTTCTGTTAGATAACAGAAGCTGCATGTCTGGTAGCTGAGTAGTGTGTGTGTGTGTGTGTGTGTGTGTGTGTACTCACCTAATTGCACTCACCTAATTGTGGCTGCAGGGGTCGAGACTCAGCTCCTGGCCCCGCCTCTTCACTGTCCGCTACTATGTCCTCCCTCTACCTGCTCCATGAGCTTTATCATACCTCGTCTTGAAACTATGTATAGTTCCTGCCTCCACTACATCGCTTGCCAGACTATTCCACTTCCTAACTACTCTATGACTGAAGAAATACTTCCTAACATCCCTTTGACTCATCTGAGTCTTCAACTTCCAATTGTTACCCCTTGTTTCTGTGTCCCATCTCTGGAACATCCTGTCTCTGTCCATCTTGTTTATTCAACGCAGTATTTTGTATGTCGTTATCACGTCTCCCCTGACCCTCCTGTCCTCCAGTGTCGTCAAACCGATTTCCCTTAACCTTTCTTCATAGGACATGCCCCTTAGCTCTGGAACTAGCCTTGTTGCAAACCTTTGCACTTTCTCTAATTTCTTGACGTGTTTGACCAGGTGTGGGTTCCAAACTGGTGCTGGGTACTCCAGTATGGGCCTGACGTACAGAGTGTATAATGTCTTGAACGATTCCTTACTGAGGTACCGGAACGCTGTTCTCAGGTTTGCCAAGCGCCCATATGCCGCAGCAGTTATCTGGTTAATGTGTGCTTCTGGCGATGTACTCGGTATGATACTCACTCCTAGGTCTTTCTCCTTGAGTGAGTTTTGCAGCCTTTGACCTCCTAGCATATACTCTGTCTGCGGTCTTCTTTGCCCTCCTCCAGTCTTCATGACTTTGCATTTGGCGGGGTTAAATTCTAGGAGCCAGTTTCTGGACCACGCATCCAGCCTGTCCATGTCCCTTTGTAGATCTGTCTGGTCCGCGTCTGATTTAATTCTCCTCATTAACTTCACATCATCTGCAAACAGGGACACTTCTGAGTCTATCCCTTCCGTCATGTCGTTCACATATACCAAGAAGAGCACAGGTTCCAGGACTGACCCCTGGGGGACCCCGTTCGTCACCTTCGCCCACTGTGATACCTCATCACGGACCATGACTCGCTGTTGCCTCCCTGTTAGGTTATCTCTGATCCATTGCAGTGCCCTTCCTGTTACACGTGCCTGTTCCTCTAGCTTCTGTACTAATCTCTTGTGTGGAACTGTGTCGAAGGCCTTCTTGCAGTCCAAGAAAATGCAAACAACTCACCCCTCTCTCTTATTTCTTACTTCAGTTACCTTGTCATGAAACTCTAGTAGGTTTGTGACACAGGATTTGCCTTCCATGAATCCGTGCTGGCTGTCGTTTATAATCTTGTTCCGTTCCAGGTGCTCCACCACTCTCCTCCTAATAATCTTTTCCAAGATTTTGCATACTATACAGGTCAGTGACACTGGTCTATAATTTAGTGCTTCATTTCTGTCTCCCTTCTTAAAGATGGGGACTACTTTTGCCTTCTTCCATACTTCAGGTAGTTGCCCAGTTTCAAGGGAAGTGTTGAACATTTTGGTTAGTGGCACACGTAGTGTCTCTGCTCCCTCTCTAAGGACCCACGGAGAGATGTTGTCCCGTCTCACCACCTTTGAGGTATCAAGGTCACTTAGGAGCTTCTCCACCTCCTCCTCAGTTGTGTGTAATTCTTGCAACACTTGTTGGAATATCCCTTGTTGATGTACCCCACTGTTTTGTCTTCCCAGTGTGTGTGTGTGTGTGTGTGTGTGTATGTGTGTGTATGTGTGTACTCACCTAGTTCTCACCTAGTTGAGGTTGCGGGTGTCGAGTCCGAGCTCCTGGCCCCGCCTCTTCACTGATCGCTACTAGGTCACTCTCCCTGAGCCTTGAGCTTTATCATACCTCTGCTTAAAGCTATGTATGGATCCTGCCTCCACTACATCGCTTCCCAAACTATTCCACTTACTGACTACTCTGTGGCTGAAGAAATACTTCCTAACATCCCTGTGATTCATCTGTGTCTTCAGCTTCCAACTGTGTCCCCTTGTTACTGTGTCCAATCTCTGGAACATCCTGTCTTTGTCCACCTTGTCAATTCCTCTCAGTATTTTGTATGTCGTTATCATGTCCCCCCTATCTCTCCTGTCCTCCAGTGTCGTCAGGTTGATTTCCCTTAACCTCTCCTCGTAGGACATACCTCTTAGCTCTGGGACTAGTCTTGTTGCAAACCTTTGCACTTTCTCTAGTTTCTTCACGTGCTTGGCTAGGTGTGGGTTCCAAACTGGTGCCGCATACTCCAATATGGGCCTAACGTACACGGTGTACAGGGTCCTGAATGATTCCTTATTAAGATGTCGGAATGCTGTTCTGAGGTTTGCTAGGCGCCCATATGCTGCAGCAGTTATTTGGTTGATGTGCGCTTCAGGAGATGTGCCTTGTGTTATACTCACCCCAAGATCTTTTTCCTTGAGTGAGGTTTGTAGTCTCTGGCCCCCTAGACTGTACTCCGTCTGCGGTCTTCTTTGCCCTTACCCAATCTTCATGACTTTGCACTTGGTGGGATTGAACTCCAGGAGCCAATTGCTGGACCAGGTCTGCAGCCTGTCCAGATCCCTTTGTAGTTGCCTGGTCTTCGATCGAGTGAATTCTTCTCATCAACTTCACATCATCTGCAAACAGGGACACCTCAGAGTCTATTCCTTCCGTCATGTCGTTCACAAATACCAGAAACAGCACTGGTCCTAGGACTGACCCCTGTGGGACCCCGCTGGTCACAGGTGCCCACTCTGACACCTCGCCACGTACCATGACTCGCTGCTGTCTTCCTGACAAGTATTTCCTGATCCATTGTAGTGCTTTCCCTGTTATCCCTGCTTGGTCCTCCAGTTTTTGCACCAATCTCTTGTGTGGAACTGTGTCAAACGCCTTCTTGCAGTCCAAGAAAATGCAATCCACCCACCCCTCTCTCTCTTGTCTTACTGCTGTCACCATGTCATAGAACTCCAGTAGGTTTGTGACACAGGATTTCCCGTCCCTGAAACCATGTTGGCTGCTATTGATGAGATCGTTCCTTTCTAGGTGTTCCACCACTCTTCTCCTGATAATCTTCTCCATGATTTTGCATACTATACATGTCACTGACACTGGTCTGTAGTTTAATGCTTCATGTCTGTCTCCTTTTTTAAAGATTGGGACTACATTTGCTGTCTTCCATGCCTCAGGCAATCTCCCTGTTTCGATAGATGTATTGAATATTGTTGTTAGGGGTACACATAGCGCGTCTGCTCCCTCTCTCAATACCCATGGGGATATGTTATCTGGCCCCATTGCCTATGAGGTATCTAGCTCACTCAGAAGCCTCTTCACTTCTTCCTCGGTTGTGTGCACTGTGTCCAGCACATGTTGGTGTGCCCCACCTCTCCGTCTTTCTGGAGCCCCTTCTGTCTCCTCTGTGAACACTTCTTTGAATCTCTTGTTGAGTTCCTTACATACTTCACGGTCATTTCTTGTTGTCTCTCCTCCTTCCTTCCTTAGCCTGATTACCTGGTCCTTGACTGTTGTTTTCCTCCTGATGTGGCTGTACAACAGTTTCGGGTCAGATTTGGCTTTCGCTGCTATGTCATTTTCATATTGTCTTTGGGCCTCCCTTCTTATCTGTGCACATTCGTTTCTGGCTCTACGACTGCTCTCCTTATTCTCCTGGGTCCTTTGCCTTCTATATTTCTTCCATTCCCTAGCACACTTGGTTTTTGCCTCCCTGCACCTTTGGGTAAACAATGGGCTCATCCTGGCTTTTTCATTATTCCTGTTACCCTTGGGTATAAACCTTTCCTCAGCCTCCTTGCATTTTGTTGCTACATATTCCATCATCTCATTAACTGGCTTCCCTACCAGTTCACTGTCCCACTGAACCCCGTTCAGGAAGTTCCTCATTCCTGTGTAGTCCCCTTTCTTGTAGTTTGGCTTCATTCGTCCTGGCCTTCCTGCTTCTCCCTCCACTTGTAGCTCTACTGTGTATTCGAAGCTTAAAACCACATGGTCACTGGCCCCAAGGGGTCTTTCATATGTGATGTCCTCGATATCTGCACTACTCAAGGTGAATACTAA
>NC_091294.1:29387295-29392295 GCF_038502225.1 Cherax quadricarinatus | reverse complement strand
TGCTGTTGCTGCTGCTTCTGCCGCCGCTGCTGCTGCTGCTCCGGGGAGCTGTTGGTAAACTCTTCCAAGCTGTCTTTGCGAGCCCTTCCTCCCTATTCACATATTCAATACGGACTTGCAACATATTCTGTTTAAGAGTTCTCCACAATGGCATTGGATAGATCTTCAAGACATCGTTTTCAAAGCCTATGATAAGTCTACAGAAAATTTTACTTCGCCAGTTATTGCAACAGAACTGTTAAATATTATCCCGCTGCGAAGAGTATGCTCTGAATTTAATCGTAATGTAAACACCAGGAACCCCAGTAAGGGTGACTACGTCCATACCTTCGAGATCTTCGACCTTCGTTTCACTCTCTTACCTCTTAATATCTTGAAACTTGTTACGTAAAAAGAAGACGAGAATTGACGATAATATGAAGAAAATGGACACGAATTCATTCACTGAAAACAACTTTAATTGAAGACTTTTCTGTACTCGGTTCTTGATCTCAATATAAGTCAACTTTCTCTCCTGTATCGATGGACATCTTAGTGGGCTTTCTAAACTCTATCTTATAAAACCACATCATTTCTCGGTATTCTGTATACACTCCAAGCTCACCATCAGCAATGCTACTTGTGTGTCAGGTCATCAAGGCTTCATATCTGTTGGGTAGTGATGCTAAAATATTCAATATATTTAAAGAATGCTTCCGAACTTTCGTTCGGTGACCGTAATTTTTACCATAGGTTATGCATTGTACTGCATTAAGCGCTAAACTCTTTGTGGGGGTTTGATTATTAAATCAATGGAAATAAATCTGGACAAGCAGATGAGATGCTTCGATCGTGCAGAGCAAGTGACACGTCTCTGTAACAGAGATGACCAAACTGGTGGACAAAAAGCTTGACCCTCCGTCCGCTAATCGCTGTCCGATCTCTGGTCAATTAGGCTGTTGGTAATCGCTTGTAACTTTCCTCGAATTATTGATGATATTGAGTGGATGAGAATGTTGTGTGAGTGAGGGTATTGTGTGAGTGAGGGTGTTGTGTGAGTGAGGGTGTTGTGTAAGGGAGGGTGATGTGTGAGTGAGAGTATTGTGTGAGTGAGGGTGTTGTGTGGGTGAGGGGGTGTTGTGTGAGTGAGGGTGTTGTGTGAGTGAGGGTGTGTTGTGTGAGTGAGGGGTTTGTGTGAGTGAGGGTGTTGTGTGAGTGAGGGTGTTGTGTTAGTGAGGATGATGTGTGAGTGAGAGTATTGTGAAAGTGAGGGTGTTGTGTAAGTGAGGGTGATGTGTGAGTGAGGGTGTTGTGTGAGTCAGGTTGTTGTGGGAGTTAGGGTGTTGTGTGAGTTAGGGTATTTGTGTGGGTCAGGGTGTTGTATGAGTCAGGGTGTTGTGGGAGTCAGGTGTGATATTCTCTCCAAAATCTTTCTCCTTGAGCTATTTGTAGTTCCTTGCCTGTCAGGCTGTGTTCCGTTTCTGGCTGCCTCTCTTTCTATCCACAATTTTCACGATCCACACTTCCTAGGGTTAAACTCCAACAACCATTTGTCTAACCATTATTCCAGTTTGTCCAGGTCTATCCGAAACCTGTCATCAGCAAATAATGATACGCGAGTCAGTTCCCTCTGGCAGTTATTTTTGGTATGTTAAAAACAATGAAGGCCCTAGAACTGACCCTAGAGGGGTCAAGTTTTACCTTCCTTAAATCCTTGCTGGCTTTCTGTAAGCAAAGTCCCACACACACACATATACACACCCTGACAACACTGGAGGACAGGAGGGACATGATAATAACATATATAATACTGAGAGGAAATGACAAAGTGGATAGGGACACGATGTTTCAGAGATGTGACACAGACAAGTCACATGGATGTTAGGAAATATTTCTTCAGTCATAGAGTTGTCAGGAAGTGGAACAGTCGGGAGAGTGATGTAGTGGAGGCAGGATCCATACATAGCTTTAAGAAGAGGTATGATAAAGCTATTGGAGAAGAGAGAGAGTGGACCTAGTAGCGGCCAGTGAAGAGGCGGGGAGAGGTGCTATGAATTAACCCCTGCAACCACAATTAGGTGAGTACACTCACACACACGCACACACACACACACAAACACACACACACACACACTACACGCACTTCACACTGCAATTCCGCACGCCTGGGCCGCTCTGTCACCAGCAGCGTTGCACACTGCAGGTGGCGGCAACGAGCAGCGCTCTAGTAGTAACCTTCAACAATTCACTGTTCACTCGTGAGAGACGAAAGGACTGAAGGAGATAATTTACAGAACCACACTGTTGAATTTGAAGACTAAAGACTTCAGTTAGCTTTAACTGGGAGGGTTTATTTAACACTGGGAGGGTTTATTTAACACTGGGAGGGTTTAACACTGGGAGGGTTTATTTAACACTGGGAGGGTTTAACACTGGGAGGGTTTATTTAACACTGGGAGGGTTTAACACTGGGAGGGTTTATTTAACACTGGGAGGGTTTAACACTGGGAGGGTTTATTTAACACTGGGAGGGTTTATTTAACACTGGGAGGGTTTATTTAACACTGGGAGGGTTTATTTAACACTGGGAGGGTTTAACACTGGGAGGGTTTATTTAACACTGGGAGGGTTTAACACTGGGAGGGTTTATTTAACACTGGGAGGGTTTATTTAACACTGGGAGGGTTTATTTAACACTGGGAGGGTTTAACACTGGGAGGGTTTATTTAACACTGGGAGGGTTTATTTAACACTGGGAGGGTTTATTTAACACTGGGAGGGTTTAACACTGGGAGGGTTTATTTAACACTGGGAGGGTTTATTTAACACTGGGAGGGTTTATTTAACACTGGGAGGGTTTGTTTAACACTGGGAGGGTTTGTTTAACACTGGGAGGGTTTATTTAACACTGGGAGGGTTTATTTAACACTGGGAGGGTTTATTTAACACTGGGAGGGTTTATTTAACACTGGGAGGGTTTATTTAACACTGGGAGGGTTTGTTTAACACTGGGAGGGTTTATTTAACACTGGGAGGGTTTATTTAACACTGGGAGGGTTTATTTAACACTGGGAGGGTTTATTTAACACTGGGAGGGTTTATTTAACACTGGGAGGGTTTATTTAACACTGGGAGGGTTTATTTAACACTGGGAGGGTTTGTTTAACACTGGGAGGGTTTGTTTAACACTGGGAGGGTTTATTTAACACTGGGAGGGTTTGTTTAACACTGGGAGGGTTTATTTAACACTGGGAGGGTTTATTTAACACTGGGAGGGTTTATTTAACACTGGGAGGGTTTATTTAACACTGGGAGGGTTTATTTAACACTGGGAGGGTTTGTTTAACACTGGGAGGGTTTATTTAACACTGGGAGGGTTTATTTAACACTGGGAGGGTTTATTTAACACTGGGAGGGTTTATTTAACACTGGGAGGGTTTATTTAACACTGGGAGGGTTTATTTAACACTGGGAGGGTTTATTTAACACTGGGAGGGTTTATTTAACACTGGGAGGCTTTGTTTAACACTGGGAGGGTTTGTTTAACACTGGGAGGGTTTATTTAACACTGGGAGGGTTTATTTAACACTGGGAGGGTTTATTTAACACTGGGAGGGTTTATTTAACACTGGGAGGGTTTATTTAACACTGAGAGGGTTTGTTTAACACTGGGAGGGTTTGTTTAACACTGGGAGGGTTTGTTTAACACTGGGAGGGTTTGTTTAACACTGGGAGGGTTTATTTAACACTGGGAGGGTTCGTTTAACACTGGGAGTGTTTGTTTAACACTGGGAGGGTTTGTTTAACACCGGGAGGGTTTGTTTAACACTGGGAGGGTTTATATAACACTGGGAGGGTTTGTTTAACACTGGGAGGGTTTGTTTAACACTGCGAGGGTTTGTTTAACACTGGGAGGGTTTATTTAACACTGGGAGGGTTTGTTTAACACTGGGAGGGTTTGTTTAACACTGAGAGGGTTTGTTTAACACTGGGAGGGTTTATTTAACACTGGGAGGGTTTGTTTAACACTGGGAGGGTTTGTTTAACACTGGGAGGGTTTGTTTAACACTGGGAGGGCTTGTTTAACACTGGGAGGGTTTGTTTAACACTGGGAGGGTTTGTTTAACACTGGGAGGGTTTGTTTAACACCGGGAGGGTTTGTTTAACACCGGGAGGGTTTGTTTAACACTGGGAGGGTTTGTTTAACACTGGGAGGGTTTGTTTAACACTGGGAGGGTTTATTTAACACTGAGAGGGTTTGTTTAACACTGGGAGGGTTTGTTTAACACTGGGAGGGTTTGTTTAACACTGGGAGGGTTTGTTTAACACTGGGAGGGTTTGTTTAACACCGGGAGGGTTTGTTTAACACTGGGAGGGTTCATTTAGCACTGAGAGGGTTTGGTTAACATTGGGAGTTTGTTTTAACACTGGGAGGGTTTGTTTAACACTGGGAGGGTTTGGTTAACACTGGGAGAGTTGGGTTAACACTGGAAGAGTTTGGTTAATACTGGAAGAGTTTGGTTAATACTGGAAGAGTTTGGTTAATACTGGAAGAGTTTGGTTAACATCGAGTGGGACTGAATGACACTGGTGGTTGTGACGGCAGCATATGTTTTCTGTGATGTGTTGGTGTGGTGACTGTGATGTGTAGATATAGTGATTGTGATGAATGGGTGCAGTGACTTTGATGTGTCAATGTGGTGCCTGATGTGTGAGTGTGGTGACTGTAATTAATGCGTATGTGGTGACTGTAAATTATATATGGTGATTGTCACTGGTGTGTGGTGACAGTAGTGGATGTGTGTGTGGTGACAGTAGTGGGTGTGTGTGGTGACAGTAGTGGGTGTATGTGGTGTCAGTAGTGGGTGTGTGTGGTGACAGTAGTGGGTGTGTGTGGTGACTGTAATGGGTGTGTGTGGTGACTGCAACAGGGTGTATGGTGACTGTAATGGGTGTGTGTGGTGACAGTAATGGGTGTTTGTAGTGACAGTAATTGGTGTGTGGTGACAGAAATGGGTGTG
>NC_091294.1:29354795-29377295 GCF_038502225.1 Cherax quadricarinatus | reverse complement strand
TTCTTATAGGTTTGAGTTATTTGTACGTTATTACTGCGCTTCTCCGTCGATGTGGGATAACTTACCGTCTTCACCGAATTACTTTGTTTACTGTTTGTTATCCCTGCGATAACTTTGCAATGTTTCTTTGTCTTGACTAGAAACTTTCTACACATACGTATGTGTTGCAATTGAGCAGTGTAGCTCTGATGGACGACTTTAGACGCAGTGTAGCTCTGTTGGACGACTTTAGAGGCAGTGTAGCTCTGTTGGACGACTTTAGACGCAGTGTAGCTCTGTTGGACGACTTTAGACGCAGTGTAGCTCTGTTGGACGACTTTAGAGGCAGTGTAGCTCTGTTGGACGACTTTAGACGCAGTGTAGCTCTGTTGGACGACTTTAGACGCAGTGTAGCTCTGTTGGACGACTTTAGAGGCAGTGTAGCTCTGTTGGACGACTTTAGACGCAGTGTAGCTCTGTTGGACGACTTTAGAGGCAGTGTAGCTCTGATGGACGACTTTAGACGCAGTGTAGCTCTGTTGGACGACTTTAGAGGCAGTGCAGCTCTGATGGACGACTTTAGAGGCAGTGTAGCTCTGTTGGACGACTTTAGAGGCAGTGTAGCTCTGATGGACGACTTTAGACGCAGTGTAGCTCTGTTGGACGACTTTAGAGGCAGTGTAGCTCTGATGGACGACTTTAGAAGCAGTGTAGCTCTGATGGACGACTTTAGACGCAGTGTAGCTCTGTTGGACGACTTTAGAGGCAGTGTAGCTCTGATGGACGACTTTAGAAGCAGTGTAGCTCTGATGGACGACTTTAGACGCAGTGTAGCTCTGTTGGACGACTTTAGAGGCAGTGTAGCTCTGATGGACGACTTTAGAAGCAGTGTAGCTCTGATGGACGACTTTAGAGGCAGTGTAGGTCTGATGGACGACTTTAGAGGCAGTGTAGCTCTGATGGACGACTTTAGAGGCAGTGTAGCTCTGATGGACGACTTTAGAGGCAATGTAGCTCTGATGGACGACTTTAGAGGCAGTGTAGCTCTGATGGACGACTTTAGAGGCAGTGTAGCTCTGATGGACGACTTTAGAAGCAGTGTAGCTCTGATGGACGACTTTTTAGGCAGTGTAGCTCTGATGGACGACTTTAGAAGCAGTGTAGCTCTGATGGACGACTTTAGAGGCAGTGTAGCTCTGATGGACGACTTTAGAGGCAGTGTAGCTCTGATGGATGACTTCAGAGGCAGGGTAACTCTGCTGGACGACTTTAGAGGCAGTGTAGCACTGATGGACGACCTTAGAGGCAGTGTAGCTTCTCTGGACGACTTTAGAGGGGGATGAAGAGGGTTGGAATAGTTTTAAAAATGCAGTATTAGAATGTGGGGCAGAAGTTTGTGGTTATAGGAGGGTGGGTGCAGGAGGAAAGAGGAGTAATTGGTGGAATGAAGAAGTAAAGGGTGTGATAAAAGAGAAAAAGTTAGCTTATGAGAGGTTTCTACGATCAGAAGTGCTATAAGAAGAGTAGAGTATATGGAGAGTAAAAGAAAGGTGAAGAGAGTGGTGAGAGAGTGTAAAAGGAGAGCAGATGATAGTGGGAGAGGAACTGTAAAGAAATTTTAATGAAAATAAGAAAAATTTTTGGAGTGAGTTAAACAAGTTAAGAAAGCCTAGAGAACGAATGCATTTGTCAGTTAAAAACAGAGTAGGGGAGTTAGTAGATGGGGAGATGGAGGTTTTGGGTAGATGGCGAGAATATTTTGAGGAACTTTTAAATGTCGACGAAGAAAGGGAAGCGGTAATTTCATGCACTGGCCAGGGAGGTATACCATCTTTTAGGAGTGAAGAAGAACAGGATGTGAGTGTGGGGGAGGTGCGTGAGGCATTACTTAGAATGAAAGGGGGTAAAGCAGCTGGAACTGACGAGATCATGACATAAATGTTAAAAGCAGGGGAGGATATAGTGTTGGAGTGGTTGGTAGTTTTGTTTAATAAATGTATGAAAGAGGGGAAGGTACCTAGGGATTGGCAGAGTGCATGTATAGTCCCTTTATATAAAGGGAAGGGGGACAAAAGAGATTGCAAAAATTATAGAAGAATGAGTTTACTGAATATACCAGGAAAAGTGTACGGTAGGGTTATAATTGAATGAATTAGGGGTAAGACAGAATGCAGGATTGCGGATGAGCAAGGAGGTTTCAGAGTGGGTAGGGGATGTGTAGATCAAGTGTTTACATTGAAGCATATATGTGAACAGTATTTAGATAAAGGGAGGGAAGTTTTTATTACATTTATGGATTTAGAAAAGGCATATGATAGAGTGGATAGGGGAGCAATGTGGCAGATGTTGCAAGTATATGGAACAGGTGGTAAGTTACTAAAATGCTGTAAAGTGTTTTTATGAGGATAGTGAGGCTCAGGTTAGGGTGTACTCACCTAGTTGTACTCGCCTAGTTGAGGTTGCAGGGGTCGAGTCATAGCTCCTGGCCCCGCCTCTTCACTGGTCGTGTAGAAGAGAGGGAGACTACTTCCCAGTAGGTCTTAGACAGGGATGTGTAATGTCACCATGGTTGTTTAATATATTTATAGATGGGGATGTAAAAGAAGTAAATGCTAGGGTGTTCAGGAGGGGGGTGGGATTAAATTATGGGGAATTAAATACAAAATGAGAATTGACACAGTTGCTTTTTGCTGATGATACTGTGCTTATGGGAGATTCTAAAGAAAAATTGCAAAGGTTAGTGGATGAGTTTGGGAGAGTGTGTAAAGGTAGAAAGTTGAAAGTGAACATAAAGAAAAGTAAGGTGATGAGGGTATCAAATGATTTAGATAAAGAAAAAATTGATATCAAATTGGGGAGGAGGAGTATGGAAGAAGTGAATGTTTTCAGATACTTGGGAGTTGACGTGTCGGCGGATGGATTTATGAAGGATGAGGTTAATCATAGAATTGATGAGGGAAAAAAGGTGAGTGGTGCGTTGAGGTATATGTGGAGACAAAAAACGCTATCTATGGAGGCAAAGAAGCGAATGTATGATAGTATAGTAGTACCAACACTCTTATATGGGTGTGAAGCTTGGGTTGTGAATGCAGCAGCGAAGAGGCGGATGGAGGCAGTGGAGATGTCCTGTCTAAGGGCAATGTGTGGTGTAAATATTATGCAGAAAATTCGGAGTGTGGAAATTAGGAGAAGGTGTGGAGTTAATAAAAGTATTAGTCAGAGGGCTGAAGAGGGTTTGTTGAAGTGGTTTGGTCATTTAGAGAGAATGGATCAAAGTAGAATGACATGGAGAGCGTATAAATCTGTAGGGGAAGGAAGGCGGGGTAGGGGTCGTCCTCGAAAAGGTTGGAAGGAAGGGGTAAGGGAGGTTTTAGTAGGCGAGGGGCTTTGACTTCGATCAGGCGTGCATGAGCGTGTTCGATAGGAGTGAATGGAGACGAATGGTATTTGGGACCTGACGATCTGTTGGAGTGTGAGCAGGGTAATATTTAGTGAAGGGATTCCATTTCCGGACTTGAGTCCTGGAAATGGGAAGTACAATGCCTGCACTTTAAAGGAGAGGTTTGGGATATTAGCAGTTTGGAGGGATATGTTGTGTATCTTTATAGGTATATGCTTCTAAACTGTTGTGTTCTGAGCACCTCTGTAAAAACGGTGATTATGTGTGAGTGAGGTGAAAGCGTTGAATGATGATGAAAGTATTTTATTTTTTGGGATTTTCTTTCTCTTTGGGTCACTCTGCCTCGGTGGGAGACGGCCGACTTGTTAATATATATATATATATATATATATATATATATATATATATATATATATATATATATATATATATATATATATATATACATATATATGCAAAACAACCACTCTGAAAGAATAGAGAAGTTCCAAGCGCTTTCGTGACTACTCACATTATCAAGGAACAATGAAAGTAAAGCATCAAAGGAAGGTATATAAAGGGGTAGCCCACACCTCACAATCAGATCCCACAACAACGAAACACCTGACGCGAGACAGCAGGCCCGCCGGCCGAACTAGACAGGTCCTTCATACAACCCATCAACAAACTATTCTACCCAAGAAATAAGAAATTTAAAAAAGTATTATTTGTGCAATGTATTATTAAATTCTTCCCAAATTCTATTAATTATAAATGGATCTAATTTATATAAACCAAAGGAAATATTCAGATTATTGTCAAAACTGCTTTTTATGAAACAAGATTCAATTATATTCCTGTCGACCATGGACTTGCTTGATACTACTTTCTCAACTTTTTGAAAATCAATTGGATGGTTAAAATCTCTTACATGAATAAATAGAGCATTGGAATCTTGTCCAGTTCTAATGCTATATTTATGTTGTTTTAATCTTAGTTCGAGATTTTTACCAGTTTGACCGTAATAAACTTTATCGCAAATTTTACAAGGAATCTTATAGACACATCCGTCAGCATTTTGGGAGGAATTCTTTATCAAAAGTTTTTTTACTGTATTAAGATTTTTGAATACAACTTTAATATTAAAAGTCTTAAGAAGAGAAGGCATATCAACCAAGTTTTCATGGTAAGAAGAATTCCACCCAAAATGCTGATGGATGTGTCTATAAGATTCCTTGTAAAATTTGCGATAAAGTTTATTACGGTCAAACTGGTAAAAATCTCGAACTAAGATTAAAACAACATAAATATAGCATTAGAACTGGACAAGATTCCAATGCTCTATTTATTCATGTAAGAGATTTTAACCATCCAATTGATTTTCAAAAAGTTGAGAAAGTAGTATCAAGCAAGTCCATGGTCGACAGGAATATAATTGAATCTTGTTTCATAAAAAGCAGTTTTGACAATAATTTGAATATTTCCTTTGGTTTATATAAATTAGATCCATTTATAATTAATATAATTTGGGAAGAATTTAATAATACATTGGACAAATTATACTTTTTTAAATTTCTTATCTCTTGGGTAGAATAGTTTGTTGATGGGTTGTATGAAGGACCTGTCTAGTTCGGCCGGCGGGCCTGCTGTCTCGCGTCAGGTGTTTCATTGTTGTGGGATCTGATTGTGAGGTGTGGGCTACCCCTTTATATACCTTCCTTTGATGCTTTACTTTCGTTGTTCCTTGATAATGTTAGTAGTCACGAAAGCGCTTGGAAATTCTCTATTCTTTCACAGTGGTTGTTTTGCATATTCTGAAATCACCTGTTTACTGTGATCTTATTGTATATATATATATACATATATATATATATATATATATATATATATATATATATATATATATATATATATATATATACATATATATATATATATATATATATATATATATATATATATATATATATATATATATATATATATATATATATACATATATATATATATATATATATATATATATATATATATATATACATATATATATATATATATATATATATATATATATATATATATATATATATATATATATATATATATATATATATATGGGTGTGAAGCGTGGGTGATGAATGTTGCAGCGAGGAGAAGGCTGGAGGCAGTGGAGATGTCATGTCTGAGGGCAATGTGTGGTGTGAATATAATGCAGAGAATTCGTAGTTTGGAAGTTAGGAGGAGGTGCGGGATTACCAAAACTGTTGTCCAGAGGGCTGAGGAAGGGTTGTTGAGGTGGTTCGGACATGTAGAGAGAATGGAGCGAAACAGAATGACTTCAAGAGTGTATCAGTCTGTAGTGGAAGGAAGGCGGGGTAGGGGTCGGCCTAGGAAGGGTTGGAGGGAGGGGGTAAAGGAGGTTTTGTGTGCGAGGGGCTTGGACTTCCAGCAGGCATGCGTGAGCGTGTTTGATAGGAGTGAATGGAGACAAATGGTTTTTAATACTTGACGTGCTGTTGGAGTGTGAGCAAAGTAACATTTATGAAGGGATTCAGGGAAACCGGCAGGCCGGACTTGAGTCCTGGAGATGGGAAGTACAGTGCCTGCACTCTGAAGGAGGGGTGTTAATGTTGCAGTTTAAAAACTGTAGTGTAAAGCACCCTTCTGGCAAGACAGTGATGGAGTGAATGATGGTGAAAGTTTTTCTTTTTCGGGCCACCCTGCCTTGGTGGGAATCGGCCGGTGTGATAATAAAAAAAAAATAAATATATATATATATATATATATATATATATATGTATATATATATATATATATATATATATATATATATATATATATATATATATATATATTTATATATATATGTATATATATATATATATATATATATATATATATATATATATATATATATATATATATTATATATATATTATATATGTATATATATATAATATATATATATATATATATATATATATATATATATATATATATATATATATATATTTATATATATATATATATATATATATATATATATATATATATATATATATATATACATATATATATATATATATATATATATATATATATATATATATATATATATATATATATATATATATATATATATATATATAAACTCTGTTAAACAATATAAATAGCAAATACCCGATACTTTCAAAAGGAGATTTTAGAGAGCGTCAGGTTATCCCCAGACCGTCCTCGTGTCACAATTGTTGTAACTACGTTACTCTGACTTGTATTCTTCATTATGACTATACTCCGTCTTGCCGGTACTTCTGATGGGTAGAGTGTTCTGTACGGTCGGTGCTTCTAATGGGTAGAGTGTTCTGTACGGTCGGTGCTTCTGATGGGTAAAGTGTTCTGTACGGTCGGTGCTTCTGATGGGTAAAGTGTTCTGTACGGTCGGTGCTTCTGATGGGTAGAGTGTTCTGTACGGTCGGTGCTTCTGATGGGTAGAGTGTTCTGTACGGTCGGTGCTTCTGATGGGTAGAGTGTTCTGTACGGTCGGTGCTTCTGATGGGTAGAGTGTTCTGTACGGTCGGTGCTTCTGATGGGTAAAGTGTTCTGTACGGTCGGTGCTTCTGATGGGTAGAGTGTTCTGTACGGTCGGTGCTTCTGATGGGTAAAGTGTTCTGTACGGTCGGTGCTTCTGATGGGTAGAGTGTTCTGTACGGTCGGTGCTTCTGATGGGTAGAGTGTTCTGTACGGTCGGTGCTTCTGATGGGTAGAGTGTTCTGTACGGTCGGTGCTTCTGATGGGTAAAGTGTTCTGTACGGTCGGTGCTTCTGATGGGTAGAGTGTTCTGTACGGTCGGTGCTTCTGATGGGTAGAGTGTTCTGTACGGTCGGTGCTTCTGATGGGTAGAGTGTTCTGTACGGTCGGTGCTCCTGATGGGTAAAGTGTTCTGTACGGTCGGTGCTTCTGATGGGTAAAGTGTTCTGTACGGTCGGTGCTTCTGATGGGTATAGTGTTCTGTACGGTCGGTGCTTCTGATGGGTAAAGTGTTCTGTACGGTCGGTGCTTCTGATGGGTAGAGTGTTCTGTACGGTCGGTGCTTCTGATGGGTAGAGTGTTCTGTACGGTCGGTGCTTCTGATGGGTAGAGTGTTCTGTACGGTCGGTGCTTCTGATGGGTAGAGTGTTCTGTGCTGTCGGTGCTTCTGATGAGTAGAGTGTTCTGTACTATCGGTGCTTCTGATGGGTAACGTGGCCCAGATTTTCAGTGCTCTAGACTCCTCTCTCTCTCTCTCTCTCTCTCTCTCTCTCTCTCTCACTCTCTCTCTCTCTCTCTCTCTCTCTCTCTCTCTCTCTCTCTCTCTCTCTCTCTCTATCTCTCTCTCTCTCTCTCTCTCTCTCTCTCTCTCTCTCTCTCTCCCTCTCTCTCTCCCTGTTCCGTGTAGGCAGTCCAGTTGATGGGTAAGAATATTTGTGTACTACCCACATTCTTTAGAGAGGTTCTCCGTCATGTCTCGACTTGATTTACCATCTTCCTGGCTGCTCCATTGCATTCTGACATGGAAATCACTCATCCATATGTAGACTCCTCTTGTGTATTCCTGTTTTCGATTTGTGTGTGAGTGCATGTATGAGTGTATGTGTGTGTGTGTACTCACCTATTTGTAGTTGCAGGGGTTGATTCATAGGTCCTGACTCCGCCTCTTCACTGATCGCTACTAGGTCGTCTCTATCCCTGCTCCATGAGCTTTATCATGCCTCTTCTTAAAATTTTGTATGGTTCGTGTGTGTGTGTGTGTGTGTGTGTGTGTGTGTGTGTGTGTGTGTGTGTGTGTGTGTGTGTGTGTGTGTGTGTGTGTGTGTGTGTGTGTGTGTGTGTGTGTGTGCCTGTTTTCTTTTTGTAATGTGTTGCCACCTGTATGTAGTTGCAGGGGTCAAGTCTCATTTCTTGGATATGCTTCTCATCTTACCGCTTGGCAGATTGCCCTCCCCCCAGCCTCGTGTGCCCTGCAGTACCTGTTCTTAAAACTATGTATAGAGCCTCTCTCCATCGATTCTTCGTCAAAGTCCTTCCAATTGCTGACCACTCTAAGGCTAAAGATGTATTTCCTGGCAAATGGGTGATCCATAGTACCTGCTTCCTGCATCTCAAGAAGATTTTTTATATCCAACCTGTTATTTTCTCCGAGCATTTTGAATGCTGTTATCATGTCTTCCTTGGTTCTTCTCGTCTCTAATGCCGTCATGTTCATATCCTTAAGGTTCTCATCATAGTTCATTGACCTTAACTCTGGAACTAGAACTGTTGCATACTTCTTCACCTTCTACAATTTTTTAACATGCTTTATCAGGAGTGGGTTCCACGCTGGTGCTGCATACTCCAAGATGGGCCTGATATATGTTGTATAAAGGGCCATGAATGACTCTTTGTTGAGATTCCCGAAGACTACTCTTAGGAATGTTAAACAAGATATGGCTGTTGAGTTTATTCGGTTCATATTTGGCTCCGGCGATGTGCTTGGCACAGTGCTCACCCCTGCGTCTTTCTCCGAGTGAGGTCTGCAACGACTGTCCTGCCCTCAGTATATTGTCTATATCTAGTCTTTTTACCCTTTCCCCAGTCTTCATAACCGTGCATTTGCTGGGGCTGAATCCTAGTAACAGCTTAAATGACCAATCATGCAGTTTGTCCAGATTCATTTGTAGTCTTTCTTTGTCCTTTTCGGTTTTCATTCTCCTCATTAATTTTTCATAATCAATCAGTAGGGATACATCTGACCCAATTCCATCTGGTATGTAATTCACTTAAACCAGAAACAGCACTGGTCCTAATAATGATCCTTGCGGATCCCCGCTTGTTACTCTTCCTCATTCGGGCATCTCTTCTCGGACAAAAACTCAATGATTCCTTTCCCTTAGGTATTTGTTGCTTAACTTGAGTACCTTCGCTGTCATGTACGACTGCACCTCTAGGCTTTGTCCTAGTTCTTATGTGGGATACGGTACCAAAAGCCTCCATGAAATCCAAGAAAATGCAACCTACCCATCCCTCTCTTTCGCTGCTGTCCTATTTCTGTTACTTTGTCATAAAACTCAAATAGGTATATAAGACAAGATTTGACATCTCTGTATTAGTTCTGATTAATTTTTTATGAGGCCAATTCTTCCCAAGTGTTCTGTCACCCTCATTGTGATTATCTTCTTTTACTGTTGTCATTCTCCTGATGTGGCTGTAGTGATAATTTAGCTCTGGTTGTCGCTGCAGTATTGTTCTCAAATTCTCAGTCTCTCTCCTCACCCTGTCTCATTAATTTCTGTTTTTTCTTCTCATTTGTCTGCTCATGTCTGTCCTTCACCTTTTATAGCTCTTCTACATTCTTGTAGTTTTCCTCTCTGCTTTTCTGGATGAACCATTGCTCTCTCTTTGTCTTTCGCATTTTCTCTTCTTGTTCCGGCTACGAAGTTCTCCTCTGCCTTCCGGCGCTTTCCAGCTAGGTGCTCCATTATCTCATTCATTGGCATTATTTTCATTTTCTCATTGCACTGTATTCACAAATTCTCTTATTCTTTGAAAGTTCCCACTTCTAAATTTCTCACGCCCTCTGCCTGCCAGTCTTTCCACAATGTTTAGGTCAAGAAAGTATTCGATATTCTAAACTGTTTGGTCACTAGCGTATAGGGGCTCTTTTACTCTATTTCACCATTGTCAGATGTACTAGATATAGTCTTGTTGGCTCATTCTCTCTCTCTTTCTCTCTCTCTCTCTCTCTCTCTCTCTCTCTCTCTCTCTCTCTCTCTCTCTCTATCTCTCTCTCTCTCTCTCTCTCTCTCTCTCTCTCTCTTATCGTGTACTTTACATGCTGTCACATAAAATTTTCTCTAACTACCTTCATCATCTTAGCCCTTCACATTCCCAGTCCCCCATGTAAGTCTCAACTCTCCCAGTCTGTTTCATTGTAGCTGATATCTGCCGTGATTAGTAGACTGGCTTTAGCCCTAGACTGCTTCTGTGTCAACCGTTGCTTTGTAGTTGTCTTCATACCCAGTTTCAGTCTCTTACTGTTTGGTGACAGGTTGTTCATCACTGCAACTACTGCTGTGGATCCTCCAGCCTTCACTGTACTCAGTATGTAGTCATTTAGAAAAATAGACAGTAACGCAGCGTAATGCGAGCCTTCTGTATCAAGTTACACACGTACTTCCTCAGCTGCTATTTCTCACCTGTCCCGATCTAGGTATACACGGTGATCTTGTATACCTGGAGGGTATTTCGGGGGTCAACGCCCCTGCGGCCGTGACCAGGCCTCTCGGTAGATCAACACTTGATCAACCAGGCTGTTACTGCTGGTCGCACGCAAACCGAGATACGAACCATAGCCCGTTTGGTCTTGACTGTAGATGCCTGTCTAGCTCCTCCTTAAAGAAAGCCACGGGTCTATTGGTAATCCCTCTCATGTATGCTGGGAGGCACTTAATCAGTCTTGGGCCCCTGACATTTATTGTGTTATCTCTTACCGTACTCATAGATCCCCAGTTTTTTAATGGGGGAATGTTGCACCGGCTGTCGAATCTTTTGCGTTCGTATAGAATAATTTCCGTGTGCAGGTTTGGGACTAGTCCCTCTAAGATTTTCCGAGTGTATATTATCATGTGTCTTTCTCGCCTGCGTTCCAAGGTGTACAGGTCAAGAGACTCCAACTGTTCCCAGTAATTTAGGTGTTTTATTGTATTTATACGTGCAGTGAAAGTTCTCTATAATCTCCATGTCTGCAATTTCACCTTCCTGTTAGTGTACAGCCCTAATTTTGAAGATGTTGTAGATACATTGTTGTGATCTTTGAAAGTAAGATTATCTGACATTATCCCAGGTCCTTCACATTAGTTTTTCGCTCTGTTGCGTAGTTGGAATTTGATTTATACTCCAATCCAGTTTTTATTTCCCCGAGTTTTCCAAAGTGGAGTAATTAAAATTGAAATTGAACTTCATATTGCTTTCTGAGGCCCATTTAAAGACTTGGTTAATGACCCTTTGGAGATTTGCTGCAGTGTCCTCAATGGATGACACTGTTATGCAAATTCTGGTATCATCAGCAAAGAAGGACACGATGCTGTGGCTCACATCTCTGTCTATGTCAGATATGAAGATGAGGAAAAGGATGGAAGCGACTACTGAATCGCATGGAACATAACTTTTCACTGTAGCCAACTCTGACTTTACTGTCTACTATTACTCTTTGTGTTCCACATGTTAGGAGGTTATAGATCCATCTATCAGCTTTTCCTGTTATTCCTTTTTCACGCATTTGGTGCGCTATTACACCATGATCTAACTGGTCGAAGGGATTCAAAACGTTTGTATATACTACATCTGGATTTTGTTTGTCCTCTGGTGCATCCAAGACCATGTCGTAGTGGTGTAGTAGTTGTGAGAGGCAGGAGCGAGCTGCTTTAAATCCATGCTGCCCTTGATTGTGCAATTGTTGGGTAGCCAAGTGGTTGGTGATCTTGTTTTTAGAACCCTTTCAAAGAATTTTATGTTAGACGTTTGTGCTATCGGTCTGTAATTCTTTGCAATTGCTTTATTGCTGACCAGGGAAGTGGAAACTATCGACCTTAAGCTAAATGACTCTTACAGGAACCAGGAGAGGCAGGAGGAGCTTAAAGCTATTAGTGAAATTGAAAGAAATTCAAAATATTTCTTTTCATATGCCAAAAACAAGGCAAATACCACATCTAGTATCGGGCCCTTACTCAGACAGGATGGGACTTACACAGATGACAACAAGGAAATGAGTGAAATATTGAAATCCCAGTACGAATCTGTGTTTAGTGAACCACTAATCGGTCTGAGGATCGACGACCCAAATGATTTCTTCATGAATGAGCCTCAAAACTCCATAAATGTATGCCAGATTTCCGACATTACCCTAACTCCGATAGATTTCGAAAAAGCCATTGACGACATGCCTATGCACTCAGCCCCAGGCCCAGACTCGTGGAACTCTGTTTTCATTAAGAACTGCAAGAAACCCCTCTCGCGTGCCCTAAGTACACTATGGAGGAGGAGCTTGGACATGGGTGAAATTCCACAGTCACTTAAAACAACGGATATAGCCCCACTCCATAAAGGTGGCAGCAAAGCATTAGCTAAGAACTATAGACCAATAGCTCTGACGTCCCACATCATAAAAATCTTTGAAAGAGTGCTAAGAAGCAGGATTGCAAATCACCTGGATTCCCAAAATCTGCACAATCCAGGGCAACATGGGTTCAGGGCAAGTCGCTCCTGCCTCTCACAACTACTGGATCACTATGACATGGCCTTGGATGCACTGGAAGAAAATCAGAATGCAGATGTAATATACACAGACTTTGCAAAAGCATTTGACAAATGCGATCATGGCGAAATAGCCCATAAAATACGTTCTAAAGGAATAACTGGGAAAGTGGGGAGATGGATCTTCAACTTCCTAACAAATCGAACACAAAGAATAGTGGTCAACAGAGTTAAATCGGAGGCTGCCATAGTGAAGAGCTCTGTTCCACAAGGCACAGTACTCGCCCCCATCTTATTCCTTATCCTCATATCAGACATAAACAGAGATGTACACCACAGCACCGTATCATCCTTTGCGGATGATACTAGGATCTGCATGAGGCTGTCATCTGCTGAGGACGCGGTTAACCTCCAAGAAGATATAAATAAAGTTTTCCAGTGGGCAACGGTAAACAATATGATGTTCAATGAGGACAAATTCCAACTACTCCGTTATGGAAAACTGGAGGAGATAATAACTAGAACAGAGTATACTACTGACTCCGGCCATACAATAGAGCGGAAAAATAATGTAAGGGACCTGGGAGTAGTAATGTCTGAGGATCTCACTTTCAAGGATCACAACAGTGCCACGATCGCACGTGCAAAGAAAATGATAGGATGGATAATGAGAACTTTCAAAACGAGAGATGCGAAGCCCATGATGATCCTTTTCAAATCACTTGTTCTCTCTAGGCTGGAATACTGCTGTACATTAACATCTCCATTCAAAGCAGGCGAAATCGCAGATCTAGAGAGTGTACAGAGATCCTTTACTGCACGTATAAGTTCTGTCAAGCACCTTAACTACTGGGAACGCTTGGAAGCACTTGATTTGTACTCGTTGGAACGCAGGAGGGAGAGATATATCATAATCTACACTTGGAAAATCTTGGAAGGAATGGTCTCAAATCTGCACACAGAAATCACTCCCTACGAAAGTAAAAGACTGGGGAGGCGATGCAAAATGCCCCCAATAAAAAGTAGGGGCGCCATTGGTACACTAAGGGAAAACACCATAAGTGTCCGGGGCCCAAAACTGTTCAACAGCCTCCCATCAAGCATTAGGGGAATTGCCAATAAACCCCTGGCTGCCTTCAAGAGAGAGCTGGACAGATACCTAAAGTCAGTGCCGGATCAGCCGGGCTGTGGCTCGTACGTTGGACTGCGTGCGGCCAGCAGTAACAGCCTAGTTGATCAGGCCCTGATCCATCGGGAGGCCTGGTCGTGGACCGGGCCGCGGGGGCGTTGATCCCCGGAATAACCTCCAGGTAACCTCCAGGTAACCTTCGTGAAGTGGGACTATATCAGTTGTTGTTAGTGACTGTGGGTTGACCTCAGTGTCTATGGCACGTGAAAGGGGTTTCTTGCACTTCTTGATTATGAGGGAAAAATTCATTACACATGAGTGGAAGACTGAATGATTGCAAGTATGACTGGTAGTATACCTGTTCAGAACGGGGTATGTGAATGATTACCTTACCCGTCCCTCTCCCATCGGGTGAGAGGCAACAAGTGACCCTAACGGATTGAGTAACGTCACTTGGCTTCCTGCACTCAAGTCCCCTTGCTGAATGGTGTGGGTCACCCGTCATTTGCGGGATGCGGAGAGCGGCATGGATCTAATAGGTCAGAAACAAGTATCTGTAGTGTAGGGGAACTCTGCTGTTCCTTCACCATTGGTCTACCCGTCTGCTCCTTCATGAGTACTACTGTGCAGGTCCACGATCTTGTCAAAGGCCTCATCTAGAGAACCCTGTTGTTCCTTTATCCTTGGATCTATCCTGCATCGTCACGAGAAACTGCTGTTACCACTTCTGGCCAGGTCAACAGCCTTATCTGAGAACTCTATTTTTCTATACCACGAGGACAGAGCTACTATCTCGGCAACATATTGAAGAACTGGCCTTGTCCGTTATACTATGTTTCCGATTTCCAGTTGACTTCTACGGCCGGCAGCTAACTTGTTACCTACGCTGATAGCTGTGCAGTGTCATGAGCATTGTAACTATCTGTTGCTGGACTTCACAATAATCACGACCATCTGTGACCTTATTACTCTGTCTCTAGCGTCCCATTACACTCAGGTGATTCCTGTCTGCCTTGCCAGGACACCGGCAGACTCATTATTATTATAATCAAAAAGAAGCGCTAAGCCACAAGGGCTATACAGCAACCGGCAGACTCAGAAGATTTTTCTGTACATATTAGGCTTGTTCATTTGATTTATTTATTGATTTAATTTTTCATCATTTGCTTCTGTTAGAATTATTTCATGTTTAATTATTTTATATTTAAGATATTAACTTTTATTCAATAAAGATGTTTATACTATGTATTTTGTTATAATTTATTTTTCTATGCTTTCTTTTCATTAGGAAGTGGAGGCCCCTTTAAAAGGGGTCAATATATCTGAAATACGCCAAATCTTGGGCAAAAATCGCATCCAGTACTAGACCCTTGGTTAGACGCTTAGAGTAGCTCTGTGATTCTTCGCCTTCATCTGTAGAGGGAACGTCTCTCTATTTTACTTATTCTCCTCTTATTTTCTTAGGGGAATGTGCTTTGAACATATCTCAACTTCCAGAGACTTAATTCTGTGATCCTCAGGCACGCTTTCAGTCTTAAAAACCTGTTCTGAACTGTATGTGACCAGAAGGTTAGTCTGAATAAGCCTTGTTTGCAGCTGGAGAGCCTTCTGAGCCTCTGAAAATGTTCCTTCTTCACTTCTCGCGTGAGTACACACACACACACGCGCGCGCGCGCGTGTGTGTGTGTACTCACCTATTTATGGTTGCAGAGGTCGATTCATAGCTCCTGGTCCCACCTCTTGACTGTGTGCGTGTTTGTGCGCGTGTGTTACAAACAAACGCAATTTCTAATAAGCATAGAGATCTCCAGTGAATACTAGAAAGGACTGCCCTACTAGCATTCAGCCTGTTACTGGGTTTTCGTAACAAGTAGTCAGTATCCTGGTCCAATTATCCATTAGAATTCAATAAGAGTTATTAGTACTTCAGGATTTCAACTGGTAGGCTACTAACTAGAGAAATTAAAATTTAATAAATTTATTAATAACAGTCTAGAGGTACATGATCAAGGTAAATTAAATTAATATAAACAAAATAAGAATAATCACTTCTCTCGTGTACAGCAGTATTGTGCTGAAGGCACATATCACATTTTATGTCTTAAGTACCGTCTGGTACATTAACATTTAATAATACATATATATATATATATACAAATAAGTTTGTGTGTATGTGTGTAAGTGCTCTAAGTAGTTCGCTATGTCTCACGACTCGACTAGACTTAAACCAGTGACTGACAAAGTCCTCATATAAACTAACTTCTTGACCACCTGACAATCAGAACAGCTTGCTTGAACAATAAACGACTGCTAAGCCCAATAGCAATATAACAAGCAACTGCGACACAGAATCAGGATCAAGGAGATAATATAACGACACTAAGTAGGGACCATCTGCAGATCCTCCACGAAAGTCACAAAACTCCCATACTACTGAATCTAAGTTCAGCATAAGAAAATCCCCGACTGTGATAGTACACAGATACCAGTACAAGTTAGGTCAGAAGCTACAGCTCAGGACCTGAGTTGCTCAGAATGTCTATGAGACACACAACCTCAGTACAACGTCGAAAATCACTAAGTCTAGACAGTGTTCTGTGAAGAGAGTTCCACAGAACCTACAACAATAAAGTGACAGAGACGATCTTCCAACAAGGGCCAGTAAGGGAGAGTTAGGCACGTCTTGTCAGGAATATGTCCAACCACCAAGAGAGTCTAGCCCAGACTGACTACTTCAGGCGAGGTGTGAACACCCCCCTCGATCACGTGATTGCTCCGTGGACAGTTGCTGCCCAGCAACACCGAGAAGCCCGCATGGAAACGAGCCACGAGCGATATTTACAGTAGTTAGACAATCAAGACTTGAATTATGAGCACTGAATAATATATATATATTTTACATCCTACCTAATAAAAGTAACTAAGTCAAATAATAATACAAAGCAATATATTTACGATTTAGCTATTATCGCAAATATAAGCAATATAAAATTATATGAAAAGTTAATATACATTATATACATTGTGACCCATTCAGGGGTTGCAACACCCCCCCCCAACACGACAAACGGTCGTACTAGGAGTTGCGTCAATGTCTTTCACATTATTACTGATTACTCATGTCACTATAATAATACAATTTAATATAAAATTAAATCAGAGTCACTCTTGTGCCAAGCACTTCTATAATTTCAGTGTCTATATCACTAAGATATGCCCCTGGTACTAGGGCAGTACACAGTATCGTATTTCTGCATACTCGTGGTTATGTACATCAGTGTAGAGACAGGATAACGTAGACAAGCATGACACGTTGAGGCTCGATCATAGTAGTGGAGACTGCATATGAACAATAGTCTTGTGCAATAGACAGGAGATGGCATTCCACTCTTAAGTAGTGGTAGTGGAATGCGAGGCAGTATGGACATCTGCGTAGTGAGGTAGGGGGATCTGCGGCAGGACAGTGTTCTGCCAGTTATTAACATCGCCCGCACAACGCTTAGCTTCTGTCTCCAACTGTCTCCTGTTAGGTAAGACACATATGCAACAGTTAGGTATCTTTATTTCGAAACGTTTCGCCTACACAGTAGGCACTATATAAGGCTCCATCCTGTCACTTCAACTTCATATTGTTTCAGACAACGGAACAATGCTCTTCTCCAGACTGAGGTACTGACCACCTCAAAACTTTAAGGGTGATGGACTGATTACATCGTCTTCAAGTATCTTCTGCTTCTATCAACTTTTCTGTACTCGACTGAAGAAGCCTACTGTGTAGGCGAAACGTTTCGAAATAAAGATACCTAACTGTTGCATATGTGTCTTACCTAACAATCTGTCGGTATTTTATACCATTTTAATGTTCATTCTGTCAGACACTGCAACACAAGGGTATCTTGGTACAGACCATCAACTTCGACAACCTCTACTAGTGAGAACGGCTGGGTTTGAGAGGGACCTGCCCTCCCAAAGCAGCCTACGTCTCACCTCCTGGCACTATATAAGGCTCCATCCTGTCACTTCAACTTCATATTGTTTCAGACAACGGAACAATGCTCTTCTCCAGACTGAGGGACTGACCACCTCAAAACTTTAAGGGTGATGGACTGATTACATCGTCTTCAAGTATCTTCTGCTTCTATCAACTTTTCTGTACTCGACTGAAGAAGCCTACTGTGTAGGCGAAACGTTTCGAAATAAAGATACCTAACTGTTGCATGTGTCTTACCTAACAATCTGTCGGTATTTTATACCATTTTAATGTTCAAACTGTCTCCTCCTCACACACACATATCACCACTACTGTGAATATATAAATAGATTAATTAGACATACATGAGTACACATAATTAACATGGGCTGGAGAGATTACGTTACTTTACTGAATTTGACATATCAAGTAACAAAAGGTATTTGGGCATAAAATTACGTTAATTAAATGTAACAATGATAATTAAGGACGTGACAGCGCATCAGCAATTACATTACAAGGACCATTGATATGTTGTATACTAATAGAGTAAGGCTGGATTCTGAGAACCCACTTCATGATCCTAGCATTTTTACTCTTCATAGTGTTTATGTAAGTGAGTGGATTCTGGTCTGAAAAAGAACGTTAATTTTAAATGGGGATGTGCCCAAATACATGTCAAAATGTTCCAAGGACACCACAAGAGCTAGAGCCTCTTTCTCAATAGTGGCATAATTTTTCTGGTGTCGTTTGAGCTTAGATGAATAGTAACATAAAGGATGGAGAATATCAGTGGATGTTGACTGTTGGAGCAGCACAGCACCCACTGCATAACCACTCGCATCTATATGCAAAAAGAAAGGAAGATTGAAATTAGGACTCCTCAACACAGGAGCAGAGGAGAGCAAACGTTTCAATCTTTTGAACGAGTCTGAACAATCTCTAGTCCAGATGAACTGAACTTTGCTACTTGTAAGCTCAGTGAGAGGAGCTGCAATCTGAGAAAAGTTTGGACAGAACCTGCGATAATATCCTGCCATACCCAGGAATCTCTGTACTCCCTATCCTGTGGCACTGGAAATTCAGAAATTGCACGAACCTTAGCCTCAGTAGGAGCAACCTCACCTTGGCCGATACAAAAGCCTAGATAGGTAATCTTGGCTTGACCAAAACTACATTTAGCTAAGTTAACAGTGAAGTTGTAGTGCGCCAGTCTCTCAAACAATGCTCTGAGACGCGTCAAGTGTTGTTCCCACTCGTCACTGTACACCACTAAGTCGTCAAGGTAGGCTTCTACTCCCTCTAAGTTGTGGGTCAACTCGTTCATTATACGTTGGAATGAAGAAGCCGCGTTACATGGGCCGAAGGGGGTGACGAGGTAGTTAAACAGTCCATCTTGAACAGTAACAGCAGATATTTCTTGAGCACGTTCAGTAAGCGGGACTTGATAATAGCCTCGTAAGAGATCTAAACGGTTGACAAACTGGGCTCCTGACACACGGTCAATAAGGTCGTCAATGCGAGGTAGGGGATAACCATCAGGCAAGGTGACAGAGTTCACTTTCCTGTAATCAGTGCACATTCTGAAACTACCGTCAGGTTTAGGCACTAAAATACATGGAGATGCCCATGGACTTTTACTGCGCTCAATAAGTCCGTGAGATAACAGAAAATCAACTTCTTTTCTCAATGCTTTATGCTTCGTTGGACTCATCCTATATGGTGATTGCTTAATGGGTGATGCTCCCTGTACATCAACGTCATGTACACCCAGAGTACAATGTTTAGGAACATCACTGAACAATTCAGGGAGCTGCAAAATCCTGTTTTTAATATCACCAGCTTTATCAATCCCAAGGTTACTAAGAAAATTGTCTAGTGATTGTAGAGTCACTGAAATTTCAAAATGCACCTCTCTACCTCTAGAGATGTCAGGCAGACTGACGTTTTCTTCCTCTGTCCTAGGAAGAATAGATGTAGTAAGTAGAGGACTAGCGTAGTATGTCCTAAGCTGGTTTACATGGTACACATGATTGGATTTCTTTTTCCCAGGCGTAAGTACCAAATAATTTACGTCACTAAGCTTTTTCACTACTTCCAGGGGACCATCATACCTGGCTTGTAGAGCATGACCTGGTACTAATTTCCGAGCCATCACCTTATCTTCTGCTTTAAAAGAACGAGAGACAGCACACTTGTCATAATGTTGCTTCATTCTAGCTTGGACTGAAACTAGGTTTTTCGAAGCTAGCTCTCTAGCAGCTGTCAAATATTGTTGCATTAATGAAGGTGAAGTGCTCAATGATGGGTATGATTTTCCTGTCCACACGTCTTTTAACACAGTGAGAGGCCCACGCACTTGGTGTCCGAATATTAATTCAAACGGACTAAACCCGAGACTTTCTTGCTCACTTTCTCTTATAGCGAACAGAAAAAAAGGTATACCTTCATCCCAGTCTCTAGAAAAATGTTCACAATAAGTTCTCATCATGGACTTCAATGTCTGATGAAATCTCTCTAGAGCACCTTTTGACTGTGGATGATAACTGGTTGAAAGTACAGACTATTCCTAGGTGGGATAATGCTTCTCGAAAGATCTTAGAAGTGAAGCTAGATCCCTGATCTGATTGTACCTCTCGTGGCAATCCAACCTGGGAGAAAAATTTCATCAGCGCTCTCACAATAGCACGAGCATTAATTTTTCTCATAGGAATAGCTTCGGGATAGCATGTTGCGGCGTCCATAATATATTGTAAAAAAGTATTGGTTCCCTAGTTTGGTTCTAGGCAAAGGGCCAACACAATCAATAACAGGACGTGAGAATGGTTCACCATCCACGGTGATAGGAATGAGAGGTGCAGGTGGAAGCGTGTGTGTTGGCTTGCCTTTCACTTGACACACGTGGCAGGGTCGCACATGATCAGCTGCTGTTTCCTTCATTTTAGGCCAAGTAAAATGTTTTGCCAGTTTACCGAGTGTCTTCTTGACACCCAAATGTCCTCCAATGGGACTATTGTGAGCAAAATCAATGGCTTGTTCACGAAATGTAACTGGTAACACTACGAGATGCTTGACTGTGGTGGAAACACTATCAGCTGACAACTTGCATGTATTTTTCTCCATCAGTACACCATTACTATAATAGTAACAATTATCAAGATCCTTTGCTTCACTCTCAGTAACTGCTATATCTCTCAGTCTTTCCAGTGACTGATCAACAAACTGATCCTTGATTAAATCATCATGAGTTAGAAAGTTAACGTCCGTAGTGTCCTGACTAGGTTGATGACTGGGGGGAGTTGGTGTTAATGATCCTGGGCGCAGAGCATCACTAAACAACATATTCAAGCCCGAATCATTGTCATCCACTAACTCAACAAGAGACAAGAATGGTTGTTGAATCTTTGGAAATAAAATATGCTTCTCTCTACAAGCTTCAATGGCATAATTATCATCAGTGTTATCAATCACAAGTGGTTCTTTACATATACCAGCATGAAGGATATAGTTCCCTATCAACAAGTCCACTGACCTGATGGGAAATACACCACTGGATATACCCACTGAAATATAACCAGTATAATAGCTTGTTTCAATGTAAACTTTGTGCAGAGGTACTTTTATAACAGCCCCACCATAGGCTTCTAACAATACATCTATCTTGGTATAGGTATCATCAGTTATGGGCAGTACATCTCTCAATAACGTGAGATAGCTGCCAGTGTCTCTGAAAGTAATTATCTCGGATGTGATTCGTCAAATCATACTTTACCTCTCGATAAGTAAGGACTCATCGCTGAACGAATCTTTTCGTCAGATACACTTTCTGACGCTAGTCATCTGTTCTGAGTAATACTATCTAAAACAGTAGGATCAGAGATATTACTAGGATTTTGGTGCCTTTGTTGCACGGAAGAGGATACGGCTTGTGTGGGGGCGCCAGCCACACGACTGCTTCTCGTATTTCTTTCTAACTTATAGCAACACTCTCTAGCATGTCCTTTTCTGTTACAATAGGTACATTTATCTTTCTTCTTCTTGTTATCAGACTTCTGTCTAGGCACAGAGACAGATTCAGGATTGTGAGTTTTCCTGGTAAAGGTACGAGAAGTTACAGTAGCAGGTACATCAGGCTGGCACTGAGCAGCTGATTTAGGTTGCCAACTTCTAGGACAATTTTTAGTTACCTTGTTTCTCTGTGTTTTAGTATGTACAAGTTTGTGAGAAATCTCGTAATTGTCTGCCAATGCTGCAGTTTCCAGAATATCCGAGGTAGTATGATCGATCAGATATTCTTGTATATCAGCAGACATACAGTTGTTAAACTCTTCGTGAAGTAACAACTGAACAAGACTGTCATAATTGTTGCATTTAGCAGATCTACACCATCTCTCAAATGCAACTTTTTTCTCACGAGCAAACTCTACACAAGTTTGATCTTGTCGTCATTGTAACGTACGAAATGCACGTTGATAACTTATGGGTAACAAGTTATATGTCTCTAGAATAGTTTGCTTGACAGCATCATAACTAATGTACTTGACAAATGGTAAAGCAGCAGTACAAGTTTGAGCTCTTCCTGTCAAAGCTGTGTGCAACAAGGTAGCCCAGTGCTTATGTGGCCAGTTCATAGCATGTGCCTGGTTCTCAAACACATCAAAATAGGCGTCTAAGTCACTCTCAAAAAACTTAGGAACCATTGAGGCAGCTTTCTGCACATTAAATGTGCCCTGTGTTGTACTAACAGGTTTATCAACTTTATCAGATCTATCAGTC
>NC_091294.1:29324795-29349795 GCF_038502225.1 Cherax quadricarinatus | reverse complement strand
AGTAGAGATGCTGGTAGTGGTGGCACTTTTAAAGGTGGTGATACTGGTAGAAGTGGTGATAGTAGTGGCACTGGTAGAAGTGCTGGTAGTGGGGGCACTGGTATAGGTGCTGGTAGTGGTGGCACTGTTAGAGGTGATGGTACTGGTAGTGGTGGCACTAGTAGAGATGCTGGTAGTGGTGGCACTGGTAGAGGTGCTGGTAGTGGTAGTAGGGACATGACCACTAAGTACCATCAGGCAGAAAGATTCACCAGAATTACCAAATGGCCAAGTCATGTCGAGGAGGAAGCTGGTGTCACTGTCCTCCATCAGTTCTCTCAGGTTGTAGACGTCAACTCACTTATCTTTTTGTAACTCTGTGTTTTCTTCTTAATCTTCCCTCTTTTCCTTCTTATTTTATTCATTTTTTTTATTTTGTGATTATTTCTTCCTTTTCCTTCTCACTTCTTTTCTCACCTACCATCCTTGAGGATTAAGGCATGATCGACCAGGCTGTTATTGCTTGCCTCATGATCAGCAGTTTTATCTACCTTAAAAGAGTTAACAGGATCATCATCGGCATGGAATCTCTTGTTTTCAAAGTTCTCATTATCCTTTCTATCATTTTCCTCTTGGTTGGGATAATGACAGTGATCATTGAAAATGAGATCCTCTGACGTTATCACTTCTAAGTCCATCACCTTAGTTTTTCGCTCCAGTGTATGGTTAGAATTAGTTTTATACTTAGTTTAAGCTTTTTTTTCCTCTAATTTGACCTCATGGAATTTCATGTTTTCTGCGACCTACTGAAAGACTTGGTTTATATGCGCTTGAAGATTTATATTGTCCTTAGTGGGTGTCACTCCTATAGATATTCTAGTATCGTCTGCAAATGATGATACTTCAATTCTGCGTAAGAAACTACAGTAGCTGCTGGAACGTCAGATCCTGTGTATGGAAACACTCTGGTGCTGGAAGTTTTCAAGAGCTGAATATAAGGTATCAGTGTCCATAAAGATGTTAATTATAAAAAATTCCTTCACTCACCTTCACCCACGCCTTCATCCACACCTTCATCCACACCTTCATCCACACCTTCACCCACGCCTTCATCCACATCTCCTTGATCCACACCTTCATCCACACCTCCTTCACCCATGCCTTTATCTACACCTTCGCCCACAACTTCACCCACATCTTCATCCACACCTCTTTCACCCACACCTTCATCCACACTTTCATCCACTCCTCCTTCACCCACATCTTCATCAACATTTTCATTGACACCTTCATCCACACCTTCACCCACGCTTCATCCACACTTTCTTCACCCACACCTTCATCCACACCTACTTCACCCACACCTACTTCACCCACACTTTCATCCACACCTTCATCCACACCTACTTCACCCATACCTACTTCACCCACACTTTCATCCACATTTTCATCCACACGTCCTTCACCCTCGCCTTCATCCATACCTTCATTCACGCCTCCTTTCCCCTACACCTCCTACCCTCATTTCCATCCTCACGTTCTTCTACTCCCACTTTCTCTCTCCCTCTTTTCCCAGCACCTCCTACCCCCTCCTTCGCACTTCTATCTTTTATGTCCCCACCCTATCCTCTACACCCACACCACCTTTCTTTACGCTCACACCCACATCCTCTATGCACACACCCTCACCTTTACGTTTTCCTGGGAGGTGACTGAGACAATCTGTTCTCCTAGGAACGTATCATGCACTACGAGTGACGATGTTCACATTTGAACATTGCCTATTTACTCTTGAACACCTAGTTGCCAGACGTACGCTGTTTTTTCTGTAATTTGCTGACTGTATGCTAAAAATACATTTTTACTGATATACTGTAGCATAATCAAACTGAACGTTTCATAATCTAACGAAACTATTCCTGGTTTATCTTAAAAAGAGGAAATGGAAAATCTGAAAACTTAAAGTGTTTAGAAATTGATACCGAGTACCATATCAAAATACTGATTCAATCAAATGAACACAGGTTGAGTTATCATAGGAAACCTCTGGGTGTTCAGCGGATTCTGGGTTCACTGTCTCTTCAGATTCCTGGCGTGGTCTGTTGGTTAATTGGGTTTAAAGCCTATCGAGTGCTCGAGGGTCAATAAGGCCGCAAGTCGCCTGTTTACATCATTAAAGAATGCTTTAATTCCTGTGGATTAAAGCAAACTCTCAGTGCATAATCACTGAGAGACATACACCACTCGGTGTATATAATCTGGTGTGTTGACCCTGACTCAGGCAGTCCCGGGTTCAGTCTGTTTCAAAATGTTCCCCCAGCGGCTCACACATGTCTATGCTCAGTGTAGGAATCTTGAGTTCTCTTGGTGACTAGACTACGTTGTACTCCCCAAACCGAGCTTGTTTTGTTGATGACTTACGCTTCCTGAACAGTGACCTGATGGGCCCCATTCATCAGCATGTCCTTGGAACATAGAAGACCCAGAATGCTCTACTTTTGAACAGCAGGTTATTTAGGGTTCGACTGGACATGGGTGTTTAGATCTCCACACGAATCATCACCCAGAACTACTTCCTTGCGGGTGCCTCTGCCTCTGTCTGTGACTGGTGACATGCACCGAAGTACTATATGTATTTTACATTTTATCAGCAGCTTTTCCGTTTCGGGATCGGTGGGAATTTTATGCCTTGCCTGGGTGCCTATAGAGACCTCGGGTAAATTATAATCTTGTAATGTTAATCATTACAAAGAATAATTGAACCAACATTAGTGGATGGAAGGTAAAGATTCCATTATTCATTGAGTTGAATAACCAACATTTCTATGTGTTTCATGAAATTCGATTAAATTTCATGAAACATAAACAGTGTTTCGGTGTTCAGTGTCACAGTGTACTACTGTGAACTGTTTCGTTTCAGAATGTTTGCTAATGAGTGAGAGTGTTATACGCTTGTTAATGTATGTATACTCACCTAATTTTACTAACCTAATTGTGGTTGCAGAGGTCGGTTATCAGCTCTTGGCCCCGCCAGTCCGGTACTTGCTACGTCGTTGGCTTCTTGCTGCATGATTCTTATCATGCCTATTCTTAAAACTATGTATGAAATCGACCTCTACCGTTTCACTGTCTAGGTCATTCTCTAATGTTAGATTTAGCTCCTCTAATTTTTCCTCATAGCTCATACCCTTCAGCTTTATCAGATGTGGGTTCTCTTTTGGAGCCACGTACTCCAAGATGGGTTTGACTTATATCGTGTACTGGGTCGTTAATACCTCCTTGTTAAAGTTCCTGAAGCCTACCCTTTAATTTGACAGCCTTGCGTTTTATGTACTAGTTATTTGGCTGACGTGTGCTTAGGACATGCTTGGGACTAGGCTCACCCCTGGACCTCAGAGATTGTACTCTGTTTCCCCTACGTCTTTTCCCGTCGCCGATTTTCATATATTTGCATTTGCTGGGGTTAAATTCTAATAGCCACTTGCCAGACCAGCCTAACTGTTTGTCCGAATCCATTTGTAGTCTTTAAAAGTCTACTCCTTTTTGTATTTATCTCAATAGTTTCACATTTGCAAACAGGAACACGTGTGACTCAATTTCCTATGTTATATCGTTCGCATATACAAAAAAGAAGTACTAGAAAAAGTACTGACCCTTGTTGAACCCCACTTGTTACACTCGCCCATTCCAACACTTCCTCCCGGAAAATAACTCGTTGTTTACTTCCTGTTCGATATTCATTGATCCACTGTAGCGCTTTCCTTGTTATCTCTGCCTATTCCTCTATCTTTTGTGTCAGTTACTTGTGGTGTACTGCATCGAACGCCTTCTTGTAGTCCAGAAAAATATACAGTGCACCCAGCCTGTGGAGAAATTTTCTCTAGGAGGGGGTATCAGCCCCCTTCAGGCCCTTTCAGCCCCTTTCAGCCCTGAGAGGCCCAGCCCTCTCAGAAGGGGCAAGCATCTTGTTTACTGCTACAGCGAGTAATTGATCCCAGATGCAGTACGAGTATACGACGTGGTCAAGCGACCGACGCTCCTTGCAAGACTCCAGTGTTGTAAAATGTAATTTAATAAAAGACAGTCCATCTCTTACCTTAGCAGGATAATTAAGGAAAATCCTGCTCCCACTTTATTACCATGGTAAAGATAGTGTACATCGTTGTCTATGCTTAAGACAGAAAGAATCAAACATTCTGCTTTGCTTCATGGAGGAAGTGGCAAGGAAGAAAAAGTACTAGGTCAGCTTTTCCTTTATGTGCTAGGGGCAGTGACGGCGTGGGGCGTTGTGAGGTCAGATTACTTTTGACTCTACTGAGAGTCACACTGATGCCAGGATAACCAACAAAGAACACTGATCCATGCGTTAGTGTGAACAAAGTGTCTCACAAAACACGATAAACACTTACAGAGAAGTGTGATCAACTTCTTAGTGATACTGTGTGAACAATTATTGATGAACAGTGTAACAACGAGTGTTGCGATCCAACAGAGTGTAGTGCGACATTCTTCAATGAACACTATTCTTCAGTCAACTCATCGGATATCCGGGCGTAACTACGGGTCAGATACATATACCCAGGTAAGTGTTCTAACTCGTGATGTACTACTATTGACTGCGCAGTTGAGTCGAAGTTACGAGTTAGTCACTTATCATAAACCCCGGTGATATGGGGACTTTTGAATCCACACAAGTAAGTTTGTCAGCAATCAGTGAATGAAATATGCTGACATAACACCCCCTAGGGGTAATTTATAATCTTACAAAATATAATTCATTTCAGCCCGTTGAAAAATGATCAAGACAGTTACTCAAGACCTCGTCTGCAGGGGCGGCTGTGTAGACGATTTCCTGTCTTTTATCAGCTAAGTATTCCCTATATTTAAACAAACTTATCTGGTAAACCATTTCTCAACACAGCCCTCTCCTGTTTAAGTTTCGTAGCTTATCTTAGAACTACAGCAGATTTATTAGACAGGATTTACCATCACTTAAACCTTGCTGGTTGCTGGTTATGGATCCAGTACTTTCCAGGTGCTTGTGGCCTGTAGTTCACTATGTGTGTGTGTGTGTACTCACTTGTGGTTGCAGGGATCGAGTCACAGCTCCTGGCTCTGCCTCTTCACTGGCCGCTACTAGATCACTCTTCCTGCTCCATGAGCTTTATGATACCTATTCTTAAAGTTATGTATTAGACCCGCCTCTACCATTTCGCTGAGTAGGTCATTCTCTAATGTCGTTAGATTTAGCTCTTCTAAATCTGTGTGTGTGTACTCACCTAATTGTACTCACCTAATTGTAGTTGCAGGGGTTCTGGCCCCGCCTCTTCACAGAACGCTGCTAGGCCTTCTCTCTCCCTGCTCCATGAGCTTTATCATACCTTGTCTTAAAGCTATGTATGGTTCCTGCCTCCACTACATCGCTCGCCAGACTGTTCCACTTCCTGACCACTCTATGACTGAAAAAATGCTTCCTAATATTCCTGTTGCTCATCTGAGTCTTCAACTTCCAAGAGTGACCCATTGTTTCTGTGTCCCCTCTCTGGAACATCTTGTATATGCGTGTGTGTGTGTGTGTGTGTGTGTATTACGAACACAGGTGGTAATTTGATGGCCTCCTGTACCTAGTCGTAAGTAAATCAGCAATCAAAAAGAACTCAGTAGGACAAGGCAAAGGCAAGACAAACTAGCAGGGGTAAATTTGTTTACTAGTTTATTCCCTCACCAATATAGACACTTTGTAACGTGAGTATTAAACAGATTGGAAATGGTTCTCAAAGCAAGAGTGGTCACGACTGGTGGTAGTGGAAGTCTGCTGTCTTAGCCAGGTGGCGTTGAAGACGTCACCTTGGCTGAAGTTGCGGGCTTTCACAAGACTGGCTGACTGAAATAACAATAAGAATAAACGCGTGGCCCCAAACTGCTACACTGAAATGCCAGTTCAATGGTCTAGAGGGCATGCCAAATGGGAGCGACGAACCTCGAATAAAATATAACATACTTGGTTCATGCCACACCCTCACCCTTAAAACCCCTCCTCGTTCCCCATGCTCCCATCTTACCTCCCCAAATCCACACCGTTCTTCCATCCCTGTACCTCTCGTTTCCCTTCCGAACATCTATCCTCCCCTGAAAACACATTCTTCCCCTCCTTTTCGATCCTCCCCCAGCTCTCCCGACCTGCCACCCATCCAGCCCCTTCCTCCACTCCCCACCACTCGCTCCCTTCGGGGAAATGGAATTAAGCGACGCCTGAAATTTGATTGAGATGGCGTCGACCACACGCTGAAGTGTTTGGTGACGTCTGATTATGGCGTCTGTCTCGATGTTACTGATGTTATTATGACGTCTACCTTCATGCTGTTATGACGACTACTCTGACGGTGTTATGACGTCCGATTTGATGTCATGACGTGTGTCTTGATGTTATGACGTATGACTTGATAACGTTACGACGTGTTTTGATGCTGTTATGGTGTCTACCTTGATGCTGTTATGTCCTCGACCTTGATGCTGTTATGGCCTTTACCTTGATAGTCATAGCTTCTTCCTTGATGCTGTCATAGCGTCCACCTTGATGCTGTCACAGCGTTCACCTTGATGCTGTCACAGCGTTCACCTTGATGCTGTCACAGCGTTCACCTTGATGCTGTCACAGCGTTCACCTTGATGCTGTCACAGCGTTCACCTTGATGCTGTCACAGCGTTCACCTTGATGCTGTCACAGCGTTCACCTTGATGCTGTCACAGCGTCCACCTTGATGCTGTCATAGCGTCCACCTTGATGCTGTCACAGCGTTCACCTTGATGCTGTCACAACGTTCACCTTGATGCTGTCACAGCGTTCACCTTGATGCTGTCACAGCGTTCACCTTGATGCTGTCACAGCGTTCACCTTGATGCTGTCACAACGTTCACCTTGATGCTGTCACAGCGTTCACCTTGATGCTGTCACAGCGTTCACCTTGATGCTGTCACAGCGTTCACCTTGATGCTGTCACAGCGTCCACCTTGATGCTGTCATAGCGTCCACCTTGATGCTGTCACAGCGTTCACCTTGATGCTGTCACAACGTTCACCTTGATGCTGTCACAGCGTTCACCTTGATGCTGTCACAACGTTCACCTTGATGCTGTCACAACGTTCACCTTGATGCTGTCACAACGTTCACCTTGATGCTGTCACAACGTTCACCTTGATGCTGTCACAGCGTTCACCTTGATGCTGTCACAGCGTTCACCTTGATGCTGTCACAGCATTCACCTTGATGCTGTCACAGCGTTCACCTTGATGCTGTCACAGCATTCACCTTGATGCTGTCACATTCACCTTGATGCTATCATGGCAGATTTATAGCCTAACACGTCAGAAGTAAGAAAAAACGCACAAATTTTCTCTACTTCTTAATAATAATAATAATAATTCTTCTAGAAGGGAAGGGGAGGGAGGGGCGGGGGAAGGGGAGGGAGGGGCGGGGGAAGGGGAGGGAGGGGCGGGGGAAGGGGAGGGAGGGGCGGGGGAAGGGGAGGGAGGGGCGGGGGAAGGGGAGGGAGGGGCGGGGAGGAGTTTGAACGGGAGTGGTCCAGTGGAGAGGCTCTGGTCGGGAGGGGTTTGACAGAGTGGGGGAGCCTCACACAGTTTCCAGGTCTCAAAACTCCCACACCGGCAACCGGCAAGCACAGAAAAATATGTTGGATTACGAACACTTGGTGCTGTTAACTTCGCTCCTGCCTCACCACATGGCTGCTAATACAGCTTCGGAAAATCTATACTCGTGTACCCGAGTGTTTTCTATTTATAATTTTGTTATTAACACACCAGCCGTTTTCCAGTGAGGCAGGGTGACCCGAAATTGAAGAAACATCTTCATCATCATTCACTTCATCACTCTCTTGCCAGAGGCATACCTACACAACAGTTAAAAATGTTAAACATCTACACCCCTCCTTCAGAGTGCAGACAGTGTACTTTCTACCTCCAGGACTCAAGTCCAGCTAACTGGTTTCCATGAATCCTTTCATAAATGTTACTTTGCTCACACTCCAACAGCATGTCAAGTCATAAAAATCTTTCGTCTCCTCTCGCTCCTAACACGCTCACGCACGCTTGAAAGAATCCCAAGCCCCTCGCACACATAATCTCCTTTACACCCTCCCTCCGACCTTTCCTAGGACGGCCCCTACTCCGCCTTCCTTCTACTACAGATTTATATGCCCTCCAAGTCATTCTACTTAGTTTCATCCTAAATGTCCGAACCATCTCAACAACCCCTCCTCAGCCGTCTTGATAATGCTTTTAGAAATCCCACACCTAATCTCCAAGCCACAAATTCTCTGCATTATATTCATACTGAATATTGCCCTCAGACACGATATCTCAACTGCCTCCAACATTCTCATTGTAACATTCACCACCTATGCTTCACACCCATGTAAGAGCATTCATTTAACTATACTTTCATACATTCCCCTCTTTGTTTCCATGGGTAACATTCTTTGTCTCCACAGACTCCCCTCACCTTTTTGCCCTCATTAGTTCATTGGTTCACTTCGTCTTTCATAGACCTATCTACTGACAACCCCACTTGAAATATCTGAATACATTCACCTTTTCCAAACTTCCTCCCTCCAATCTGATGTCCAATCTTTCTTTACCTAATTTTTTTTTGTTATCCTCATCACCTTGCTCTTTTCTACGTACACTTTAAATTTCCCTCTTTTACATACTCCTCCAGACTCGTTCACCAACCTCTGCAACTTCTCTTCAGAATCTCCCAAAAGCTCAGTGTCATCAGCAAAAAGCAACTGTGATAACTCCCACTTTGTGTTAGATTCTTAATCCCACACCCCTTGCCAACACCCGAGCATTCTTTTCCCTTACAACCATAGTGACATCACGTATCCCTTTCTAAGGCCTTCTTTTACAGGGAAATAATTTCCCTCTCCTCCATACACTAACCTGAGCCTCACTATACTCGTAAAAATTCTTAATTGCTTTCAGTAACTTGTCACACATTTCATATATTTGCAACATCGAGTGTACCACATATATACACCAAACCTTCCCTGATTTACATTTTCCTTCAGTTTTCACCAAAGACTGCAAGAAAAGAGCTCTTCAGATCATTAATTCTCCACGCTCCAACACCACTCCTAACAAACTTATAATTCTTCCCAATAGCCAGGTTGCATTGAACATTTCTAAAGTACTAACTAGCACAAGCTAACACTAGAATCGCCGTCGCATCCAACACTTCAATAAAGGCTCTAACCAGGACAAAATCGAATCACCATGAACCAGTCAATGCAGGGGGTTTACACTATACCCTGTGGAGGCTGACAAGATATATGTAGGTGAAACAGCAAGAAACCTCGAAACACGTCTCCATGAACATATTCGTGCATGCAGGAACGATAATTTGAACAACTCCTGTGTAAAACACCGAAATTCCGCCAATCATCTCATGAAATTCAGGGATGCCAGACTAGTGTTTGAAGAACCTAATATCCGCAGAAGGAAATGCCTTGAATCAGCATTAATCACTGTTTCTAACACAAACAAAACAAAGGCAGCCTCATCTCTGAATTCTTAGCTAGAATCCTATTAGAAACAGTAAACCCTGCCATCACATAATTGCTACTTCATGAAGGACATGCCCAGTTCGGGCCAACAGGCCTTCTGCAGTGATCCTCCTTCCTTAAGTTCTTATGTAATAGAGAAAGGGTGCTGAAACATGCCTTCTCAAATCCATCCATATACATTTGCCCAACCTGTTTTTTATACTACCCAAGCCATAGCTTTTGCAGCCTTTCATTCTCATGTACCAGCTGACTTTTCCACCATATGTATAACTACTACTACTTCTGTTTGTACTACACCTCACTCAGTACCCTCAGTGCCCATGTATTGTTTGTAACGGCTTGACAAAGCTCCTGGAGAGCGAAACGTTGCCACAATATAATGTCACATTAGTTGCATTTGTGCCCTTTTACTTAGCTTATTGTCGGTAATTCTACCATTATTAATACAATCTACCACATCGTTTCCTTATCCACCCTATTATAAGCCTTTTCCAAATCCATAAATGCAATGCCCTCTTTACACTTATTAGAATACCATTCAACTATATGCTGCACTGTAAACACTTGTTCTACGCACCCCCTACCCTTCCTAAAGCCTCCTTATCCATCTGCAATCCTGCTTTCCATCTTACTCTTAATTCTTTCAATAGTAACTCTACCATAAACTTTTCCAAATCCATTCGTTCTCTAGGCTTTCTTTAACTTTTTAATCTCTCTCCAAAACTTTTTCTTATTCTCAGCAAAATTTGTTGATAAGCATCTCAGTCTGGAACCCAGTTCTTTAAGGAAACGTGTGACATTTTTTTCCCATGATCCCAGGGTCTCTGATCCCACTGGGACAAATTGATACTGTTGGCTTATGTCCCTGTACTTGCCGATCTTGTACTCCTCCCTGTGGTCAGCAGCTCCTCCCTGTCGCCCGACACTGTGATGGATGTAGGTGTCAGCCTGCGTCGTCACACAGGTATAGTCCCATACTAAGAGCTTGCCATTCTTCCAAGGACAGAAGGTGATTCCGTCGAAGTGCTTTGCTGGGTTGTGAGTATTGTTGGCTGCTAGTGATCGAGGCTCTCTCTTGGCTGGCCATCCAGTTGTAGCAAGACTTCTCTTTATGATGTCATTGACTTCACTGTGTCTTGCATATTATGCCAGCCCTTGGTTTTGGAACAGTTAAGATCATGTAGACCATATTGGTCGGCTTGCACATTGCCACAAATTCACGTACATTCCATGTAAATTGGGGCAGCAAGGCGGAGAGCCACTGCAATGTGGAGGGTCTTAGGGTTGAGGCGTGTTCCCAATGCCGATATGGGAACTGTTTGGAGGAAGTTCCCAGAGTGATGTGCACTCACAGCTTGGACAGGGGCAGTCTCCTTTTCAGCAATGGGGCTATCCCAATTTGACTGTTTGTAGGCCAGTGCTGCACTAGGTTTTGGTGCCGGGAGAATTTGCTTTAACTCGTTTGATGCTGTGAAAGAAGATAGGAAAGCTGGTAGGGCAATCTGGGAGGATTTGCGTACTCCTAGCCCCCCAAGCTTGACTGGAAGTGAGATTTGCAACCACTGTCCATCTTCAAGGAAAAGACTCAATACACTCTCTAGCATGGCCTTAAGGAGGTAGTCATATTCCTTGAGTTTCAGACTGCTGAAAGCTGGGGAGCATCTCAGGAAGTAGGTAAGTTTTGGGATTGAGAGGTACCTGGTGAGTAGGTAGAAGGCATCATATGTATCAATGTCTGTCATCCTGCCTTCCATCGTTCTGAGGTCTGATATTTTCTATTCTAGGATTTGATCAATGGCATTGGGCCCAAGAGGAGCGCCAAGGAGAGTGCTGTTGGCTGGATCAATGGCTCGTGCTCATGGTGAAACAGCACTAATATTCTGAATGATCAGTCGATTGGTAGAAACTATTTCGCATATGGCACTTTCCCATGTCTTTAATTTTTCTGATGTCCTCTAGGAGAGATTCTGTAGTGTCAGCTAGGGTACCATCATCCAAGAACCAGATATTGAGATCACTGGAGAGAGTTTCTGTGACTTCCTTGATGACCAAAAAGAAAAGAAAGGGGGGGAGAGGGTCCCCCTGTTGCAAACTCTCATACGAGTCAATTTCATGGTCCCCGAACAATAGTTTAGAAGTCACACTATAACACGATTGTATGAAGGGATAGAGGGAAGGGAAGAGTCTAGAAACTGCTTGGAGAGCAACATCCCTTCTGACTGAATTGAAAGCGTTGGCAAAGCCCAATTTGAAGAAGGCTTTTTCATCTGACATGTTGTTGATGTATACTCTTACTGCATGGGCATCTGCTTCACAGCCTTGTTGAATATATATATATATATATATATATATATATATATATATATATATATATATATATATATATATATATATATATATATATATATATATATATATAGTTCGTAGGAGATATGAAGGTTGGAGATAAACACACTTGTTGGATGGTAACACTATATTGCAGAGTGTGTAGGGAGAGAGCCCAAACTGCCCTGTTGCCTGTTGTAGACCTATGCGTGGACTGAGACCGATGTAGCGCGTCCCAAGCACTCATGCCGCATCACGTGACGTCATACAAACTAGTCACCAAGCCTAGCAAAGGGGTCGTGTATGTAAAACATATGGATGGTACTATGATACTCAGATAAACTATACAACATATGTAGGGGATCAGCAACTATGCTGACATATATATATATTTCTTTCTTTCAACACACCGGCCGTATCCCACTGAGGCGGGGTGGCCCAAAAGGAAAAACCAAAGTTTCTCCTTTCAAATTTAGTAATATATACAGGAGAAGGGGTTACTAGCCCCTTGCTCCCGTATTTTAGTCGCCTCTTACAACACGCATGGCTTACGGAGGAAGAATTCTGTTCCTCTTCCCCATGGAGATAAGAGGAAATAAACAACAAGAACAAGAAATAGAAAGAAAATAGAAGAAAACCCAGAGGGGTATGTATATATACGCTTGTACATGTATGTGTAGTGTGACCTAAGTGTAAGTAGAAGTAGCAAGACGTACCTGAAATCTTGCTTGTTCATGAGACAGAAAAAAGGACACCAGCAATCCTACCATCATGTAAAACAATTACAGGTTTCCGTTTTACACTCATATATATATATATATATATATATATATATATATATATATATATATATATATATATATATATATATATATATATATATATATATATATATATATATATATATATGTATGTCGTGCCGAATAGGCAGAACTTGCTATCTTGGCTTAAATAGCAACGCTCATCTTGCCATATAGGACAAGTGAAAATTTGTGTATGCAATAATTTCGTCAAAATCATTCTGAACCTAACGAAAAAATATATTTCACTGTGTTTGTTTAGTATTAAATTATTGTAAACAAATCTAAAATATATTTAGTTGGGTTAGGCTAAAATAAATTGCTCTTGTTATAATAAGGTTAGGTAAGTTTTCTAAGTTCCTTTTGGTGCAAAATTATAATTTTTTACATCAACATTAATGAAAAAAATATATCTTTAAACGTATAAGAGAAAATTTTAGAAAGGACTTAATTTTAAATGAGTTCTTGCTAACTGACCAGTTTTACATATTCGGCACGACATATATATATATACATATATATATATACGTACAACTCTTGGGTATCCATATTTGATGGCGTTTCGCCAGCCAGTGACATTATTAATTCAACATAGAAGATATACCATGACAATATAGTAATAGTAGTGGAAGTGGTAGTAGTAATAGTATAGTAGTACGAGTATTTGTAGAAGTATACACAAATAACCCGCACGTAAAAGAGAGAAGCTTACGACGACGTTTCGGTCCGACTTGGACCATTTACAAAGTCACGGGTTATTTGTGAATCGTTCCAGTCACGGTATTGTGCCTTTTTTGTTATTTGTAGAAGTAGTATAATAGTAATAGTAGTAATGGTAGAATTATACTCAAAAGACCAGCGATAACAAGTAGATTTATTCAGAATATACATGGGCGAAACTCCCCTGGTCTAATATGTTAATTAGACACAGCCGAGGTACCTAGAGCAAGTATTTACACCAGTTTTACCAGCAACGAAAGAGGGAATGATTCAGGGTTAACCCAGAGCAATTAAAATGCGGATAGTTACTGCATTCAAATGGGTGAAATATGCAACAAATCTTTACCCACTCATTCCAACTTATAAACTATACTCGGCAACATGGAATATTACTGCTTGAGGGCATGGATAACGAAAAGCAATACGAAGGCATTCAGTGATTCAATTCGATATTGCAACAAGCCGAAGCTCTGAATGTCTCCTCACACATCACAGTCCTCGGCCAGGTAGGCGATCCAACTCTCACTGATTCATTAATCATTTCCATTTGGCCTTTATACAGGCCTATATAATTTCCCCCACCCCACCGCAAAACCTCCACCATGGCTAGTAAGTTTCACTCAATCGAATAGTCTACACGTGGAAAGCATGGGAGTAAACATCTCCCACAGTAAATACTTTCCACATTCTCCACAGTAAACATCTCCCACAATAAATACTTTCCACTTTAAACATTTTCCACAGTAAACAGTCTCCACAGTAAACATTTCCCAGAGTAAATATCTCCCACAGTAAATATTTCCCTCAGTAAACTTATCCTACACAAAACATCCTTCACAGTAAACTTCTCCTACAGTAAACATCATTCACAGTAAACACTTCCCACAGTAAACACCTCCCACAGTAAATATTTCCCACAGCAAACAGCCACCGCAGTAAACACATCCCACAGTAAAACATTTCCCACAGTATACACCTTAAATCAAACAGCAAACGTTCTCCACACAAAATATCTCCCACAGTAAGCACCTTCCAAAGTAAACATCTCCCACAGTAAATATATCCCACAGTAAATCATCTCCCAAAGTAAACACCTCCCATAGTAAACACCTCCCACAGTAAACACCTCCCACAGTAAACGTCTCCCACAGTGAACATCTTCACTGAACTCCTTCCAGGTTAAACATCCTCCACAGTAAACCTAAACATCATTCATAATAAACACCTCTCACAGTAAACACTTCCCACAATAAACATCTCCCACAACAAATATCCTCCACAATAAACATCTCCCATAGTAAACACCTCTCACAGCAAACATCCTTCAGAGTAAACTTCTCCCACAAATATCTTCCACAGTAAACACCTCCCACAGTACACATCTCCAACAGTTAATATCTCCCACAGTAAACACCTCCCACAGTTTATCTCTTCCCACAGCAAACATCCTCCACGGTAAAAAAAACCCACAGTAAACACCTCCCACAGTGAACATCTCTCACAGTAAACATCTACAGTAAACATCCTCCACAGTAAGCATCTCCCTCAGTAAACATCTACAGCAAATATCATCCCCAGTAAACATTCCCCGCAGTAAACACCTCCCACAGCAGACATCTCCCACTGTAAATATCCATCACAGCAAGCATCTCTCACAGCAAAGATCCTCCACAGTAAACATCTCCCACTGTAAATATATCCCACAGTAAGCATCTCCCACAGTAAACATCTCTCAGAAAACATCCTCCACAGTAAACACCTCCAACGGTAAACACCCCCACAGTAACCACCTCCCACAGTAAACACCTCCCACAGTAAACACCTCCCACAGTAAACACCTCCCACAGTAAACACCTCCCATAGTAAACACTGGCTGGTCTACGGGATCAGGTATTCACCTCGACGGTTCACCTAATTGCCAACTTTCTTTTATTTGCCGACGCAGTTTCCCGCCAATTCAATTACGGCTTTTGGCGGGGAGAGAATCCGCGGGAAGGCAATTCCCGCGTAATATTTGGGCAGCGGCTTACCAAGAAGACAATTCCCTCCTAATATTCCGGCGCCAAATTCCCCGCGGGAAGATTAATTTCATCATGATGTTATGTTTTTCTTTTTTTTTTCGCGGTAACTACTGGCGGGAATTCGAGCTCCGCGAAATAGTTTGGCGGCAACTTACGATTATGTAAGAGATTTCCCGAGTCATGTTTTGGCGGCGACTAAGTATGGAAAAGGAGAGTGCTCACGTTCTAATAATTTTTGAAATGAAATATAAAAAACAATAGAATCACCTATGTTATGTTATGTTATGTTATGTTATGTTGTGTTATGTTATGTTAAGTTATGTTATGCTATGTTATGTTATGCTATGTTATTTTATGTTATGTTATTTTATGTTATGTTATGCTATGTTATTTTATGTTATGTTATGTTATGCTATGTTATGTTATGCTATGTTATTTTATGTTATGTTATGTTATGCTATGTTATGTTATGTTATGTTATGTTATGTTATGTTATGTTATGTTATGTTATGTTATGTTATGTTATGTTAGGCTATGTTATGTTATGTTATTTTATGTTATGTTATGTTATGTTATGTTAGGCTATGTTATGTTATGTTATTTTATGTTATTTTATGTTCTGTTATGCTATGTTATGTTATGTTATTTTATGTTATGTTATGTTATGTTATGTTATTTGTAGATGAATGGTTCAGAGAACCGACATGTTGATAAATTAGACACATGTGCAACTCTTGGGTATCTTTATTGAGGAAACGTTTCGCCACACAGTGGCTTCATCAGTCCATACAAAGGAGAATCTTGAAGAATAGGAGGAGAATGAGGTAATCAGTCCCTCAACCTTGAGTCGATGTGGTCAGTCCATCAATCTTGAATAGAATACGGCATACGTGCTGAGAAGGAGCTTATAAACCGTTGGTAGTAGAGGTTCAGCAGTCAGAGGTAGTGTAACATTTGTTCAATGTTGAAGTAGGTCGTGCCCAAGAATTAGGCAAGCGAAGAATTCCCAAGTATTAAGATCCCAAGAAGATGCAGTGTCTGACAGGTTTGTAGATGAATGGTTCAGAGAACCGACATGTTGATAAATTAGACACATGTGTCTAATTTATCAACATGTTATGTTATGTTATGCTATGTTATGTTATGTTATGTTATTTTATGTTATGTTATGTTATGTTATGTTATGTTAGGCTATGTTATGTTATGTTATGTTATGTTATGTTATGTTATGTTATGTTATGTTATGTTTGGAGTATTTACAGAAACATAAACAAGAGATGTTTTGAAGAGTGAGACAGCGGTTTAAAAAAGCATAATATTAACAGGTGGGACGTAATATGTTACAAGGGGTAAGAATCTACTTAAAGTTTCATATTTTCTGGCACTTCTGAACTCCTCAGATGAAACAGCAAGAAGTTCTGGAAGTTGAAGTGGAAAACAGGAATCTAGTAATTATCTTTGTATACTCTGTATCAGGGGTTCTCCCCCAGGGAGGAATTCCCCGGGGAAGGGGAAGGGGAAGAAATTTTTAGGGTGTTTCAGGGGTGGGAGGGAATTGTTTAGTAATTGGTTATGAATATGTAGAAATACTTTTATTCAAGCTTTAAAATCTATGAGCATTTTTCGTTGCTATTAAATTTGTAAAATTCCTCTAAAAAGATTATTCAAGTAAATGCATATGTATTAATATAGGAAAAAAATAAAAGATTAAGAAGAGCATTATGTGCATAGTATTTGTAATGGAACTTTTGAGTCAGACAATCTTGGGAAGGAATAATGACATTCTTACGTGATGGTGAATGGTGTCAGCAACGGCTGAGGAATTCACGAGTAAGATAATAAAGTTAGTAAGATAATAAAGCTAGTAAGATAATAAAGTTAGTTAGCTGCCTTGAAAGTCTGAAAAATTTCACTCCAAATGTGATCTTCGAAGGAGATTTCAACTTCCCCACATATGAAATGGAAGAAGGTTAATGATAGCTTTGTACTAGAAATATTTCCCTTCCTGGAACACGCTTGCTAGACACGTACATGATACAGAATGATTGAAGCTTTCTGGAAAGTTTGATTTACGACAAAAGATGATAGAACCCACTAGAAATGAAAAAGAAAAAACTGGATTTGATCTTCGTAAAATACGATGAACCAATCAGAAACATAACAGTCATAAACAAAACACGGTAGAGGTACAGACTCGTAGAAACTCAAGAGATGAGAGAATTCCAGTGTACGAGAAGCGATGTGCAATAAATTTAACTTCAACCATCTGTGAACAGACCAGAAGAAAATGAACAAAGAATATATAAGACAAATCCTTGGAAACAGTCATTAACACTTGAAATGCTCACTAGAGCTTGGGAATGTTGAACACAGAATCACATAAAGTCTGCATTAAATACGCTCTACCGAGAAAATCTAAAATATGATCGGATACAGAAAGAGAACGTAGAAGAATGTACAAAAGAATAAAGAAAGGGTTACCGCATTGCCGTGAAAATTCTTAAATAAAAGATAATCGTAGCCGAGAGATTACCGAGATAAAAAAAAAAAATAAGCTCTTGTGCTAGACAGAAGAAGAAGGAAGGGAACTAAAACCCGCTGAATATATTGCAAGAAATCACAAATATTTGTACACATATGCAAAATACAAGTTAAGAACTGCCTGTAGAATCGGCCCATATTCACAGGAGGTTCATACAATGACGATGAAAAAAAAGAAATGAGCGAAATTATAAGAGACCAATATGAATTAATGTTTAGCAGTGAATTTAATGAAAACAGAACAGAGGGTAAAGTATTTTTTATTTTTACATCTGAAGGCGACACGTCTCATATAATCGACATTAGCATTAATCCTGTAGAATTCGTAAAAAAGAAATAGAGAAGATGTCCACTCATGCAGCACTTAAACTGGACTGGTGGGTTTTATTATTTTATAAAGAAGATGAAAATACCACTAGTACGAGCACTCAGCATTCTCCGGAGAAAGAACTTACATCTAAATAAAATCCCAGAGACCATAAAGAATGTAAACACAGCTCCTTTACATAAAGGAAGCAGTACAACACTGGCAAGAAAATACAGACAAGTAACCTTAACACCGTACGTCATAGCAGTCTTCGTAAGGGAGATGAGAAGACAAACTTCAAATGTTACGGTACAGCATAACCTGAACAACCCAACCATCATGGCCTTAGAGCTGGAAGATCATGTTTGTCTCAGCTACTAAATCACTGTGACAGAATTACGAGAGCGTTGGAAGAAACCAAGACGCAAATGTGGTATACAAAGAATTCCCAAAGGCATTTGCAATTTGCATTGTGTGATTACAGACACAATGAGGGCAACATGTATAATTTTGAAAGTAGGCCAATGGATATTCAGCTATTTGGCAAATAGAACATAAAGAGTAGCAATAAATAGAGTCTTTACTGTTTTTTATCCTCATAGATCGCAAAGATATAAACACTGGCCTCCATTTCGAATTGTCATTTGCAGATAATACCAAGATAAGTGTAAAAATCACTGCTGTGGAAGACATGGAAAAACTGCAAGAAAATATAACCAAAGTTGTCTAGTGTGAGGTGTAAAAATAGCGTAACGTTCTGTAGTGACACGTCACAATTGTTTTGATAAGGACCACAAGATGATCACCAAGTAGAATGAAACACGTGACAGATCTGGGTGCAATAATGTCAGCTGGTGTTTCTTTCAAAGAATACAATAAGGCAGGAAAATGACGGTAAACAGTGAGAACTTTCAAAAGAAGGAAAATAGAACCAATGGTGACACTATTGAAATCACTTGTGGTTTCCCTCGCTTAGAGTTTTCTTCAGTGTTGACGATTCCTCTCAGGGCAGGAGAATATCAGAGCTGGAATAAATACAGGAATCATTATCATTTTTGCCCGAATAATGCCAATAAATTATTTAAATTACTGAAAACTTCTCAATATCAGATACGTACTCACGAAGCAGAGGAAAGAGAGATCCATAGTAATATATACGTGGAAGGTATTTGAAGGCCAGGTCCCAAATCTGCACACTGCCATAACAATATACTGGAGGAAAAGATAAGGGAAAATATGTAAAATAATCCCAGTTAAAAAACAGGAGCACCGCTGGCACAGTAAGAGAACACTTTATCAACACCCAGACTTTCGAACATATTACCAGAAGATATCAGAAACTCTACCAGAATAAGTCTTCAAGGGAAAACACTACAAATACATCCACCAAGCGACGAATCAACCAGATTGTGATAGACATGTGGGCCAGCGGGCCGCCAAGAGTATCATCCTGGTTGACCAGGCAAACCCCAGACAAGCCTGGCCCAGGGACGGGCTGCGGGAGTAGGAAAACTGTAGCACGGACCAGAATTCGTCCTATTGCTATGTTTGGGACGCTAAATTGGCCTCATTGCTGTTTAAGACGCTGAACTGGTTCCACTGCTGCATTTCGAAAGCTGAACTGGTGTCACCGCTGTTTGGGACGCTGAACTTGTCCCATTGCCGTGTTTGGGACGTAAGCTGGTGTCCCTGCTGTGTTTGGGACGTAAACTGGTCCCTCTGCCGTGTTTGGGAGTTGAAATTGTCCCACTGCTGTAGTGGAACAATTTCAGCATTTCCTGGTCATACTGGTACGGTAGGGATGATAATTTGTTCCAATGCAGTGGTAGGAATGCCAAGTAGTCTCACATATTCTGGTAGGGAAGGCAGCTAGTTTTACTGCTGTAGTAAGGACGCCAGCTGGTCTCGCTCCAGTGAAAAGGACGCTAGCTGGTCTCACTATTGTGGCAGGGAGGCACCTGGTCTCATTGCTGGGGTTCGGACGCTAGTTGGGCTCACTACTGTGGTAGGGAGGCCAGCTAGTCAAGCATCCATTCTGGTCTCACATACTCATTACTGAGGCCACAACTCAACAAATCTCGGCCTCTCACTGTGCCTCAGTCTACCCTCCCGTGACCCCTCACTAAACTTCAGTCTACCCTCCCTTGACTTCTCACTGTGTTGCCTCAGAATACCATCCCGTGACCTCCTCACCACAGCTAATTAACATTAGTTAGGGAGTTAAGTGAACTAACGTTGAGTGGTCGCTGGACCTCGAGACTCCTTTCAAAGATGTAGGAAGTCTCCCAGTGTCGAAAATTTGAAGCGTGCGCACACACACACACACACACACACACACACACACACACACACACACACACACACACACACACACACACACACACACACACACACACACACACACACACACACACACACACACACACACACACACACACACACACACACACACACACGATCCATTCATAGTTTTAAGAAGACGTATGATAAAGCTCATGGTGCAGGGAGAGTGACCCGGTAGCGACCAGTGAAGAGGCGGGGACAGGAGCTATGACTTGACCCCTGCAACCACTACTAGATGAGTACACATACACACACACACACACACACACACACACACACACACACACACACACACACACACACACACACACACACACACACACAGGCCTGAGAATAGCTTTCCGATACCTCAGTAAGGAATCGTTCAAGACTGTACACCGTGTACGTCAAGCCCATACTGAAGTATGCAGCACCAGTTTGGAACCCACACTTGGTCAAGCACGCCAAGAAATTAGAGAAAGTGCAAAGGTTTGCGACAAGGCTAGTTCCCTAGCTAAGGGAGAAGGGAAATCGGCCTGACGGCACTGGAGGACAGGAGGGTTAGGGGAGACATGATAACGACATACAAAATACTGCGAGGAATAGATGAGGTGAACAGAGACAGGATGTTCCAGAGATGGAACACAGAAACGAGGGGTCAAAATTGGAAGTAAAGGACTCAGATGAGTCAAAGGGATGTTAGGAAGTATTTCTTCAGTCATAGAGTTGTCATGAAGTGGAATAGTCTAACAAGTGGTGAAGTGGAGGCAGGAATCATACATAGTTTCAAGACGAGGTATGATAACGCTCATGGAGCAGGGAGAGAGAGGACCTAATAGCGACCAGTGAAGAGGCGGGCCCAGGAGCTGAGTCTCAACCCCCTGCAAACAAAATTAGGTAAATTAGGTGAGTACACACGTACGCACGCAATTCCCTAACGCCGTCCTCTGTGACCTCTCACAGTTTACTTTTCTGTGACCTCTCACAGTTTACCTTCCTGTGACCTCTCACAGTTTACCTTCCTGTGACCTCTCACAGTTTACCTTCCTGTGACCTCTCACAGTTTACCCTTCTGTGTGTGTGGCATCAATTTGCCTCAGTTGGAGCTAACTGTAGGCCAGAGATTTTATTTTCTCTCTCTCTTTCTGTCTCTGTCTCTGTCTGTCTGTCTGTCTGTCTCTCTCTCTCTCTCTCTCTCTCTCTCTCTCTCTCTCTCTCTCTCTCTCTCTCTCTCTCTCTCTCTCTCAACACTTGAGTTATATTAATGATGTCTGCCATAATATTTTGGGTCCACTCCTGGCGCAGCTAATGCCGTTGTCTCTGATGTTAAAGTCAGCAATATGACTCTCTGTAAACATTGATCGAGGAGTTTATACTGAGCTGCTGATCACCCTCAAGTGGCATCTGCCGTCGGTGACGGACGCAGAAAGAGTGTACGATCCCACTAACTGGCCCCCACTGCTTATACAGTTGTTTATTCTGCCTCGTGTTTGGTAAAGCGTCGTTAATCCCTATTTAAATAGCATTTGATTGCTGTAATAGGATCGGGGAGGCTGTTTGATCTTGTTGCTCGTTTGAGAAGGCTGTTTCAGTAATGTTCGTTGCCCTTACGATTAGATTTTGAACGAGCATTTTGGTAATGTTTGAATTGCTTGCTGCCTGTAAATGGCGCTCTTGCCTTGATTGTTAAATTGCCTTAATGGCCATATTGTTTTTATTATATTGTCATGACATCTACATTGGATTGATTTCTATACTGCCTGAGCGTCTCTGTCACCTTGACGTCTATATAGTATTTTTCTCGCTCATATTTTCGAAGTAACTTATTGTTATATAGTTTACAATGAAGTGGAATAAAGAGCACTTAATATCTCTCCCTTGAAGGGAGAGATGAGAAGTATTTTACAAGTTCATACACACACACACACATCATCGCAGATGATGTGAAGCTAATGAGAAGGATTAAATCGGATGAGGATCAGGCAGGACTACAAAGAGACCTGGACAGGCTGGACACGTGGTCCAGCAACTGGCTTCTCGAATTCAACCCCGCCAAATGCAAAGTCATGAAGATTTTGGAGGGGCAAAGAAGACCGCAGACAGAGTATAGGCTAGGTAGACAAAGGCTGCAAACCTCACTCATGGATTGTAATAAAGTTGATAGAATTACCGACAATATGTAAAGTAAAAGGACACAAGTGCAACTTATGTGACATTTTTATTGTGGCAACGTTTCGCTCTCCAGGAGCTTTGTCAAGCTGTTACAAACAATACATGGACACAGAGGGTATATATAGGCTCAGAGTGAGGTGCAATACTAGTGGTAGAAGTAGTAGTAGTAGTAGTGATATAAGTTGTAGTAGTAGTAGTAATACAATATGATAGAACAATTAACTCGCACGAGCAAAAAGATATATAAGCTTTAACTTGGGTAACATAAGAATAGGTTAGGCAAATATTTCTGTTGGAGGCTGGAAAGAGGCAGCCTGTTTCAGTGTTCACTCTCTGTAATGTGCTTTGTGTAGTATTAACAGGAGAGACTATGTGATGGCAGGGTTTACTGTTTTCAGGAGGATTCTTGCTAAGACTTCAGATGGTGAAGCTGCCTTTGTTTTGTTTAATTTGTTTCATTGTATTAGAAACAGCTATTAGTGAAGATTCAAGGCACTTGCGTCTGCGGAAATTAGTTTCTTTGATCACTAATTGGGTGTCCCTGAATTTCATGAGATGATTGGTGGAATTTCGGTGTTGTACACAGGCGTTGTTCAAGTTAACGTTCCTGCATGCGTAAATGTGTTCATTGAGGCGGGTGTCGAGGTTTCTTTCTGTTTCACTTACATAAATCTTGTCGCAACTTCCACAGGGTATAGTGTAAACCCCTGCGTTGACTGGTTCGTGGTGCTTGGATTTTGTTCTGGTTAGATCTTTTACTGAAGTGCTACAAGCGATGGCGACTCTGGTGTTAGCTTGTGAAAGTGCTTTAGAAACATTCAGTGCAACCTGGCTGTTGGGAAGACTTCTAACTTTGTTACGAGTGGTGTTGGTGCGTGGAGAATTAATGATCTGAAGAGCTCTTTTCTTGCAATCTTTGATGAAAAAGGAAGGAAAATGTAAATCAGTGAATGTTTAGTGAATGTATGTATATTCCTCGTCAAGAAACTCAGGACTTCAAATTCGGTATTATGCTCTCAGGAAAAATCCGATGATGATGCCTCTTTTGGTCTTAGTATCTTGACTGGAATAGAAGTGTGTGAGATTATTTTTATTTGTAGGTTTCCGATAAACTTGAAATCTTAAGTTCCTGTCTACTTTATGAATGAGGACGTCGAGGAAAGGTAGCTTGTCATTGGACTCTTCTTCTAGTGTAAACTGGATCGCCGGTTCAACTGCGTTGAGTCTTGCCTGAAGATTCCGTACATCAAAACGTTTGGGAGTTATTACGAGGACGTCGTCCACGTAACGTAACCAAGTGACGCTTGAAGAGATGATGTTGGCGAAGTGTTCGGACTCTAGGTGTTCCATGTACAAGTTGGCTAAGACGGCACTGATGGGGGACCCCATATCCATGCCTTAGGTTTGTTTGAAGAGCGTGTTATTGAAAGAAAAACAGTTTAAATTAACACAGAGTTTAATCCAAGTAGAACCTCGATGGCTTTAGTGGTAGGTACTTTTGTGAAGAGGGAAGTCACGTCCAAACTGCTTAGTTTCTTGTTACGGATGGAGAGGTTTCGGATGCGGTTGAGAAGGTCGCCTGAAGGGGGGGGGGGGGGGTGAGAGATTGTTGGAGCTAGACACGGACACTACCTTAACAAGCAGACTGCCAATCAAACTATCGTCATCATATATTCGCTCGCTACTCCTATCTGTTGAACTTTTCCCTCACAATATATATATATATATATATATATATATATATATATATATATATATATTTATATATATATATATATATATTTATATATATATATATATATATATTTATATATTTATATATATATATATATTTATATATATATATATATATATATATATATATATATTATAGGTAGTAGGTTGGTAGACAGCAACCGCCCAGGGAGGTACTACCGTCCTGCCAAGTGAGTGTAAAACGAAAGCCTGTAATTGTTTTACATGATGGTAGGATTGCTGGTGTCCTTTTTTCTGTCTCATGAACATGCAAGATTTCAGGTACGTCTTGCTACTTCTACTTACACTTAGGTCACACTACACATACATGTACAAGCACATATATACACACCCCTCTGGGTTTTCTTCTATTTTCTTTCTAGTTCTTATTCTTGTTTATTTCCTCTTATCTCCATGGGGAAGTGGAACAGAATTCTTCCTCCGTAAGCCATGCGTGTTGTAAGAGGCAACTAAAATGCCGGGAGCAAGGGGCTAGTA
>NC_091294.1:29269795-29317295 GCF_038502225.1 Cherax quadricarinatus | reverse complement strand
TGTCTCTCTCTCTCTCTCTCTCTCTCTCTCTCTCTCTCTCTCTCTCTCTCTCTCTCTCTCTCTCTCTCTCTCTCTCTCGCTCTCTCTCGCTCTCTCTCTCTCTCTCTCTCTCTCTCTCTCTCTCTCTCTCTCTCTCTCTCTCTCTCTCTCTCTCTCTCTCTCTCTCTCTCTCTCTCTCTCTTTCTCTGTCTGTCTCTCTCTGTCTCTCTGTCTCTGTCTCTCTCTGTCTCACTCCGTCTCTGTCTGTCTGTCTGTATGTCTGTCTCTCTGTCTCTCTGTCTCTGTCTCTCTCTGTCTCTCTCTGTCTCTCTCTGTCTCTCTCTGTCTCTCTCTGTCTCTCTCTGTCTCTCTCTGTCTCTCTCTGTCTCACTCCGTCTCTCTGTCTGTCTGTCTGTCTGTCTCTCTCTCTCTCTCTCTCTCTCTCTCTCTCTCTCTCTCTCTCCTCACAACAATAATCCACCAGAGGAAAGGAAAACAAGGCCGAGTGGGATCCTGTAATATCCTCCCACACCCACACTCTGCTGTGTTATCATGTCTCTCCCACACTCACACTCTGCTGTTATCATGTCTCTCCCACACTCATACTCTGCTGAGTTATCATGTCTCTCCCACACCCACACTCTGCTGTGTTATCATGTCTCTCCCACACTCACACTCTGCTGTGTTATCATGTCTCTCCCACGCTCACACTCTGTTGTGTTTTCATGTCTCTCCCACACCCACACTCTGCTGTTATCATGTCTCTCCCACACCCACACTCCTCTGTGTTATCATGTCTCTCTCACATCCACACTCTGCCGTGTTATCATGTCTCTCCCACACCCACACTCTGCTGTGTTATCATGTCTCTCCCACACCCACGCTCTGCTGTGTTATCACGAGTCTCTCACACCCACACTCTGATGTGTTATCATGTTTATCCCACACTCACACTGTTGTTTTATCATGTCTCTCCCACACTCACACTCTGCTGTGATATCATGTCTCTCTCACACCCACACTCTGCTGTGTTATCATGTCTCTCACACACCCACACTTTACTGTGTTATCATGTCTCTCTCACACGCACACTCTGCGGTGTTATCACGTCTCCTTCACACCCACACTCTGCTGTGTTATCAGGTCTCTCCCACACCCACACTCTGCTGTGTTATCACGTCTCCTTCACACCCACACTCTGCTGTGTTATCAGGTCTCTCCCACACCCACACTCTGCTGTGTTATCATGTCTCTCCCACACCCACCCTATGTTGTTATCATGTCTCTCCCACACTCACCCTGCTGTGTTATCATGTCTCTCCCTCACTCACGCTCTGCTGTGTTATCATGTCTCTCCCTCACTCACATTCTGCTGTGTTATCATTTCTCTCCCACACCCACACTCTGCTGTGTTATCATGTCTCTCCCACACTCACACTCTGCTGTGTTATCATGTCTCTCCCTCACTCACACTCTGCTGTGTTATCATTTCTCTCCCACACCCACACTCTGTTGTGTTAACGTGTCTCTCCCACACTCAAACTCTCTTGTGTTATCATGTCTCTCCCACATCCACACTCTGTTGTGTTAACATGTCTCTCCCACACACACTCTGTTGTGTTATCATGTCTCTCCCACACCCACACTCTGTTGTGTTATCATGTCTCTCCCACACCCACACTCTGTTGTGTTATCATGTCTCTCCCACACCCACACTCTGCTGTGTTATCATGTCTCTCCCACACCCACACTCTGTTGTGTTAACATGTCTCTCCCTCACTCACGCTCTGCTGTGTTATCATCTCTCTCCCACACCCACACTCTGCTGTGTTATCATGTCTCTCCCACACCCACACTCTGCTGTGTTATCATGTTTCTCCCACACCCACACTCTGCTGTGTTATCATGTCTCTCCCACACTCACACTCTGCTGTGTTATCATGTCTCTCCCTCACTCATGCTCTGCTGTGTTATCATGTCTCTCCCACACCCACACTCTGTTGTGTTAACATGTCTCTCCCACACACACACTCTGCTCTTATCCTGTCTCTCCCACACCCACACTCTGTTGTGTTATCGTGTCTCTCCCACACTCACACTCTGTTGTGTTTTCATGTCTCTCCCACACCCACACTGCTGTGTTATCATGTCTCTCCCACAGCCACACTCTGCTCTTATCCTGTCTCTCCCACACCCACACTCTGCTCTTATCATGTCTCTCCTACACTCACACTGCTGTGTTATCATGTCTCTCCCACACCCACACTCTGCGGTGTTATCATGTGTCTCCCACACTCACACTCTGGTTTGTTATCATGTCTCTCCCACACCCACACTCTGCTGTTATCATGTGTCTCCCACACTCACACTCTGCTGTGTTATCACGTCTCTCCCACACCCACCCTATGCTGTTACCATGTCTCTCCCACACTCACCCTGCTGTGTTATCATATCTCTCCCACAATCACCCTCATCTGTGTTATCATGTCTCTCCCACACCCACACTCTGCTGTGTTATCATGTCTCTCCCACACACACACTCTGCATTGTTATCATGTCTCTCCCTCACTCACACTTTGCTGTGTTATCATGTCTCTCCCACACCCACACTCTGTTGTGTTAACATGTCTCTCTCTCACACACACTCTGTTGTGTTAACATGTCTCTCCCACACCCACACTCTGTTGTGTTAACATGTCTCTCCCACACTCACTCTGCTGTGTTATCATGTCTCTCCCGGACTCACACTCTGCTGTGTTATCATGTCTCTCCCACACTCACACTCTGCTGTGTTATCATGTCTCTCCCACACTCACTCTCTGTTGTGTTATTATGTCTCTCCCACACCCACACTCTGCTGTGTTATCTTGTCTCTCCCACACTCACACTCTGCTGTGTTATCATGTTTCTCCCACACTCACACTCTGTTGTGTTATCATGTCTCTCCCACACCCACACTCTGTTGTGTTAACATGTTTCTCCCACACACACACTCTGTTGTGTTATCATGTCTCTCCCACACCCACACTCTGTTGTGTTGTCATGTCTCTCCCACACCCACACTCTGCTGTTATTATGCCTCTCCCACACTCACACTCTGCTGTGTTATCATGTCTCTCCCACACTCACACTCTGTTGTGTTATCATGTCTCTCCCACACCCACACTCTGCTGTTATTATGCCTCTCCCACAATCACACTCTGCTGTGTTATCATGTCTCTCCCACACTCACACTCTGTTGTGTTATCATGTCTCTCCCACACCCACACTCTGCTGTTATTATGCCTCTCCCACACTCACACTCTGCTGTGTTATCATGTCTCTCCCACACTCACACTCTGTTGTGTTATCATGTCTCTCCCACACCCACACTCTGCTGTTATTATGCCTCTCCCACACTCACACTCTGCTGTGTTATCATGTCTCATCCACACACACACTCTGCTGTGTTATCCTGTCTCTCCAGCACCCACACTCTGCTGTGTTATCATGTCTCTAACACCTAACCTTGACCTCTAACACATGATCTTGACCTCTTACACCGTGACCTTGACCTCCGACCTTTAAACTCTGACCAATTTTTTTCGTTTATTTTTCTCTGATTTTCCAATTATATTTTTTCTTCTATTTCCTATTTATAAAATTAATGTTTGTTGTTTTCTTTGTGTTTTTCGACTGTGTTCTTTGACTGTGTTCTTTGACTGCGTTCTTTGACTGTGCTCTTTGACTGTGTTCTTTGTGTTCTTTGACTGTGTTCTTTGACTGTGTTCTTTGACTGTGTTCTTTGACTGTGTTCTTTGACTGCGTTCTTTGACTGTGCTCTTTGACTGTGTTCTTTGTGTTCTTTGACTGTGTTCTTTGACTGTGTTCTTTGACTGTGTTCTTTGTGTTCTTTGACTGTGTTCTTTGACTGTGTTCTTTGACTGTGTTCTTTGTGTTCTTTGACTGCGTTCTTTGTGTTCTTTGACTGCGTTCTTTGACTGTCTTCTTTGACTGTGTTCTTTGACTGAGTTCTTTGACTGCGTTCTTTGACTGTGTTCTTTGACTGTGTTCTTTGACTGCGTTCTTTGTGTTCTTTGACTGCGTTCTTTGACTGTGTTCTTTGACTGTGTTCTTTGACTGAGTTCTTTGACTGCGTTCTTTGACTGTGTTCTTTGACTGTTTTCTTTGCGTTCTTTGTGTTCTTTGACTGCGTTCTTTGACTGTGTTCTTTGACTGTGTTCTTTGACTGAGTTCTTTGACTGCGTTCTTTGACTGTGTTCTTTGACTGTGTTCTTTGACTGCGTTCTTTGTGTTCTTTGACTGCGTTCTTTGACTGTGTTCTTTGACTGTGTTCTTTGACTGAGTTCTTTGACTGCGTTCTTTGACTGTGTTCTTTGACTGTGTTCTTTGACTGCGTTCTTTGTGTTCTTTGACTGCGTTCTTTGACTGTGTTCTTTGACTGTGTTCTTTGACTGTGTTCTTTGACTGAGTTCTTTGACTGTGTTCTTTGACTGCGTTCTTTGTGTTCTTTGACTGCGTTCTTTGACTGTGTTCTTTGACTGAGTTCTTTGACTGTGTTCTTTGACTGCGTTCTTTGTGTTCTTTGACTGCGTTCTTTGTGTTCTTTGACTGCGTTCTTTGACTGTGTTCTTTGACTGTGTTCTTTGACTGAGTTCTTTGACTGCGTTCTTTGACTGTGTTCTTTGACTGTGTTCTTTGACTGCGTTCTTTGTGTTCTTTGACTGCGTTCTTTGACTGTGTTCATTTACTGTGTTCTTTGACTGAGTTCTTTGACTGCGTTCTTTGACTGTGTTCTTTGACTGTGTTCTTTGACTGTGTTCTTTAACTGTGTTCTTTGACTGTGTTCTTTGACTGTGTTCTTTGACTGCGTTCTTTGTGTTCTTTGACTGCGTTCTTTGACTGTGTTCATTGACTGTGTTCTTTGACTGAGTTCTTTGACTGTGTTCTTTGACTGTGTTCTTTGACTGAGTTCTTTGACTGAGTTCTTTGACTGTGTTCTTTGACTGTGTTCTTTGTCTGAGTTCTTTGACTGTGTTCTTTGACTGTGTTCTTTGACTGAGTTCTTTGACTGTGTTCTTTGACTGTGTTCTTTGACTGAGTTCTTTGACTGTGTTCTTTGACTGTGTTCTTTGACTGTGTTCTTTGACTGTGTTCTTTGACTGTGTTCTTTGACTGTGTTCTTTGACTGCGTTCTTTGACTGTGTTCTTTGACTGAGTTCTTTGACTGTGTTCTTTGACTGTGTTCTTTGACTGTGTTCTTTGACTGTGTTCTTTGACTGAGTTCTTTGACTGTGTTCTTTGACTGCGTTCTTTGACTGTGTTCTTTGACTGTGTTCTTTGACTGCGTTCTTTGTGTTCTTTGACTGCGTTCTTTGACTGTGTTCTTTGACTGTGTTCTTTGACTGTGTTCTTTGACTGAGTTCTTTGACTGTGTTCTTTGACTGCGTTCTTTGTGTTCTTTGACTGCGTTCTTTGACTGTGTTCTTTGACTGAGTTCTTTGACTGTGTTCTTTGACTGCGTTCTTTGTGTTCTTTGACTGCGTTCTTTGTGTTCTTTGACTGCGTTCTTTGACTGTGTTCTTTGACTGTGTTCTTTGACTGAGTTCTTTGACTGCGTTCTTTGACTGTGTTCTTTGACTGTGTTCTTTGACTGCGTTCTTTGTGTTCTTTGACTGCGTTCTTTGACTGTGTTCATTTACTGTGTTCTTTGACTGAGTTCTTTGACTGCGTTCTTTGACTGTGTTCTTTGACTGTGTTCTTTGACTGTGTTCTTTAACTGTGTTCTTTGACTGTGTTCTTTGACTGTGTTCTTTGACTGCGTTCTTTGTGTTCTTTGACTGCGTTCTTTGACTGTGTTCATTGACTGTGTTCTTTGACTGAGTTCTTTGACTGTGTTCTTTGACTGTGTTCTTTGACTGAGTTCTTTGACTGAGTTCTTTGACTGTGTTCTTTGACTGTGTTCTTTGTCTGAGTTCTTTGACTGTGTTCTTTGACTGTGTTCTTTGACTGAGTTCTTTGACTGTGTTCTTTGACTGTGTTCTTTGACTGAGTTCTTTGACTGTGTTCTTTGACTGTGTTCTTTGACTGTGTTCTTTGACTGTGTTCTTTGACTGTGTTCTTTGACTGTGTTCTTTGACTGCGTTCTTTGACTGTGTTCTTTGACTGAGTTCTTTGACTGTGTTCTTTGACTGTGTTCTTTGACTGTGTTCTTTGACTGTGTTCTTTGACTGAGTTCTTTGACTGTGTTCTTTGACTGAGTTCTTTGACTGTGTTCTTTGACTGTGTTCTTTGACTGAGTTCTTTGACTGTGTTCTTTGACTGTGTTCTTTGACTGTGTTCTTTGACTGTGTTCTTTGACTGTGTTCTTGAACTGTGTTCTTTGACTGAGTTCTTTGACTGTGTTCTTTGACTGTGTTCTTTGACTGAGTTCTTTGACTGTGTTCTTTGACTGTGTTCTTTGACTGAGTTCTTTGACTGTGTTCTTTGACTGTGTTCTTTGACTGTGTTCTTTGACTGTGTTCTTTGACTGTGTTCTTGAACTGTGTTCTTTGACTGAGTTCTTTGACTGTGTTCTTTGACTGTGTTCTTTGACTGTGTTCTTTGACTGTGTTCTTTGACTGTGTTCTTGAACTGTGTTCTTTGACTGAGTTCTTTGACTGTGTTCTTTGACTGTGTTCTTTGACTGTGTTCTTTGACTGAGTTCTTTGACTGTGTTCTTTGACTGTGTTCTTTGACTGTGTTCTTTGACTGTGTTCTTGAACTGTGTTCTTTGACTGACTTCTTTGACTGTGTTCTTTGACTGAGTTCTTTGACTGTGTTCTTTGACTGTGTTCTTTGACTGTGTTCTTTGACTGTGTTCTTTGACTGTGTTCTTGAACTGTGTTCTTTGACTGAGTTCTTTGACTGTGTTCTTTGACTGTGTTCTTTGACTGTATTCTTTGACTGAGTTCTTTGACTGTGTTCTTTGACTGTGTTCTTTGACTGAGTTCTTTGACTGCGTTCTTTGACTGTGTTCTTTGACTGAGTTCTTTGACTGAGTTCTTTGACTGAGTTCTTTGACTGAGTTCTTTAACCATGTTCTTGAACTGTGTTTTTTTTCTGTTTTTTAACTGTTCTTTTGGATATTTTTTTGTTTGTGTTCTTTGACAGTGTTCTTTGCCTTCGATTTTTACTGTGTTCTTTCTTCTTTGTCTGCGTTCTTTAACTGTGATCATGTTCCATAATCTTGAACCTTGATCGGGAATCTTGATCTTGTACCGTAATCAAGGCTGAGCGACTGAACACCTACTATCAATTGTGATGAATGGTTTGAAAAACCGCAAGTTGATGATTGAGACACTTATGCAGCATATGGGAATCTTTATTCAGGAAACGTTTCGCCACACAGTGGCTTCATCAGTCCTCCTTACGCCTTCCTCTTTGTATTGGACTGATGAAGCCACTGTGTGGCGAAACGTTTCCTGAATAAAGATTCCCATATGCTGCATAAGTGTCTCAATCTTCAACTTGCGGTTTTTCAAACCATTCATCACAACTGTCAGACACTGCAGCATCATGGGATCTTGTTACAAAGAATTCTTCAACACTTGTTCAACCTTTGGACGAAGACCTACTTCGACTAGTGGATGTTTCCACTATGACCCCGCCTCCTCCTGCTTCACCTCACCTCACTACAGTATATAAGCCACGTCTACGGCCCTATGCTGTACATTCTACAAGATTGATGGACTGAACACATCGACTCCAGGCCGAGGGACTGATTACCTCATTCTCCTCCTCTCCTTACGCCTTCCTCTTTGTATTGGACTGATGAAGCCACTGTGTGGCGAAACGTTTCCTGAATAAAGATTCCCATATGCTGCATAAGTGTCTCAATCTTCAACCTACTATCAAGTCTGAGGAACTGATCCCTTCAAATTACCTTTCCTCTTTCATCACCGATTCCAGTATTTATTCTTTGAACTGGAATTAAAAAAGTTCCTGGATGGAGAAACGTCTCGCCCCAACACTACTCACGCCTTACACAGGGCACTTGCGTAACACTCAGACCTTACACAAGACACTTGTGTAACATCCAGACCTTACACAAGGCACTTGTGTATCACCCAGGCCTTACACAGGGCACTTGTGTAACACTCAGACCTTACACAAGGCACTTGTGTAACACCCAGGCCTTACACAAGGCACTTGTGTAACACCCAGACCTTACACAAGGCACTTGTGTAACAATCAGGCCTTACACAAGGCACATGTGTAACACCCAGGCCTTACAAAAGGCACTTGTGTAACGCTCAGGACTTACACAGGGCACTTGTGTAACACAAAGGTCATACAGGGCACTTGTTTAACACTCAGGCCTTACACAAGGCACTTGTATAACACCCAGGTCTTACACAGGGCACTTGTGTAATACCCAGGCTTTACACAAGGCACTTTTGTAACACCCAGGCCTTACACAGGGCACTTGTGTAATACCCAGACCTTACACAAGGCAATTGTTTAACACCCAGGTCTTACACAAGGCACTTGAGTAACACCCAGACCTTACACAGGGCACTTGTGTAACACCCAGGCCTTACACAGGGCACTTGTGTAACACCCAGGCCTTACACAGGGCACTTGAGTAACACCCAGACCTTACACAGGGCACTTGTGTAACACCCAGACCTTACACAGGGCACTTGTGTAACACCCAGACCTTACACAGGGCACTTGTGTAACACCCAGACCTTACATACTGCACTTGTGCAACACCCAGGCCTTACACAGGGCGCTTGTGTAACACCCAGGCCTTACATACTGCACTTGTGCAACACCCAGGCCTTACACAGGGCACTTGTGCAACACCCAGGCCTTACACAGGGCACTTGTGTAACACCCAAACCTTACACAGGGCACTTGTGTAACACCCAGACCTTACATACTGCACTTGTGCAACACCCACGCCTTATACAGGGCACTTGTGTAACACCCAGGCCTTACACAGGGCACTTGTGTAACACCCATGCCTTACACAGGGCATTTGTGTAACACCCAGACCTTACACAGGGCACTTGTGTAACACCCAGGCCTTACACAGGGCACTTGTGTAACACCCAGGCCTTACATACTGCACTTGTGTAACACCCAGGTCTTACACAGGGCACTTGTGTAACACCCAGGCCTTTCACAGGGCACTTGTGTAACACCCAGGCCTTACACAGGGCACTTGTGTAACACCCAGGCCTTTCACAGGGCACTTGTGTAACACCCAGGCCTTACATACTGCACTTGTGTAACACCCAGGCCTTACACAGGGCACTTTTGTAACACCCAGGCCTTGCATACTGCACTTGTGTAACACCCAGGCCTTACACAGGGCACTTCTGTAACACCCAGGCCTTTCACAGGGCACTTGTGTAACACCCAGGCCTTACATACTGCACTTGTGTAACACCCAGGCCTTACACAGGGCACTTGTGTAACACCCAGGCCTTTCACAAGGCACTTGTGTAACACCCAGACCTTACACAGGGCACTTGTGTAACACCCAGGCCTTACACAGGGCACTTATGTAACACCCAGGCCGTACATACTGCACTTGTGTAACACCCAGGCCTTACACAGGGCACTTGTGTAACACCCAGGCCTTTCACACGTCAGTGGTGACGTGTACTTAGCTCTGTGAAGACCTGTTTGTGTGCTCTCTGTGAATCTGAACCAGGATGCCCTCTCTTGAGCAGCTTTACCACCAGCTGAGAGAAGAACTCAGAGTTGCTAAACTGGAGATACGGCGATTAACGGAGGAGAACAAGAGGATTCGTAGTAATCCTCCTGTTGTGAGTCCCCAGGTTAAGAGGGGAGCTTGGTCAGTGGTCGGGCAACATGGAACCAAGCTGAAGATTAAGAAAACGGTTGGAGAGGCAGAAACAACGAGAAACCAGAAGACTGCCGTGGAAACTTCCAACTCATTCTCGGTGCTACCAGACGAATGTGAGTGTTCTACTGGGAATGCCACAACGAGCACCAAGGAAGCATTGGCAGACGTGAGTGAGACATCCCTAGAAACCCCAACGAAGACCATCGAGAACGTCATGACGAATTCTACAAGTGGTGTAATGCTACCTGGCGAATTTGAGTCGACTACTCGCAGCATCACTACGAACGACGCCAAGGAAGGTAAAAACATTGTTGTTGTTGGGGATAGTCAGATTAGGTACATGGATAGGGCATTCTGTTTGAAGGATAGGAGTAGGAGGCAGAGAGTGTGTTTTCCTGGGGCTGGGATGAAGGATATTGTTAGCCGTCTGGATGACATCATGAGAGGTAATGGGAGCAATCCTATTATCTGTCTCAATGCTGGAGGCAACGATGTTGGCAGACGTAGGAGTGAGGACCTGATTAGCAGGTATAGGTCAGCAATAGAGATAATTAGGAAGAAGGGTGGGAAACCTGTCATATGTGGCATTTTGCCAAGGAGAGGAGTTGGAAATGAATGGTTGTCCAGAGCAATTGGTGTCAATTGCTGGCTGGACAAATACTGTAAGGAAAATGCGGTAACATTCATTGACAACTGGGACCTCTTCTATGGCAGAAATGACATGTATGCCAGGGATGGGGTTCACTTGTCTAGGTGTGGGGTGGGAGCACTGGCCAACGCAGTGGAGGGAGCTGTTAGGTCTTTAAACTAGGAATAGTTAGTGGTATGGGTTTCGGCGGGAAAACTGTGAAGTCTCAGGGTAGTAATATGAGTACTAGGAGAACTAGTAATAGGCAAAATGAGGTGGATATCGGAAGGCCAGTGGCACTAATTGACAAGGACAGTAATAGGTTTAGTGGAATAACAGAAAGGAGCAGGAATGATAAAGAGAAAGGAGGGTCCTTAAGTATATATTACACAAATAGTCGCAGTGCTAGGAATAAGATGGACGAGTTGAGACTAGTTGCTAGTGCAGGTAACATAGATGTATTTGCCATTACTGAGACGTGGTTTAATTCAAAAAGTCGGGACATGCCTGCAGAATGTCACATTCAGGGTTTCAAATTGTTCCAAGTAGATAGAAGTATCGGGAAGGGGGGTGGGGTGGCATTGTATGTCCGAGATCGCTTGAACTGTTGCATTAAAACGGGTATTAAGTCTGAAGTAACACATACAGAGTCTGTTTGGATAGAATTTTCAGAGGGGCATGAAAAATTAACTTTAGGTGTGATATACCGTCCCCCAAATTTAGATAGGGACCAGGGAAGACTACTATGGGAGGAAATTGTTAGTGCCACAAGGCACGATAATGTAGTAATTCTAGGAGACTTTAACTTTAGTCATATTGATTGGAATTTCTTGACTGGGAATTTAGAATCATACGACTTCTTAGAAGTAGTTCAGGATTGTTTTCTGAAGCAGTTTGTGACAGAACCTACAAGGGGTAATAACCTGCTTGACTTAGTTCTGGCAAACAATGAATCCCTTGTTAATAATTTAGAAGTTTCAGAAGAACTGGGTGCTAGCGACCACAAATCAATTACATTTAGAATTGAATGGAAGTATGATAGTAGGGATAACTCAGTAACAGTCCCAGATTTTCGCTTAGCAGATTACGATGGGCTTAGAGAACACTTATCATCTGTTGACTGGGGTAACGAAGAGAGCTATCAATATGACAGTTTTCTGAACACAATACATGCTGCTCAAAGAACATTTATCCCTTATAAAGAAATTAGATCAAATAGAAATGACCCAAAATGGATGAATAATAGGCTGAAATATCTACTAGGGCATAAGAAAGGAATTTATAGGCGTATCAAAAGAGGCGAGGGTCATCTTATGAATCAGTATATTGACACTAAGAGGGACATTAAAAAGGGGATAAGAAAAGCTAAAAGGGACTATGAAATTAAAGTTGCTAGGGATTCTAAAACTAACCCAAAAAGTTTTTTCCAGGTATATAGAACAAAAGTCAGAGATAAGATAGGTCCCCTTAAAAATAACTATGGGCATCTTACTGACAAAGAGAATGAAATGTGCTCGATTTTTAATAATTATTTTCTCTCGGTTTTTACACAGGAAGACACTAGTAGTGTTCCGGTAATTAATTTTTATAGTGGGCCAGAAGAAGATAAATTATGTAACATCATAGTCACTAGTGAAATGGTTGTGAAGCAGATAGACCGACTGAAGCAAAATAAGTCACCGGGTCCTGATGAGGTTTTTTCAAGGGTTCTAAAGGAATGCAAAATGGAAGTCTGTGAACCATTAACTAATATTTTTAATTTATCTCTTCAAACAGGTGCAGTGTCTGATATGTGGAAGATGGCTAATGTAATTCCTATTTTTAAAACAGGGGACAAGTCGTTACCGTCAAATTACCGCCCAATAAGCCTGACCTCAATTGTAGGCAAATTACTAGAGTCAATTATAGCTGAGATTATAAGAAGCCATCTCGATAAGCATAGCTTGATTAATGATACTCAGCATGGATTCACAAGAGGCCGGTCTTGTCTAACTAATTTATTAACTTTTTTCAGTAAAGCTTTAGAGGCTGTTGACCACGATAAAGAATTTGATATTATTTACTTAGATTTTAGTAAGGCATTTGATAGAGTTCCGCACCAAAGACTGTTGAAGAAAGTAGCAGCTCATGGCATTGGGGGAAGAGTGCTCTCGTGGATCGAATCATGGCTCACAGACAGGAAGCAGAGAGTGTCCATAAATGGGGTTAAATCCGAGTGGGGATCAGTAACAAGTGGCGTTCCACAGGGATCAGTCTTGGCCCCGTTGTTGTTTATAATATATATCAATGATCTTGATGAAGGAATTACTAGTGATATGAGCAAATTCGCCGATGACACGAAGATAGGTAGGATAATTGATTCAAACGTAGATTTTAGGGAACTTCAGGAGGATTTAGACAAACTCTACTCTTGGTCAGAAAAGTGGCAGATGCAGTTCAATGTAGATAAATGCAAGGCTCTGAAGCTCGGAAGTGTCCATAACCCTAGCACTTATAAGTTAAATAATGTAGAACTTAGCCATACAGATTGCGAAAAGGACTTGGGGGTTATGGTAAGCAGCAACCTTAAACCAAGACAGCAATGCCTAAGCGTACGTAATAAGGCAAATAGATTACTGGGATTTATATCAAGAAGTGTAAGCAACAGAAGTCCAGAGGTCATACTGCAGCTTTATACATCATTAGTAAGGCCTCACCTAGATTATGCAGCTCAATTCTGGTCTCCATATTACAGAATGGACATAAATTCGTTAGAAAACATTCAGCGTAGGATGACTAAATTAATACATAGCATTAGAAATCATCCTTATGAAGAAAGATTGAAGACTCTTAAGTTACATTCACTTGTTAGACGAAGAATGAGGGGAGACCTGATCGAAGTGTATAAGTGGAAGATAGGTATTAATAAAGGGGATATTAACAAGGTCTTGAGGATATCTCTCCAAGAGAGAACCCGCAGTAATGGATTTAAATTAGATAAGTTTAGATTTAGAAAGGACATAGGAAAGTATTGGTTTGGAAATAGGGTAGTTGATGAGTGGAACAGTCTACCTAGTTGGGTTATTGAGGCTAGGACTTTGGGTAGTTTCAAATTTAGGTTGGATAAGTACATGAGTGGGATGGGTTGGATTTGAGTGGGACTTGCACATCAGAGCTTATTTCTTGGGTAGCATTGAAAATTGGGTTGGTCAAATGTTTGTTAGTGGGATGAATTGTAAAGGACCTGCCTAGTATGGGCCAACAGGCCTGCTGCAGTGTTCCTCCTTTCTTATGTTCTTATGTTGTGTAACACCCAGGCCTTACACAGGGCATTTGTGTAACACCCAGACGTTACACAGGGCACTTGTGTAACAATAAGAAAGGAGGAACACTGCAGGAGGCCTGTTGGCCCATACTAGGCAGGTCCTTTACAATTCATCCCACTAACAAAACATTTGCCCAACCCAATTTTCAATGCCACCCAAGAAATAAGCTCTGATGTGAAAGTCCCACTCAAATCCAACCCCTCCCACTCATGTACTTATCCAACCTAAATTTGAAACTACCCAAAGTCCCAGCCTCAATAACCCAACTAGGTAGACTGTTCCACTCATCAACTACCCTATTTCCAAACCAATACTTTCCTATGTCCTTTCTAAATCTAAACTTATCTAATTTAAATCCATTACTGCGGGTTCTCTCTTGGAGAGATATCCTCAAGACCTTGTTAATATCCCCTTTATTAATACCTATCTTCCACTTATACACTTCGATCAGGTCTCCCCTCATTCTTCGTCTAACAAGTGAATGTAACTTAAGAGTCTTCAATATTTCTTCATAAGGAAGATTTCTAATGCTATGTATTAATTTAGTCATCCTACGCTGAATGTTTTCTAACGAATTTATGTCCATTCTGTAATATGGAGACCAGAATTGAGCTGCATAATCTAGGTGAGGCCTTACTAATGATGTATAAAGCTGCAGTATGCCCTTTTTCAGGTAACATTTCGATGTAAAGTAAAAGGACACAAGTGCAACTAATGTGACATTTATTGTGGCAACGTTTCGCTCTCCAGGAGCTTTATCAAGCCATTACAAACAATACATGGACACAGAGGGTATATAAAGGCTCAGAGTGAGGTGAATACTAGTGAGGTACCATTTCGATGTTCACTAGTGGTAGTAGTAGTAGTAGTAGTGGTAGTGACAAAAGCAATTAATTCGTACATGAGTAAAAGGATATAAAAGCTATTACTTGGGTAACATAAAAATAGGTTGGACAAATATAAACTGGAATGAGGCAGGTTGTTTCAGTGTTCACTCTCTGTGCTTTGTGTAGTATAACAGGAGAGACTATGTGATGGCAGGGTTTACTGTTTTCAGGAGGATTCTTGCTAAGACTTCGGAGATGGTGAAGCTGCCGTTGTTTTGTTTAATTGTATTCGAAACAGCGATCAGTGCTGATTCAAGGCACTTGCGTGTGCGGAAATTAGTTTCTTTTATCACTAATTGGGCGTCTCTGAATTTCATAAGATGATTGGTGGAATTTCGGTGTTGTACACAGGCGTTGTTTAAGTTGTCGTTCCTACATGCGTATATGTGTTCATTGAGGCGGGTGTCGAGGTTTCTTGCTGTTTCACCTACGTAGATCTTGTCACAGCCTCCACAGGGTATAGTGTAAACTCCTGCATTGACTGGTTCGTGGTGCTTGGGTTTTGTCCTGGTTAGATCCTTTATTGAAGTGGTAGAAGCGATGGCGACTCTGGTGTTAGCTTGTGAAAGTACTTTTGAGACGTTTAGTGCAACCTGGCTGTTGGGAAGAATTATAACTTTGTTGGGAGCGGTGTTGATGCGTGGAGAATTGATGATCTGAAGAGCTCTTTTCTTGCAGTCTTTGATGAAAAAAGAAGGAAATTGTAACTCAGTGAATGTTTGGTGAATGTAAGTACATTCCTCGTCAAGAAACTCAGGACTACAAATTCGGTATGCTCTTAGGAAAAACCCGATGATGATGCCTCTTTTGGTCTTGGTATCTTGACTGGAATAGAAGTGTGTGAGATCATTTTTATTGGTGGGTTTCCGATAAACTTGAAATCTTAGGTTGTTGTCTACTTTGTGAATGAGGACGTCGAGGAAAGGTAGCTTGTCATTGGACTCTTCTTCTAGTGTAAACTGAATCGCTGGTTCAACTGCGTTGAGCCTTGCCTGAAGATCCCGTACATCAAAACGTTTTGGAGTTATTACGAGGACATCGTCCACGTAACGTAACCAAGTGACGCTTGAAGGGATGATGTTGGCGAAGTGTTCGGACTCTAGGTGTTCCATGTATAAGTTGGCTAGGACGGCACTTATTGGGGACCCCATTCCCATGCCGTAGGTTTGTTTGTAGAGCTTGTTATTGAAGGAAAAACAGTTGAAGTTAACACAGAGTTCAATCAAGTCAACAAAATCTCCGGGAGGTAAAGGAAGATTAAGGTCCTGGTTGACTTTACGTCGTAGAACCTCGATGGCTTTTTTGGTAGGTACTTTTGTGAAGAGGGAAGTCACATCCAAACTGCTTAGTTTCTTGTTACGGATGGAGAGGTTACGGATGCGGTTGAGAAGGTCGCCTGAGTGTTTAAGATGAGCGGGGCTGATGGTCCCCAGAAGGCAGGAAAGATGTTTGGCAAGAACTCCGGCTAGTTTGTGTGGAGCACTGCCTATTCCTGACGTGATTGGTCTGAGAGGAATATTGTGTTTATGGGTCTTGGGTAAACCATACATGTGTGCTGGTTTAGGGTTGCTTGGTAACAAGTACAGAAGTTTCTTCCCTTCTCTAGTGCGTTTAAGTATTTGTCTGCTTTTGTATAGAAAGTCTTTGGTGAGCGTCTCCCACTGTTGAGTGCTGATAGGTTCGTATGTAGATTGATCATTCAAAAGGTCCATCATTTTAGTGTTGTAGTCACTGGTGTTGAGTATGACGACTCCACCTCCTTTGTCGGCGGTGGTGACGATAATGTTGGGGTCGTTGGCGAGGTCCTTAAGGGCAGTGATGTATCTTCTAGGAAGATTAGAAGAAGAAGGTTCACATAAAGCTGCAGTGAGAAGGCCCTGTATATAACCCTTCTGGAAGTTGCTGTCACTGTGTCTATGGTTCCTGGTAACAAGATTGAGTTGATAGTTAGGTTTGCGTATGTTGGTGGTAAATTTGAGTCCCAGACTCAGTGCTTGTTTCTCGTAGTCGGTTAAGGTGCGTGACGATAAGTTGTTTATCAGGGATTCGCGTCCCATTTCCTTCCACCGACTGTTAGTGCAGAGGTACTGAAGTTTGCGATTGAGTTTGATCTTCTGTTGGAGGTTAGCTGTGGTGACTGTGCTGAGAATATGCTCAGCAGTGTGTTGGTCAATCTGAAGATTGGCCCTCATATTCCTTGCAGCTTCAAAGGTTTCCTTAGCGATGTTAGAAAGTTCTTCGGCACATTCAGTTAAGTAAGCTTGGGTAGCTGGAGAGAAGGGGTGCTTGGAGTTGGAGAGTTGTGCAGGAGTAGACTTAGGGATCACATTCTCTGCCAGGCAATCTTGTAGGAAGTTGTGTCTGTTGCGATAGCTGTGAGCACGAAGAAGGGTGTCCAAATAACCTATTTTTATGTTACCCAAGTAATAGCTTTTATATCCTTTTACTCATGTACGAATTAATTGCTTTTGTCACTACCACTACTACTACTACTACTACCACTAGTGAACATCGGAATGGTACCTCACTAGTATTCACCTCACTCTGAGCCTTTATATACCCTCTGTGTCCATGTATTGTTTGTAATGGCTTGATAAAGCTCCTGGAGAGCGAAACGTTGCCACAATAAATGTCACATTAGTTGCACTTGTGTCCTTTTACTTTACATATTGTCGGTAATTCTACCAACTTTATTACATGTATAAAGCTGCAGTATGACCTCTGGACTTCTGTTGCTTACACTTCTTGATATAAATCCCAGTAATCTATTTGCCTTATTATGTACGCTTAGGCATTGCTGTCTTGGTTTAAGGTTGCTGCTCACCATGACCCCCAAGTCCTTTTCGCAATCTGTATGGCTGAGTTCTACATCATTTAACTTATAAGTACTAGGGTTATGGGCACTCCCAAGCTTCAGGACCTTGCATTTATCTACATTGAACTGCATCTGCCACTTTTCTGACCAAGAATAGAGTTTGTTTAAATCCTCCTGAAGTTCCATAACATCTACGTTTGAATCAATTATCCTACCTATCTTTGTGTCATCTGCGAATTTGCTCATATCACTAGTAATTCCTTCATCAAGATCATTGATATATATTATAAACAACAACGGGCCCAAGACTGATCCCTGTGGAACGCCACTTGTTACAGATCCCCACTCGGATTTAACCCCATTTATGGACACTCTCTGCTTCCTGTCAGTGAGCCATGACTCGATCCACGAGAGCACTTTTCCCCCAATGCCATGAGCTGCCACTTTCTTTAACAGTCTATGGTGCGGAACTCTATCAAAAGCCTTACTAAAATCTAAGTAAATAATATCAAATTCTTTATCGTGGTCAACAGCCTCAAAAGCTTTACTGAAGAAAGTTAATAAATTAGTTAGACAAGACCGGCCTCTTGTGAATCCATGCTGAGTATCCTTAATCAAGCTATGCTTATCGAGATGGCTTCTTATAATCTCAGCTATAATTGACTCTAGTAATTTGCCTACAATTGAGGCCAGGCTTATTGGGCGGTAATTTGACGGTAACGACTTGTCCCCTGTTTTAGAAATAGGAATTACATTAGCCATCTTCCACATATCAGACACTACACCTGTTTGAAGAGATAAATTAAAAATATTAGTTAATGGTTCACAGACTTCCATTTTGCATTCCTTAAGAACCCTTGAAAAAACCTCATCAGGACCCGGCGACTTATTTTGCTTCAGTCGGTCTATCTGCTTCACAACCATTTCACTAGTGACTGTGATGTTACATAATTTATCTTCTTCTAGCCCACTATAAAAATTAATTACTGGAATATTGTTAGTGTCTTCCTGTGTAAAAACTGAGAGAAAATAATTATTAAAAATCGAGCACATTTCATTCTCTTTGTCAGAAAGGTGCCCATAGTTATTTTTAAGGGGACCTATCTTATCTCTAACTTTTGTTCTATAGACCTGGAAAAAACTTTTTGGGTTAGTTTTAGAATCCCTAGCAACTTTAATTTCATAGTCCCTTTTAGCTTTTCTTATCCCCTTTTTAATGTCCCTCTTAATGTCAATATACTGATTCATAAGATGACCCTCACCTCTTTTGATACGCCTATAAATTCCTTTTTTATGTGATGAATGGTTTGAAAAACCGACAAGTTGAAGATTGAGACACTTATGCAGCATATGGGAATCTTTATTCAGGAAACGTTTCGCCACACAGTGGCTTCATCAGTCCAATACAAAGAGGAAGGCGTAAGGAGAGGAGGAGAATGAGGTAATCAGTCCCTCAACCTGGAGTCGATGTGTTCAGCCCTAGTAGATATTTGAGCCTATTATTCATCCATTTTGGGTCATTTCTATTTGATCTAATTTCTTTATATGGGATAAACGTTCTTTGAGCAGCATGTATAGTGTTCAGAAAACTGTCATATTGATAGCTCTCTTCGTTACCCCAGTCAACAGATGATAAGTGTTCTCTAAGCCCATCGTAATCTGCTAAGCGAAAATCTGGGACTGTTACTGAGTTATCGCTACTATCGTACTTCCATTCAATGCTAAATGTAATTGATTTGTGGTCGCTAGCACCCAGTTCCTCTGAAACTTCTAAATTATTAACAAGGGATTCATTGTTTGCCATAACTAAGTCAAGCAGGTTATTTCCCCTTGTAGGTTGTCACAAACTGCTTCAGAAAACAATCTTGAACTACTTCTAAGAAGTCGTATGATTCTAAATTCCCAGTCAAGAAATTCCAATCAATATGACTAAAGTTAAAGTCTCCTAGAATTACTACATTATCGTGCCTTGTGGCCTTAACAATTTCCTCCCATAGTAGTCTCCCTTGGTCCCTATCTAAGTTTGGGGGACGGTATATCACTCCTAAAATCAGTTTTTCATGCCCCTCTGAAAATTCTATCCAGTCTCTGTATGTGTTACTTCAGACTTAATACCCGTTTTTATGCAACAGTTCAAGCGATCTCGGACATACAATGCCACCCCACCCCCTTTCCCGATACTTCTATCAACTTGGAACAATTTAAAACCCTGAATATGACATTCCGCAGGCATGTCCCGACTTTTTGAATTAAACCACGTCTCAGTTAAGGCAAATACATCAATGTTACCTGCACTAGCAGCTAATCTCAACTCGTCCATCTTATTCCTAGCACTACGGCAATTAGCATAATAAACATTGAAAGACTCTCCTTTCTCTTTACCCTTCCTGCTCATTTCTGTTTTTCTACTAAACCTATTACTGTCCTTATCACCCAAAGCCCCTGGCTTTTCAATATCTACCTCGTTCTGCTTATTACTAGTTCCCCTAGAACTCGTAATATTACTAGACTGGGACTTCACTGTTTTCCTACCAAAACCCATACCACTAACTATTCCTAGTTTAAAGTCCTAACTGCTCCCTCCACTGCAGTTGCCAGTGCTACCACCCCAGACCTAGATAAGTGAACCCCATCCCTGGCATACATGTCATTTCTGCCATAGAAGAGGTCCCAGTTGTCAATGAATGTTACCGCATTTTCCTTACAGTATTTGTCCAGCCAGCAATTGACACCAATTGCCCTGGACAACCATTCATTTCCAACTCCTCTCCTTGGCAAAATACCACATATGACAGGGTTCCCACCCTTACACCTAATTATTTCTATTGCTGACCTATACCTGCTAACCAGGTCTTCACTCCTACGTCTGCCAACATCGTTGCCTCCAGCACTGAGACAGATAATAGGATTGCTCCCATAACCTCTCATGATGTCATCCAGACGGCTAACAATATCCTCCATCCCAGCCCCAGGAAAGCAAACTCTCTGTCTCCTACTCCTGTCCTTCAAGCAGAACGCCCTATCCATATACCTAACTTGGCTATCCCCAACAACAACAATATTCTTACCTTCCTTGGTGTCGTTCGTCGTGATGTTCCCAGTAATCGACTCACATTCGTCGGGTAGCACTGAGAATGTATTAGATGTTTCCACAACAGTTTCCACGGCAGTCTCTTTCTTCTTCATCGTTTCTACCTTTCCATTCGTCTTCTTGATCGTCAACTTCGTTCCCTGCTGTCCAGCCACTGACCAGTTTCCCTTCTTGACCTGAGGACTCAAAACAGGAGGACTACTACGAATCTTCTTGTTTTCCTCGGTCAGTCGCCGAATCTCCATCTTCGCCATCCTCAATTCTTCCTTAAGCTGTTGGTAAAGTTGCTCGATGGAGGGCATCTTGCTTCAATTCGCAGAGAGCGCGCAAACAGGTCTTCACAGAGCTAAGTACAGGTCACCACTGAGCTGAGTACACGTCACTTTATACAAGTGCCTTGATCATCAACTTCTCAGTCCCATTCGCCATTAATGTAATGTTGCAAAACAATATAACCATCTTTCAACATGTTTTTCAAGACGAGCAATCATGTAGTGAAAAGACACTAATATGTTAACTAAATAAGTTATTTACTCTCAAAACCAATATCAGTGAAGCCCTCGTCGTCTTGTCCACACTCTCTTTAAATCACTGTCACGAACACAGTGAAACTCAGATGTAATGACCAGGTGCCCCACAGTGAAACTAACAAACTATACACTGAACAGGTAATGAATTTTATATGCTAAGTCACCCCACATAACCTAAGTCAGGTTATATGACTTAAGTCAAGTCACATGAAATAATTGAGAGGGCAGTGAAAAGGATCTTTAAGCAAGTTTAATAAGTAAGTCGCATGCGGCAGGAGACAATAAACACAAATGCAGTGTAATGTGATTATGTGACTTTATAAAACCCACTGTGTGGACGAAGTGTACTTATCAAGAGACCAAATTATGCTGCGTTTGTGTTTTTTTTTTCCATCTTGTCATTATTTTATACGTTTTATCTCCAAGGAATCTTCAGTGCTGAGCGATAAAAATATTTAGTGTTGCACACGTTCCTTCCTCATCAATTTGTCAGTATTGCATTGCATTTTATATTATGATAAACGGGGGTAGGTAGAGCATCAGGTTTCCACTGGCCTTGTCAAATATTCAAATTAGATCTTGATGCAATTATCACAGAATCAAAAATTCTGGAGTTATAAACATTATATTTCGTGTATAATGGAAACTTTCTCCCATCCAGGATAATGGCCAAGATTTTCTCCACTGTGAAAAAAAGGCCGAAATTATCTTGCGTATGTCTAAGAAAGATCTTGTGTTCCTGTATGTAAGAAAGACAAAGATATTAGTAAAAATTCCAGATTTCTGAATCTTTTTCCTTACTTTTCTCACATTACTATACAGAAAGCTCCTGACGAAGCGTTGATATAGGGTGAAAGACCTTGAACGTCATTGACCTCCTCACTCCTTACCCTCTAGCGCTATACGTATTGCTATATCGCCTTTTTTTTGCCCTATTTTGGCAGAAAATATATAACAGTTTAGGGTTTAGGTACTATCAGGTTATTCAAGATGTCAATATAACTGGTTACTGACCTTCAGTTATAATCCGGCATCACGAGAATGTGATTTAAAGCAAACTTTGGGTGTATATACACAGATACACACCTCTCGGTGTGTACACCTTGACTACATACACACCTCTGCGTATGTGCACTCTGCAATACGTTCAGTTAACAAATATTTTACATTATATGTCAGAATTTCTCAGGTTTCTGTGATTAGGAATGTAAGCTTTTTCAGTGATTACTAGTAATTATCGCTTAACTCAACCTATCCTACCCTAACCTATCCTAACCTAACCTAACCTAACCTAACCTAACCTATCCTAACCTAACCTAACCTAACCTAACCTAACCTAACCTAACCTATCCTAACCTAACCTAACCTAACCTAACCTAACCTAACCTAACCTAACCTATCCTAGCCTAACCTTAAGTAACATAAATAACAAAAAGGCACAATACCGTGACTGGAACGATACACAAATAACCCGCACATAAAAGAGAGAAGCTTACGACGACGTTTCGGTCCGACTTGGACCATTGACAAAGTCACACTAACAGAGGTGGAGCAGGACGGCTATATATAGGCAGGAAGAGGTGGAGGTAGTAGTAGTAGTAGTAGTAGTAGTAGTAGTACAAGAATTGTATATAATACCGACTAGATGAAATTAAGACACATGCACAACACCCGGGCATCCCCATCGCAGACGTTTCGCCATCCAGCCATCCAGCTTAAAGTAACCTAACTTAACCTATCCTAACCTAACCTAACCTAATCTAACCTAACCTAACCTAACCTAACCTAACCTAACCTAACCTAACCTAACCTAACCTAACCTAACCTATCCTAACCTAACCTAACCTAACCTAACGTAACCTAACGTAACCTAACCTATCCTCTCCTAACCTAACCTAACGTAACGTAACGTAACGTAACGTAACGTAACGTAACGTAACGTAACGTAACGTAACGTAACGTAACGTAACGTAACCTATCCTAACCTAACCTAACCTAACCTAACCTAACCTAACCTATCCTAACCTAACCTAACCTAACCTAACCTAACCTATCCTAACCTAACCTAACCTAACCTAACTTAACCTAACCTAACCTTACCTAACCTAATGTAACCTCACCTAACGTAATGTAACATATCCTAACCTAACCTAAGGTAACCTAACTTAACCTAACCAACCTAACCTAACCTAATATAACCTAACCTAACATTACCTATCCTATCTTAACCAAACTTATCTTAGCATAACTTAACTAACCTAACCTAACTTATCGTAACTTAACCTATCCTAACTAAAACTAATAGAACCTAACCAAACCTTAACGAAAGCTTTTATTGGGTTGAAAACGTTTCGCTCTGTGTAGGGCTCTTATTAAGTCATGAACTTTGTATAGTTTCGCCCAGAGTGACGTGAAGATCTACACAAGGAGACATGACACAGCTCTACTCAGAGTGGTATTCGAAAGCTCTACAGAAAGTGACTTGATGAAGCTCTACAGTAAGTGACATGACAAAGCTCTACTTAGAGTGACATGGAGCTTCCCTTCGGGATCAACTCCCCTCCGATGGGTTTAGCTCTTTCCCATTATAAAATAGTAATAATAATAATAATAATAATAATAATAATAATAATAATAATTTAATAGTAATAATAATAATGGTAATAATATAATATTAATAATTATATGATGATAATAATAATTATAATAATAATATTATTATTATTATTATTATTAATAATAATAATATTATTAATATTATTATTATTTAGTTTCTCTCTCTCCCTCCTCCGTTTCCATTTTACTTACGTCATTTATTCTTTATCGCACCTAGTTTTTTTTTATCTTTATTCTCCTCTTTCTCATTTTGCTTTTATTTGTCCATCACTTTCTCTTCCTTCATCTTTATCTCCTCCTCTTCCTCAATCAAATTCTTCTCTCTCTCTCTCTTCTTTCTCCTCCCCCGCCTCTTCTTCCTATTACTCACTCTCCTCCTCCTCCTCCTCCTCCTCCTCCTCCTTCTCCTTCTCTTCTTCTTCTTCCTCCCTCTCTTTTCCACCGTCTCCTCATCCCTCTCCTCTTTCCTTCATTTCCTCCTCTCTCTCTCTCTCTCTGTATCCTATCCCCGCCCCCTCGTCTCATTTTTCCTACCCTACTTCTCCTCCCTCTCTCACTCTTTGCCCTCTTTATCTCCTCACCCGCTCATTTCTCCTCTCCTATTTGCTTTCCTCTCTTTCAACAGTGATTTTTCCCCTCTAATCTCAGAGACAATTTCCAGTTGTTTATCCTCTAAGTTACTCTTCTCCTTCTTTCCTCTTTCTTTGTATTCCCAAGTCCTCCTTTATTAGATAATATATGTTTTTTATTCTCTTTTGCTTTTTATTTCTTATTGCCTTTTCTTTGGAGTGCTTTTATCTGTGCTTCTCCTGGTCTGGTGGAGGGTGAGGCTAATTAAGAGAATTCTCGCGCTGCGGGGATGACATGGTGTTTTTCTTGTCGCTAATGAAGGTTTTGTGTGTGTGTGTGTGTGTGTGTGTGTGTGTGTGTGTGTGTGTGTGTGTGTGTGTGTGTGTGTGTGTGTGTGTGTGTGTGTACTCACCTAGTTGTGATTGCAGGCTTCGATTCACAGCTCCTGGCCCCTCCTCTTTACTGGTCGCTACTTGGTCACTCTACCCGCTCCATGAGCTTTATCATACTTCTTAAAGCTATATATGGATCCTGCCTCCACTACATCACTTCCCAGACTATTCCACTTCCTGACAACTCTGTGACTGAATAAATACTTCCTAACATCCCTCTGGTTAATCTGAGTCTTCAACTTCCAACTGTGAACCCTTGTTGCTGTGTCCAATCTCTGGAACATCCTGTCTTTGTCCCCTTGTTGATTCCTCTCATTATTTTATATGTCGTTATCATATCCTCCCTATCTCTCCTGTATTCCAGTGTCGTTAGGTCAATTTCCCTTAACCTCTCCTCGTAGGACATACCCTTAGCTCCGGGACCAGTCCTGTTGCAAACCTTTGCACTTTCTCTAGTTTCCTTATATATTTGGCTAGGTGTGGGTTCCAAACTGGTGCTGCATATCCCAATATGGGCCTAACGTTCACAGTGTACATTGTCCTGAATGATTCTTCATCACGATGTCGGAATGCTGCTCTTAAGTTTGCCAGGCAGTTATTTGGTTGATGTGCTCCTCGGGAGATGTGCCTGGTGTTATACTCACTCCAAGATCATTTTCCTTGAGTGAGATTTGTAGGTTCTGGCCCCCTAGGCTGTACTCCGTCTGTGGTCTTCTTTGCCCTTCCCCAATCTTCATGACTTTGCACTTGGTGGGGTTGAACTCCAGGAGCCATTTGCTGGACCAGGCCTGCAGCCTGTCCAGATCCCTCTGTAGTTCTGCTGGTCCTCTTCCGATTGAATTCTTCTCATCAACTTAACATCATCAGCAAACAGGGATACTTCTGAGTCTATTCCTTCCGTCATGTTCACAAATACCAGAAACAGCACCGGTCCTAGGACTGACCCCTGTGGCATCCCGTTCGTTACAGGCGCCCACTCTGACACCTCGCCACGTACCATGACTAGCTGATGCCTTCCTGACAGGAATTCCCTGATCCATTGTAGTGCCTTCCATGTTATCACTGCTTGGTCCTCCAGCTTTTGCCCTAATCTGTTGAGTAGAACTGTGTCAAACACCTTCTTACAGTCCAAGAAAATGCAATCTACCCACCCCTGTCTCTCTCTTATCTTACTGCCGTCACCCTGTCATAGAACTCCAGTAGGTTTGTGACACAAGATTTCCCGTCCCTGAAACCGTGCTGGCTGTCATTGATAAGCTCATTCCTTTCTAGGTGCTCCACCACTCTTCTCCTGATAATCTTCTCCATGACCCTGCATACTATACATGTCAGTGACACTGGTCTGTAGTTTAATGATTCGTGTCTGTCTCGTTTTTTAAAGTATGGGACTGTATTTGCTGTCTTCCATACGTCAGGTAGTCGCCTTGTTTCGCCAGATGTGTTGAAGATAGTTGTCAGTCGTACAGAAAGCTCATCTGCTCCCTCTCTCAGGACCCACAGAGAGATGTTATCCGGCCCCATAGCCTTTAAGGTGTCTAGCTCACTTAGCAGTCTCTTTACTTCTTCCTCGGTTGCATGTATTGTGTCCAACACTTGATGGTGTACCCCACCTCTCCACTTTTCTGGAGGCCCTTCCGTCTCCTCTTTGAACACTTCTTTGGATCTCATCTTGAGCTCGCGGTCATTTTTTGTGACCTCCCCTCCTTCTTTCCTTAGCCTGATTACCTGGTCCTTGACTGTTGTTTTCCTCCTGATGTGGCTGTACAACAGCTTCGGGTCAGATTTGGCTTTCTTTGCTATGTTATTCTTGTATTGTCTTTGGGCCTCCCTTCTTACCTGCGCATATTCATTTCTGGCTCTACGACTGCTCTCCTTATTCTCCTGGGTCTTTTGCCTTCTATGTCTCTTCCATTCCCTAGCACACTTGGTTTTGGCCTCCCTGCACCTTAGGGTGAACCACAGGCTCATCCTGGCATTTTCGTTATTCCTGTTACCCTTAAGTACTAACCTCTCCTCAGCTTCCTTGCATACTGTTGTCACATAGCCCATCATCTCGTTTACTGATTTTCCTGCCAGTTCTCTGTCCCACTAAACCCCTTGCAGGAGGTTCTTCATGCCTACATCGTCCCCTTTCTTGTAGTTCGGCTTCATTCGTCCGGCCCTTCTTTCTTTCCCTTCCACTTGTAACTCTGCTATGTATTCGAAGCTCAGAACCACATGATCGCTGGCCCCGAGTGGTCTTTCATATGTGATGTCCTCAATATCTGCACTCGTTGGTTCATCCTCTCCTATCTCTCTGGTAGTGTCCCTTACGTGTTGCTAGAAGAGGTTTTCCAGTACCACCTCCATCATCCTAGCCTTCCATGTTTCTTGGCCCCCATGTGTGTGTGTGTGTATACTCACTTATTTGTAGTTGCAGATATTGAGTCATAGCTCCTGGCCTCGCCTCTTCACTGGTCACTACTAAGTCCTCTTTCTCCGTGCTCCATGAGCTTCATCAAACCTCGTCTTAAAACTATGTATGGTTCCTGCCTCCACTAAGTCACTTGCCAGACTATTCCAGTTCCTGACAACTCTGTGACTGATAAATATTTCCTGACATCCCTTTGACTCATCTGAGTCTTCAGTTTCCAATTGTGAACCCTTGTTTCTGTGTCCCATCTCTGGAACATCCTGTCTCTGTCCACTTTGTCAATTCCTCGCAGTATTTTATATGCCGTTATCATGTCTCCCGTAACCCTCCTATCATCCAGTGTCGTCAGGACGATTTCCTTTAACCTTTCTTCGTAGGACATTCCCTTAGTTCCGGGACTAGTCTTGTTGCAAGCCTTTGCGCTTTCTCTAATTTCTTGACGTGGTTGACTAGTTGTGGGTTCCAAAGTGGTGCTACATACTCCAATATGGGCCTAACGTACACGGTGTACGGTGATTGAACGATTCCTTAGTAAGGTGTCGGAACTCTACTCATAGGTTTGCCAGGGGCCCACATGTTGCAGCAGTTATCTGGTTGATGTGCGCCTCATGAGATGTGCTCGGTATTATACTGACCCCAGTATCCTTATCCTTGAGTGAGGTTTGCAGTCTTTGGCCATGTAGCCTATACTCTGTCTGCGGTCTTCTTTGTTCTTCCCCGATCTTCATGACTTTGCATTTGGCTGGGTTAAATTCCAGGAGTCTGTTGCTAGACCAGGCAAGCCAGGTCCCTTGTAATCCTGCCTGATCCTCGTCCGATTTAATTCTCCTTATTAATTTCACATCAACTGTGTGTGTGTGTGTGTGTGTGTGTGTGTGTGTGTGTGTGTGTGTGTGTGTGTGTGTGTGTGTGTGTGTACTCATCTAATTGTACTCACCTAATTGTGGTTGCAGGGGTCGAGACTCAGCTCCTGGCCCCGCCTCTTCACTTATCGCTACTAGGTCCTCTCCCTCTCTGCTTCCTGAGCTTTGTCATACCTCTTCTTAAAACTATGTATGGTTCCTCCCTCCACTACTTCACTTGCTAGGCTATTCCACTTCCTGACGACTCTATGACTGAAGAAATACTTCCTAACGTCCCTGTGACTCGTCTGAGTCTTCAGCTTCCAGGTGTGACCCCTTGTTTCTGTGTCCCCTCTCTGGAACATCCTATCTCTGCCCACCTTGTCTATTCCCCGCAGTATCTTGTATGTCGTTATCATGTTTCCCGTGACCCTTCTGTCCTCCAGTGTCGTCAGTCCGATTTCCCTCAACCTTTCCTCGTACGACATTCCCCTGAGCTCTGGGACTAGCCTTGTTGCAAACCTTTGTACTTTCTCTAATTTCTTGACGTTCTTGACCAGATGTGGGTTCCAGACTGGCGCTGCATACTCCAGTATGGGCCTAATATACACAGTGTACAGTGTCTTGAACGATTCCTTATTAAGGTATCGGAACGCTATTCTCAGGTTTGCCAGGCGCCCGTATGCTGCAGCAGTTATTTGGTTGATGTGTGTCTCCGGTGAAGTGATCGGTGTTATGGTCACCCAAAGGTCTTTCTCCCTGAGTGAGGTCTGTAGTCTTTGTCCACCTAGCCTATACTCTGTCTGCGGTCTTCTTTGCCCCTCCCCAGTCTTCATGACTTTGCATTTGAGAAGCCAGTTTCTGGACCACATGTCCAGCCTGTCCAGGTCTCTTTGCAGTCCTGCCTCATCCTCATCCGATTTAATTCTTCTCATCAACTTTACATCATCTGCGAATAGGGACACTTCAGAGTCTATTCATTCCATCATGTCGTTCGCATATATCAAAAATAGCACTGGTCGTAGAACTGACCCCTGTGGGACACCGCTCGTCACAGGCGCCCACTGTGATACCTCTTCACGTACCATGACTCGTTGCTGCCTCCCTGTCAGGTATTCCCTGATCCATTGCAGTGCCCTCCCTGTTATATGCGTCTGATCCTCCAGCTTCTGCACTAATCTCTTGTGGGGAATTGTGTCAAAGGCCTTCTTGCAGTCTAGGAAAACGCAATCAACCCACCCCTCTCTCTCGTGTCTTACTTCTGTTACCTTCTTCCATGAACCCATGCTGGTTTTCATTTATAATCTTGTTCCGTTCCAGGTGTTCCACCACTCTCCTCCTGATAATCTTCTCCATGACTTTGCACACAATACATGTCAGAGACACATGTCTGTAGTTTAGTGCCTCATTTCTGTTTCCTTTCTTAAATATGGGGACTACATTTGCAGTCTTCCATTTCTCAGGTAGTTGCCCAGTTTCAAGGGATGTGTTGAAGATTGTGGTTAGGGCACACACAGCATCTCTGCTACTTCTCTTAGGACCCATGGGGAGATGTTGTCCGGTCCCATCGCCTTTGAGGTATCAAGGTCACTTAGCAGCTTCTGCACCTCCCCCTACAGTTGTTCGTATGTCCTCCAACACTTGTTGGTATATTCCCTCTTGATGTTCCCTTCTGTGCTGTCTTCCCACTATAAAAACTTCCTTAAATCTCCTGTTTAGCTCCTCACATACCTCCTGATCATTTCTTGTGAGTTCTCCACCTTCTGTCCTCAATCTGATCACCTGGTCTTTGACTGTTGTCTTCCTCCTGATGTGGCTATACAACAGTTTCGGGTCAGTCTTGATTTTCGATGCTATGTCATTTTCATACTGTCGCTGGGCCTCCCTCCTTACGTGTGCATACTCGTTCCTGGCTCTGCGACTGATCTCCCTATTTTCGTGTGTTCTCTGCCTTCTGTACTTTTTCGACTCTCTCTTGCACTTTGTTTTTGCCTCCTTACACCGTCGGGTAAACCAGGGGCTTGTTCTGGTCTTCCCATTGTTTCTGTTGCCCTTGGGAATAAACCTTTCCACTGCCTCCTTGCATTCTGTTGTTACATTGTCCATCATTTCGTTTACTGGCTTTCCTGCCAGTTCTCTGTCCCACGGAACCTCCTGCAGGAAGTTCCTCAACCCTATGTAGTCCCCTCTTTTATTGTCAGGCTTTTCCCATTCAACTCCTGTTACTCTCTCCACTTGCAACTCTACTATGTATTCAAAGCACAGAACCACGTGGTCGCTAGCTCCTAGGGGACTCTCATACTTGATGTCCTCAATGTCTGAACTGCCCAGGGTGAACACAAGGTCTAATCTTGCTAGTTCATCCTCCCCTCTCACTCTGGTAGTGTCCTTAACATGTTGGTGCATGAGGTTTTCCAGCACCACGTCCAACATCTTGGCTCTCCGTGTCTCGGGACTCCCATGTGGCTCTAGGTTTTCCCAGTCAGTCTCCCTGTGGTTGAAATCCCCCATAACCAGCAACTTTGCTCTGCTGGAGTGAGCTCTTCTTGCCACCTCAGCAAGTGTGTCCACCATTGCTCTGTTGCTCTCTTCATATTCCTCTCTTAGCCTCCTGCAGTTCTGTGGTGGAATATACATCACTGCAATGACCACCTTGTGCTCCCCAGACTGAAGTGTACCTACTGTGTAGTCTCTTTCTCCCGTCTCGTCTATGCCTCCCATTTTCTAGAATTTCCATGTGTTTTTTACGAGCAGAGCAACCCCTCCTCCCCCTATGCCCCTTCTATCTTTCCTCATGATCTGGTATCCTGGTGGGAAGATTGCATCTGTTATTGTCTCCGTGAGTTTTGTTTCTGTAACTGCTATGATGTCTAGGGACTTCCCATTGATTCTTTCTTGCCATTCCTCATATTTATTCGTTAATCCATCCGCATTTGTGTACCAAACCTTCAACTTCTGTTCTAATACTGTAACTGTGGTCCTGGGGGAATTCTGGGGTTGGGAGAGCAGGAGCCCTGGTGGGTGCCTTTGGGGGTTGCAGTGGAGGTGGAGGAAGAGCTTCCATAGGGGGTTGCTGTAGGGGTAGGGTTCGTGGTGCGGGGGGTGGGAACAGAGGGATCGGTGTGTGATGGTTGGTTTAGATTGTTCAGTTGCCTTGGGGTGTCGTGGCTGGAGTCCTTCTGCAGGTGTTTCTGGGGTGTGTGCTTGTCATTCCACTTGTTCCTGGGTTATTCTGCTCTCCTTTTTCATTTCCTACCATTTCTTCTTTTGTTTTTGCACTCTCTCTTTCAGCATCCTCCTTTCCTCCTGTGTTCTGTCTCGATCGAGGTACACACTCATGAACACCTGTTTGCCACCTGGGTCATGTCCCCCTCGCCTATCACCTTCATGTGTGTGTGTGTGTGTGTTAATATAGCGTAGTACCTGACTCAGACTTAGGTGAATAACTTGGTACCTGACTGGAATAGCGTAGTATCTGACTCAGACTATGGTGAACAACTTGGTATCTGGCTGGAATAGCGTAGTACCTGTCTCAGACTAGGGTGAACAACTTGGTATCTGGCTGGAATAGCGTAGTACCTGTCTCAGACTAGGGTGAACAACTTGGTACCTGGCTGGAATAGCATAGTACCTCTCTCAGACTAGGGTGAACAACTTGGTACCTGGCTGGAATAGCGTAGTACCTGACTCAGACTAGGGTAAATGACCGAGTGCCTGGCTAGAGTAGCGTAGTACCTGAGATCGACTAGAGTGAACAATGTAGTACCTGGCTGGAATAGCGTAGTTCCTGACTCAGACTAGGGTGAACAACTTGGTACCTGGCTGGAATAGCGTAGTAACTGACTCAGACTAGGGTGAACCTGGCTGGAGAAGCGTAGTGTCTGACTCAAACTAGAGTAACGTCCGATAACACTTGCCGCCCCCCATGTTTAGATAGCATCTCCCCCCCCTCTCTCTCTCTCTCTCCACCCTCTACCTCTCTTAGCGAATTTATACCAGTATAAACATCACAGTAGTTGTATCTGAGTGTAAACATTGCTACCGTGGTACGCAGACCACAAGGTTCCAACCCCCTTGTATTTATTTTATTTTTTTGATGTCGTTATCGGTCACACGCAAATATTTGGGAACGGGAGCACTGAAAACTCCTCTGGAAGACCTTAACAAAACCTTTCCCAGCGAACCTTGTTACTTGTGTCAACCAGCTGGCAATTCTACGTATGTACACACGCAGTCTGTCTGTCAGTCTCTCTCTCTCTCTCTCTCTCTCTCTCTCTCTCTCTCTCTCCACAGAGACTCCTTGTCCAGTATCTCCAGAAGCAAAGAAAAGAACATTCCCAGTAAACAGCTATGGAAGGATCAGAGTCTTGTACTCAGATATAAATTAAAAACTATCAAGCGTGAAATTATGAGGGGGGGAAATAAGAGAAGAAAACCCTGATGCTGTAGTAAGTACGGAGATGAAAATTTCAGAAATATTTCCAGAGAGTTAATAAAAGAAAAACGAAATGAAATGAAAATTATAGAGTGAATAAGAGTAACACTGATGGTGAGAACTCCCCGGAAACTATAGCAAGTTACTTTCGTCTCTCCTGACAATGATATATAGTTCACCAACAGTGCAAGATAAACCCAGTGAGTATAATAAGAGAACACTGTATCAACATTCGTGGTTCCAGATTATGCAGCATCGTACCAGAACATGTCAGACGCACTACTGAGACATGTATGGATATCTTCAGGAGGAAACTGGACAAATATCTTCTCTAGGTGCCTGATCAACCAGGCTGTGATGGATATGTGGGCTACGGTCCACCAACAACAACAGCCTGGTTGACCAGGCAAACACCAGACGAGCCTGGCCCATGGCCGGGTTCTGGGATTAAAAACAAAAAATTTCGGAATTCATCAAAGGTGTCAGAGGTAAAAGGCCTTAATATATAATTCACCAACAAACAAGAGGAAGACAAGGGATAAGTACGACCGGAAAAACCTGAAAATGGTTATGTATTTTAGACAGTGGGAGAGAGACAGCAAGAAGAGTTCATGCTGAGGTCCGAGTTGAAAGGGATTTCAACTGTGTGACGATTAACTGGGAAAATTAAGACTCTCGTGGAGGTCCAGAAACATGGGTTGTGAAATTTACAGAAGCGTCAGTTGAAAATTTTATGAGCTAAAGTGTCAGAGAAACAACAACAGTGACAAGACATAAGTCACCAATACCTGACCTGGTGTTCACAAAGAATAAATCTAACATAGCTGAAATTACATGTGGGGATGCAAGAGGTGCAGTTATTACGTAATATTAAGGTTCTGAGTACCGAAGGGGGAATAGATGGTAATGGAAAAGGAAATGAAGGAAGCAACAGGAAATGGGACTACAGAAAGGGGGAACCAAGATCTCTAAAGACATTATCGGAGAGAAATGCAATGGGAAAGGGAACCGGAGAGTAAAGGAAAGGACGGAGGAAACAGAGGCAGAGTGCCGATAAGTAAACAAAGCGATTCACAAGAAAAAGAGAAGAAAGAAGACAAAGAGAGCTAATGTTGTAATCAGGAATGCAGAGAGGCCAAGGCAAGGTGCAAGAACGCTGGGAAACAAAAATATATTGCGAATCAAACTGCAAACTTCCCCAGGAATGAAGCAACAGAACTAGAACCAGAAACAAATACACAACAATAAAAAGGAAAGCTGATAGACAGTGTGAAAACGATACAGAACCAAAGTAACTTAACAGTAGCATAAATAACGACTGTGAAGGAACAACTTAACAGTCGCATAAATAACGACTGTGAAGGAACAACTTAACAGTCGCATAAATAACGACTGTGAAGGAACAACTTAACAGTCACATAAATAACGACTGTGAAGGAACAACTTAACAGTCACATAAATAACGACTGTGAAGGAATAACTTAACAGTTACATAAATAACGATTGTGAAAGAACAACTTAACAGTCACATAAATAACAACTGTGAAGGAACAACTTAACAGTCACATAAATAACGACTGTGAAAGAACAACTTAACAGTCACATAAATAACAACTGTGAAGGAACAACTTAACAGTCACATAAATAACGACTGTGAAGGAACAACTTAACAGTCACATAAATAACGACTGTGAAGGAACAACTTAACAGTCACATAAATAACGACTGTGAAGGAACAACTTAACATTCCCATAAACAACAACTGTGAAGGAACAACTTAACAGCCACTTAAATAACGACTGTGAAGGAACAACTTAACAGTCACATAAATAACGGCTGTGAAGGAACAACTTAAGCAACTTAAATAACGACTGTGAAGGAACAACTTAACAGCAACTTAAATAACGACTGTGAAGAAACAACTTAACAGCAACTTAAATAACGACTGTGAAGGAACAACTTAACAGCAACTTAAATAACGACTGTGAAGGAGCAACTTAACAGTCACATAAATAACGACTGTGAAGGAACAACTTAACATTCACATAAATAACGACTGTGAAGGAACAACTTAACAGTCACATAAATAACGACTGTGAAGGAACAACTTAACAGCAACTTAAATAATGACTGTGAAGGAACAACTTAACAGCAACTTAAATAACGACTGTGAAGGAGCAACTTAACAATCACATAAATAACGACTGTGAAGGAACAACTTAACAGTCACATAAATAACTACTGTGAAGGAGGAACTTAACAGTCGCATAAATAACGACTGTGAAGGAACAACTTAACAATCACATAAATAACGACTGTGAAGGAACAACGTAAGTCACATAAATAACGACTGTGAAGGAACAACTTAACAGTCACATAAATAACGACTGTGAAGGAACAACTTAACAGTCACATAAATAACGACTGTGAAGAAACAACTTAACAGCCACTTAAATAACGACTGTGAAGGAACAACTTAACAGCCACTTAAATAACGACTGTGAAGGAACAACTTAACAGTCACACAAATAACGACTGTGAAGGAACAACTTAACAGTCACATAAATAACGACTGTGAAGGAACAACTTAATAGCCACTTAAATAACGACTGTGAAGGAACAACTTAACAGTCACATAAATAACGACTGTGAAGGAACAACTTAACAGTCACTTGAATAACGACTGTGAAGGAACAACTTAATTAACAGTCACATAAATAACGACTGTGAATGAACAACTTAACAGCCACATAAATAACGACTGTGAAGGAACAACTTAACAGTCACATAAATAACGACTGTTAAGGGACAACTTAACATTCACATAAATAACGACTGTGAAGGAACAACTTAACATTCACATAAATAACGACTGTGAAGGAGCAACTTAACAGTCACATAAATAACGACTGTGAAGGAACAACTTAAGAGTCACATAAATAAGGACTGTGAAGGAACAACTTAACAGCCACTTAAATAACGACTGTGGAGGAGCAACTTAACAGTCACATAAATAACGACTGTGAAGGAACAACTTAACAGTCATAAATAACGACTGTGAAGGAACAACTTAACAGTCACATAAATAACGACTGTGAAGGAGCAACTTAACAGTCACATAAATAACGACTGTGAAGGAACAACTTAAGTCACATAAATAACGACTGTGAAGGAACAACTTAACAGCCACTTAAATAACGATTGTGAAGGAGCAACTTAACAGTCACATAAATAACGACTGTGAAGGAGCAACTTAACAGTCACATAAATAACGACTGTGAAGGAGCAACTTAACAGTCACAAAAATAACGACTGTGAGGGAGCAACTTAACAGTCACATAAATAACGATTGTGAAGGAACAACTTAACAGTCACATAAATAACGACTGTGAAGGAGCAACTTAACAGTCACATAAATAACGACTGTGAGGGAGCAACTTAACAGTCACATAAATAACGTCTGTGAAGGAACAACTTAATAGTCACTTAAATAACGACTGTGAAGGAACAACTTAACAGTAGCATAAATAACGACTGTGAAGGAACAACTTAACAGTCACGTAAATAACGACTGTGAAGGAACAACGTAAGTCACATAAATAACGACTGTGAAGGAACAACTTAACAGTCACATAAATAACGACTGTGAAGGAACAACTTAACAGCCACATAAATAACGACTGTGAAGGAACAACTTAACAGCAACTTAAATAACGACTGTGAAGGAACAACTTAACAGCCACTTAAATAACGACTGTGAAGGAACAACTTAACAGTCACATAAATAACGACTGTGAAGGAACAACTTAACAGTCACATAAATAACGACTGTGAAGGAACAACTTAAAAGTCACATAAATAACGACTGTGAAGGAGCAACTTAATAGTCACATAAATAACGACTGTGAAGGAGCAACTTAACAGTCACTTGAATAACGACTGTGAAGGAACAACTTAATTAACAGTCACATAAATAAAGACTGTGAAGGAGCAACTTAACAGTCACATAAATAACGACTGTGAAGGAGCAACTTAACAGTCACTTAAAAGTCACATAAATAACGACTGTGAAGGAACAACTTAACAGTCACATAAATAACGACTGAGAAGGAGCAACTTAATAGTCACATAAATAACGATTGTGAGGGAGCAACTTAACAGTCACTTGAATAACGACTGTGAAGGAACAACTTAATTAACAGTCACATAAATAAAGACTGTGAAGGAGCAACTTAACAGTCACATAAATAACGACTGTGAAGGAACATCTTAACATTCACATAAATGACGACTGTGAAGGAACAACTTAACAGTCACATAAATAACGACTGTGAAGGAGTAACTTAACAGTCACATAAATAACGACTGTGAAGGAACAACTTAACAGTCACATAAATAACGACTGTGAAGGAACAACTTAACAGCCACTTAAATAACGACTGTGAAGGAGCAACTTAACAGTCACATAAATAACGACTGTGAAGGAGCAACTTAACAGTCACATAAATAACGACTGTGAAGGAACAACTTAACAGTCACATAAATAACGATTGTGAAGGAACAACTTAACAGTCACATAAATAACGACTGTGAAGGAGCAACTTAACAGTCACATAAATAACGTCTGTGAAGGAACAACTTAACAGTCACATAAATAACGACTGTGAAGGAGCAACTTAACAGTCACATAAATAACGACTGTGAAGGAGCAACTTAACAGTCACAAAAATAACGACTGTGAGGGAGCAACTTAACAGTCACATAAATAACGATTGTGAAGGAACAACTTAACAGTCACATAAATAACGACTGTGAAGGAGCAACTTAACAGTCACATAAATAACGGCTGTGAGGGAGCAACTTAACAGTCACATAAATAACGTCTGTGAAGGAACAACTTAACAGTCACATAAATAACGACTGTGAAGGAGCAACTTAACAGTCACTTAAATAACGACTGTGAAGGAACAACTTAACAGTAGCATAAATAACGACTGTGAAGGAACAACTTAACAGTCACGTAAATAACGACTGTGAAGGAACAACGTAAGTCACATAAATAACGACTGTGAAGGAACAACTTAACAGTCACATAAATAACGACTGTGAAGGAACAACTTAACAGCCACATAAATAACGACTGTGAAGGAACAACTTAACAGCAACTTAAATAACGACTGTGAAGGAACAACTTAACAGCCACTTAAATAACGACTGTGAACGAACAACTTAACAGTCACATAAATAACGACTGTGAAGGAACAACTTAACAGTCACATAAATAACGACTGTGAAGGAACAACTTAAAAGTCACATAAATAACGACTGTGAAGGAACAACTTAACAGTCACATAAATAACGACTGTGAAGGAGCAACTTAACAGTCACATAAATAACGACTGTGAAGGAGCAACTTAACAGTCACTTAAAAGTCACATAAATAACGACTGTGAAGGAACAACTTAACAGTCACATAAATAACGACTGTGAAGGAGCAACTTAATAGTCACATAAATAACGACTGTGAAGGAGCAACTTAACAGTCACTTGAATAACGACTGTGAAGGAACAACTTAATTAACAGTCACATAAATAAAGACTGTGAAGGAGCAACTTAACAGTCACATAAATATCGACTGTGAAGGAACAACTTAACATTCACATAAATGACGACTGTGAAGGAACAACTTAACAGTCACATAAATAACGACTGTGAAGGAGTAACTTAACAGTCACATAAATAACGACTGTGAAGGAACAACTTAACAGTCACATAAATAACGACTGTGAAGGAACAACTTAACAGCCACTTAAAAAACGACTGTGAAGGAGCAACTTAACAGTCACATAAATAACGACTGTGAAGGAGCAACTTAACAGTCACATAAATAACGACTGTGAAGGAGCAACTTAACAGTCACATAAATAACGATTGTGAAGGAACAACTTAACAGTCACATAAATAACGACTGTGAAGGAGCAACTTAACAGTCACATAAATAACGTCTGTGAAGGAACAACTTAACAGTCACATAAATAACGACTCTGAAGGAGCACCTTAACAGTCACTTAAATAACGACTGTGAAGGAACAACTTAACAGTAGCGTAAATAACGACTGTGAAGGAACAACTTAACAGTCACATAAATAACGACTGTGAAGGAGCAACTTAACAGTCACTTAAATAACGACTGTGAAGGAGCAACTTAACAGTCACATAAATAACGACTGTGAAGGAGCAACTTAACAGTCACATAAATAACGACTGTGAAGGAGCAACTTAACAGTCACATAAATAATGATTGTGAAGGAACAACTTAACAGTCACATAAATAACGACTGTGAAGGAGCAACTTAACAGTAGCATAAATAACGTCTGTGAAGGAACAACTTAACAGTCACATAAATAACGACTGTGAAGGAACAACGTAAGTCACATAAATAACGACTGTGAAGGAACAACTTAACAGTCACATAAATAACGACTGTGAAGGAACAACTTAACAGCCACATAAATAACGACTGTGAAGTAACAACTTAACAGCAACTTAAATAACGACTGTGAAGGAACAACTTAACAGCCACTTAAATAACGACTGTGAAGGAGCAACTTAACAGTCACATAAATAGCGACTGTGAAGGAACAACTTAACAGTCACATAAATAACGACTGTGAAGGAACAACTTAACATTCACATAAATGACGACTGTGAAGGAACAACTTAACAGTCACATAAATAACGACTGTGAAGGAGCAACTTAACAGTCACATAAATAACGACTGTGAAGGAGCAACTTAACAGTTACATAAATAACGACTGTGAAGGAGCAACTTAACAGTCACTTAAAAGTCAAATAAATAACGACTTTGAAGGAACAACTTAACAGTCACATAAATAACGACTGTGAAGGAGCAACTTAATAGTCACATAAATAACGACTGTGAAGGAGCAACTTAACAGTCACTTGAATAACGACTATGAAGGAACAACTTAATTAACAGTCACATAAATAAAGACTGTGAAGGAGCAACTTAACAGTCACATAAATAACGACTGTGAAGGAACAACTTAACAGTCACATAAATAACGACTGTGAAGGAACAACTTAACAGCCACTTAAATAACGACTGTGAAGGAGCAACTTAACAGTCACATAAATAACGACTGTGAAGGAGCAACTTAACAGTCACATAAATAACGACTGTGAAGGAGCAACTTAACAGTCACTTAAAAGTCACATAAATAACGACTGTGAAGGAAAAACTTAACAGTCACATAAATAACGACTGTGAAGGAGCAACTTAATAGTCACATAAATAACGACTGTGAAGGAGCAACTTAACAGTCACTTGAATAACGACTGTGAAAGAACAACTTAATTAACAGTCACATAAATAAAGACTGTGAAGGAGCAACTTAACAGTCACATAAATAACGACTGTGAAGGAACAACTTAACATTCACATAAATGACGACTGTGAAGGAACAACTTAACAGTCACATAAATAACGACTGTGAAGGAGCAACTTAACAGTCACATAAATAACGACTGTGAAGGAACAACTTAACAGTCACATAAATAATGACTGTGAAGGAGCAACTTAACAGTCACTTAAATAACGACAGTGAAGGAGCAACTTAACAGTCACATAAATAACGACTGTGAAGGAACAACTTAACAGTCACATAAATAACGACTGTGAAGGAGCAACTTAACAGTCACATAAATAACGACTGTGAAGGAGCAACTTAGCAGTCACATAAATAACGACTTTGAAGGAACAACTTAACAGTCACATAAATAACGACTGTGAAGGAGCAACTTAATAGTCACATAAATAACGACTGTGAAGGAGCAACTTAACAGTCACTTGAATAACGACTATGAAGGAACAACTTAATTAACAGTCACATAAATAAAGACTGTGAAGGAGCAACTTAACAGTCACATAAATAACGACTGTGAAGGAACAACTTAACAGTCACATAAATAACGACTGTGAAGGAACAACTTAACAGCCACTTAAATAACGACTGTGAAGGAGCAACTTAACAGTCACATAAATAACGACTGTGAAGGAGCAACTTAACAGTCACATAAATAACGACTGTGAAGGAGCAACTTAACAGTCACATAAATAACGACTGTGAAGGAGCAACTTAACAGTCACATAAATAACGACTGTGAAGGAGCAACTTAACAGTCACATAAATAACGACTGTGAAGGAGCAACTTAACAGTCACATAAATAACGACTGTGAAGGAGCAACTTAACAGTCACATAAATAACGACTGTGGAGAAGGAAGAGAAGAAGGAGGGAAGATGAAGATGAATGACAGAGAAGCACCTGATAAACTTAGTAAAGAATTAAAAACTTCACTAAAAAAAGAATTACTGATCTGATCCAGGGAGTTGGAAGAGTTGCTCCAAATTCTTTAGATCAAGAACCTTCATTATTGTTAAAACAGCCACATGTATTGGAGATTACCTCGATTTATGACTGACCCACCTGCACCATCTGCCCCACCTGCACCGTCTGCCCCACCTGAACCGTCTGCCCCAACTGTACCATCTGCCCCACCTCCTCCACCTCTTCCTCTCCCTCCTTACTTCCATTTAAATATTTACCCTTCTTCTTCTTCTCTCTCTCTCTCTCTCTCTCTCTCTCTCTCTCTCTCTCTCTCTCTCTCTCTCTCTCTCTCTCTCTCTCTCTCTCTCTCTCTCTCTCTCTCTCTCTCTCTCTCTCTCTCTCTCTCTCTCTCTCTCTCTCTCTCTCTCTCTCTCTCTCTCTCTCTCTCTCTCTCTCTCTCTCTCTCTCTCTCTCTCTCTACACAGGGTTTGACAAGGTTAAGGATCCCTAGCTTTATTGACAGCTATATTACAGGTTAAGGATTCCCTAACTTTGTTGGCAAAGCTAGGAGCTATTACCTACATCAGCTCATTTGAAAGCATTTTTATTGTTATGAGACATACAAGTAGGGAACAGGATGAGTTGGAGCCATCTGTGGGCCAGCATTTTCATTTGATCAACTGACTTTATCTCGTTGACATCATTATGGTGTACAGATGTGTTCCATACTCGAGTCATCCTGGGTATGTATGATCTCAGATGGAGTGATGTTCTGGAGAAGGGTACAGCCAGAGTGAAGTTGCTGCTTTCTGCCCGTCTTGTGGCATAAAAGCTTGCTTCACGCTGTCCTCAAAATGGATCCAAGTGTGGTACTCTGTCAGTATTGTCCTTGTACATAACAGTAAGGCCATCCACATCCGTCCTGTGTTGAAGGCTCTGCTGAAATGACAGATCTATCCAGGATTGGTCCAGGCGAGTGACGAGACGTCTTGCTCTGTTCTCTACTCTGTAAACGAGTCGCAGATGTGAGGGGGGCAGGCAAACCAAAGAAGTGGAGCATACTCAAGGTGTAGGCGTACTCGTGTCTCATACAAAATCTTGCAACCCCTACTGTCAAGCAGATGGGAGATACGGCGAAGTGCTGTAAGCTTCCTGGCTGCCTTGTTTGCAAGATTTACAACATGGTTCTTCATGGTTAGTTTGGAGTCAAATTTCACCCCAAGGATATCAACTTCTTCTCCAGGTGCCAACATCCTCCCATTCATCCTTACTACTGCACCAGCATTACCATCATGGTGCCTAGAGACGATCATCATTTGCGTTTTCTCAGGTGCAAATGTTAGCTTGCCATCTATTTCCTCAAGCTGATATAGCTCTCAGCTGGTGATTGATGTAAGAGAGCAGCTGGCATTTTTTCTCTTGGATAAGTGAATGTCAGTGTACAGTCGTCTGCATATGCATGTGATTCTGGGATGAGATGAAGAAGGTCGTTGAAGTAGACATTCCATAACAATGGACCCAGCACGCTTCCTTGTGGAACGCTTGCCCCAATAGGATGCCTTGCTGATTCCGTTCCATTGAGGACTACACTTAGAGATCTACCATGAAGGTAATCACTGAGGAGACATAGCGTAGAGCCTGCAATTCCCAGTGCTTGAAGGTTTGCTAAGAGGCCCTGGTGCCACACCCGGTCGAAAGCGCCAGCAATGTCCAGTGCTACCACAGAGCTGACTTTGGATTCATCCAGTGACTGGTGCCACTTAGTGGAGAGGTTTAACAACAGATTAGCAGCAGAGTAACCTTTCCTGAAGCCGTATTGACGATCACGAAGTAGTGAGTGGTAGTCAAAAAACTCTGTCATTTGTCTTGAGATTATTGTCTCAAGGATCTTACCAGTGATTGACAGGAGTGACACTGGTCTGTAGTTGCTGATTTCTGCTGTGCTCTTCTTTTTGTGAACAGGGACTACATTTGCTTCTTTCCATAGAGAGGGCCATTTACACTGTACTAGGCAGTGCTGAAAGATGCGAGTTAGAGGTGCTGCTAGCTGGTCTGCACATCTTCTCAACAATCTTGGGCTCAACTTGTCTGGGCCCACAGCCTTTTCTTGGTCAAGCGATTTAAGTAGGAAATGCACCTCCTCCTGCCTTATTGTCACCACTGACAGTTTTGACACAGTTCTTGCAGCTAGCCAAGGAGGGTCCCTTGCTGGATCAGGAACTTGCATTTTGGTAGCAAAGTGTTCAGCAAAGAGGTCTGTCTTCTCTTGACTACTAGTGGAGGTGGTCCCATCCTGTCGATTTAGAGGTGGAATAAGTTCATCAGGCAGATAACCTTGTCTGTCCTTGACCAGGGACCACCAGGTTTTGGAGCCTACCCTACCTGATGCTAACTTTCTTTTAGTGTCCACCTCCCATTTAGCAATGGCCCACTTTTGAACATCACCCATATGCCTACAGGCTTGCATGTGCAAGTTCCTGTTATAGGGGGATAGGATGTCTCTTACCTTCCTTGCCATGCTTTGTACCTAGCAGTAGCAGCCTCTGCAACGAAAGCCAAACCAAGGCTGATCTGTAGGCTTCGTCACATATTGCCGGTGAGGAATGTGTTCTTGTTGTAGATTAAGGATGTGTCCAGTGAAGTCTTTCACTTGGTTGTCAACATCCCCCTTGGAGAAAGAAGCATTCCAGTCGGTGGTGGCGAGCTCAGAGCAAAGGGCTGGCCAATTTACCTCTTTCCATAGCCAGGTTGTGCGTGTGGACTCCTCACCTCGTTCTGTTGGGATCTTAAGTGTCGTAAAAACAGCCTTGTGGTCAGACGATCCAAGCAGCCAGGGGTTGACAAGTGACTATGCCTTCTGCCAGATCACTCACTACTGGGTCAAGGGAGGAGCCAGAGATATGAGTAGGGAAATCATCAAAGTTTCTCATGTCAAACACTGCAAGAAGGTCATCAAAGTCCCTCTGTATAAGGTGCTTGTTGAGGTCACCAACAATTATAATATGTTGACAGTTGTGTTGTAGCAGAAGGGAGTTAATATTTTCCATTAGGAAGTTGATGGGGTCTGCATGTTGCCACTGAGGTCTGTACATTGCACATGCTAGTACAGAGACAGTGTTTATACAGAGCTTGAAGAACATCATTTCAAGATGTGTAGGGGTGGCAACATCAATGTGCTGAGCATGAACACTTTTAGAGAAGCACACAGCAACACCTCCTCCTTGCCCTTGCCTGTCTCTTCTCATCCATGAGTTGTAGCCAGCAAGAATCTCTCTCTCTCTCTCTCTCTCTCTCTCTCTCTCTCTCTCTCTCTCTCTCTCTCTCTCTCTCTCTCTCTCTCTCTCTCTCTCTCTCTCTCTCTCTCTCTCTCTCTCTCTCTCTCTCTCTCTCTCTCTCTCTCTCTCTCTCTGTCTCTCTCTCTCTCTCTCTCTTTCTCGCTTCAAGTTTCCTGCTAACAATAAAATTTGGCTCACCGGAGAACCAATTAAACGTCTGTTAGTTAGTTACCATTTTGTCCTAGGCACATGTCGATTAGACACTAGGCCTGTTGTAGGTGTGTAGGTGTGTGTGTTAGTTAGTTAGTTACCATTTTGTCCTAGGCACATGTCGATTAGACACTAGGCCTGTTGTAGGTGTGTAGGTGTAGGTGTGTAGGTGTGTAGGTGTGTAGGTGTGTGTGTGTGTGTGTGTGTGTGTTAGTTACCATTTTGTTCTAGGCACATGTCGATTAGACACAAGGCCTGTTGTGTGTAGGTGTGTAGGTGTGTGTGTGTGTGTGTGTGTGTGTGTGTGTGTGTGTGTGTGTGTGTCTGTCTGTGTGTGTGTGTGTGTGTGTGTGTGTTAGTTACCATTTTGTCCTAGGCACATGTCGATTAGACACTAGGCCTGTTGTAGGTGTGTGTGTGTGTGTGTGTGTGTACTCACCTATTTGTACTCACCTCTTTGTGGTTGCAGGGGTCGAGTCCTAGCTCCTGGCCCCGCCTCTTCACCGGTTGCTACTAGGCCCTCTCTCTCCCCGCTCCATGAGCTTTATCAAACCTCGTCTTAAAACTGTGTATGGTTCCTGCCACCACTACGTCATTTTCTAGGCTATTCCACTCCTTACAACTCTATGACTGAAGAAATACTTCCTACTATCTCTCTGACTCATTTGTGTCCTCAACTTCCAATTGTGGCCTCTTGTTTCTGTGTCCCCTCCCTGGAACATCCTGTCTTTGTCCACCTTGTCTATTCCACGCAGTATTTTATATGTCGTTATCATGTCTCCCCTGACCCTCCTGTCCTCCAGTGTCGTCAGGCCGATTTCCCTTAATCTTTCTTCATAGGACATTCCCCTTAGCTCTGGAACTAACCTTGTCGCAAACCTTTGTACTTTCTCTAGTTTCTTGACGTGCTTTATCAAGTGCGGGTTCCAAACAGGTGCTGCATACTCCAGTATGGGCCTGACATACACGGTGTACAGTGTCTTGAACGATTCCTTACTAAGGTATCGGAATGCTGTTCTCAGGTTTGCCAGGCGCCCATATACCTGATTATCTTATTTGATGTGTGCTTCCAGACATGCTCGGTGTTATACTCACCCCAAGATCTTTCTCCTTGAGTGAGGTTTGCAGTCTTTGGCCACCTAGCCTATACTCGGTCTGTGGTCTTCTGTGCCCCTTCCCCTATCTTCATGACTTTGCATTTGGCAGGATTAAATTCGAGAAGCCATTTGCTGGACCAGGTGTCCAGTCTGTCAGGTCTCTTTGAAGTCCTGCCTGGTCCTCATCAGATTTAATTCTCCTCATTAACTTCACATCATCTGCAAACAGGGACACTTCTGAGTCTAACCCTTCCGTCATGTCGTTCACATATACCAAAAATAGCACTGGTCCTAGGATGACCCCTGTGGGACCCCACTCGTCACAGGTGCCACTGTGATACATCATTACGTACCAAGACTCGTTGTTGTCTCCCTGTCAGGTATTCTCTGATCCATTGCAGTGCCCTTCCTGTTATATGCGCCTGATGCTCTAGCTTCTGCACTAATCTCTTGTGAGGAAGAGGCCTTCTTGCAGTCCAAGAAGATGCAATCAACCCACCCCTCTCTCTCGTGTCTTAATTCTGTTATTTTATCATAAAACTCCAGAAGGTTTGTGACACAGGATTTGCCTTCCATGAATCCGTGCTGGTTGGTATTTATACTCTTGTTCCGTTCCAGGTGCTCCACCACTCTGCTCCTGATAATCTTCTCCATAATTTTGCATACTATACACGTCAATGACACAGGTCTATAGTTTAGTGCCTCTTTTCTGTCTCCTTTTTTAAAAATGGGAACTACATTTGCCGTCTTCCATACCTCAGGTAGTTGCCCAGTTTCAGGGACGTGTTGAAGATTGTGGTAAGTGGCACGCACAACATATCTGCTCCCTCTCTAAGGACCCACAGGGGAGATGTCAGTCCCATTGCCTTTGAGGTATCGATGTCCCTTAGCAGTTTCTTCACCTCCTCCTCATCTGTATGTATGTCGTCCAACACTTGTTGGTGTATTCCTTGCTGGTGTCCCCATCTGGTCTGTCCCCCCAGAGTCCTTCCTGACTCTACTGTAAATACTTCCTTAAATTTCGTGTTGAGCTCCTCACATACCTCTTGATCGTTTCTTGTGAGTTCTCCACCTTCTTTCCTCAGCCTTATCACCTGGTCCTTGACTGTTGTCTTCCTCCTAATGTTATAAATGGGGTTGTTTTGTAGACTGTAGAGCAGTGTTGTGAATGATACGTCTTCTTCGGAGGCTTCTTACTTTATTGATAAGTAGTGTTGGGTTACACAGGCTTGTGTGTTTGTGCCCATGGCCCGGGCAGGGCCATGCCCACGAGAGAGAGCTGGGAGTACTTGTGTCTTGATGCCAGGCCGCTGTGTGAGAGTGAGGGCGAGGCAAGTCTGGGCATACTGAAGTGGCAAGGCCTATAGATGGCAGCACCTTAGTGGCACGAAATATGAACTAAGCTGGCAGACAGCGTGGGCTGTCTGTGCAGACAGTACAGGCTGTCTACATATGCTCGGCCACCTACCGCGCGTCGGCCCGACGCGACAATACTGGTAGTAAAAGAAACTCGGTCTCTCTCTCGTAGGAACAGGGACTAGAACACAAAATAAAAACATATATATACATATGGACATGGAAAAAAAACTTCCTACAGGAGGAAGAAAAAAACATGTGGGGTGTGCTAAACATCGTGGTCAAAGGCAGTGAGCATCGAATGTATCACTGCGCGCCTTCCTGCGTCTGGGCAGATGCTGCAACACGGGAGACATCGCTGCGGCTGAGCTGTGGACGTAACAGGGTGCGGTCTCCTCTGGAACGGTGAAGCAGTCATCGTAGGAGTCGCTGCAGGTTTTCACTCAACCTGGGGCACGACATGCTGGTGCCCTCGAGTGAGGCGTCGACAAAACTCGGCAACTGGGCAGGACTTCTGGCAAGCGACTCAGGAGGACACTTCTCGACTGGTACTGTCGCTGGGCTGTCACTGCCGGCGAGCGTGGAGCGAGTCGTGACTGAAGATGACTGGGCAGAAACATCTGGGAGTCGTAACATCACGCCAGACTGCGGTGAGAGCTAGGCAGTCAAAGTGACATCATCTTTGTGCAGGCTGCTCACTGAAGCTTGTGACACGAGGCTGACACAGCGCCTGCCGACAGGGCTGGCTGCGGCTTGACGAGTATCATCTCTCGACAGTTGGAGTTATAGCAGAGGTTAGCCTAAGCGTCCCCAGACTTGTTTCTCTACATATAACTGCACTCT
>NC_091294.1:29247295-29259795 GCF_038502225.1 Cherax quadricarinatus | reverse complement strand
AGCCTATGCTGTCTGCCAAGCAGTTCATATTTTGCAGCCTCAGGTGCTGCCCCTCTCTGAAACCTACCCTCAGGTCAATCCAGGGACCACTGGTCCCCTCTCACTCACTCTCTCAGCAGGCCCTAGAACTCCTAGTCAAGCTTTCCTCCTCCTCTCCCTCATGAGCATAGGCCCTCCCAGGGCTGTTTGCACACACACAACAAGCCTGTTACCCATGCCCATCGACTTTGTCCAAATAGAGTAAGAAGCCTCGAAACATCATTTCACTCACCACTACCAGAAACATAAATAATCTCGTTCACATTAGGTGGCAGCGGTGGTCGTGTAGCTGTGTTTGCCTGGAGAGAAGGAAAGGAAATAGAATGAAGTTGTGTTCACTTCAGGCACCCTTCTTTCTAGAGTACTCCATCTCTCAAGCGAGTTATCCTGATGTCGTTGTCCTGCATGTTTCAGCATCCAGACACAGGTACAAGCAGGATCTAGCCGAAAAAATTTGCCAGAATTTCATAGAGAATTTGTAAGTGGTGTCCCATTGTATTTACTGGCTGGCATCCCACGCTGTTTCTCAAGTCACCTGTTCAAGCGTCGCCTTGTATGTTCTGTTGTTGTTGTTCAGCTCAGCTCAGGCTATTTCCAGCCAAGTCAGGAGGTGAGTTTTGTGGGGGAGATTTCAGCATCCAGTGTGGGTTGTTTCTCCCACGTGTGTATGGGAGTGAGGAAGGTATGCGCGGTCCTCCACCATCGTACTCCACTCATACCTCACCCTTGCCTACCCATTACCATTCCATCCACCATGTACCCTCCTCCCTCTGGCAATGTTGTGTCTGCTGTTTTCCATGTAGAATTCATTGCCAGGAGCTCAGTGTGTCTGAGTGCCCAGGAGGCCCACTCAAAACTACGTGGATCAAGGCGTGCCATGTGAATCACGATGCCACGTGGATCCCGACACGCCACATGGGGAATTGTGGAGGCCGAAGCCACATGGATCTACCCCGAGCCACGCGTGGGTTATCGAGGCCAGACGTCCCATTCCACATGCTGGTGGTCTGCTGCTCTCCGACTTCATGACGTCAAGATGTCTGCCTGACGTCACCTCAGGATGATCTGACGTGACAGTGCGGGTGTACTGACGTCACCTCACGATGTCACGCCTGACATCACATGATGTCACATCGAGGTGTTGCTGTGAAGTTATGTCAAGCATTGTCGAAGAAGATTGAGAGAAGATATATGTCGTGTGTTAATTAATTCCTCTCAAGTCAGTTGTTCTCACATGTTAATGTAGGTGTTGAGTGTCAATTTTGTGCTCAAGGAAAAGCATCGTTGCTAGTTAAGCCATGTTGTATCGCATGTACTGCGGTGTGTGTAAATTTTCCATGTGTCCAGTGTGGTCATTAGGCCCAGACCCCAAGAGTAAGCACAACTGTGTTGCCGTTGCTCGGCTCGGTGATAGCGCGTTTGTCCACCTGATACAGTCGGCCCCTTTAGGCGTCCGGGCTCCTCTTGTGCAGAAAGCTCTTATTGTTCGTAGCTCTCGATGCCCTGCAGAATCATGCCTGTTACGATTCCCATCGAGATTTGTTTCACTTCACCTCAGAATCTTACATTGCGGTTGCAAGTTGTAGTAGAAACAAGTCTGGGGAGGACATAGAACTAACCTCTGCTATAGCTCTGCTGTCAGGGAGAATGACACTCGTCCCAAGCCACAGTTTTAAGCCCTGTCATGGCGAGGCCTTCCTTGTGTCAGGCCTCCATGTCATCTGGCTTCAGTGAGCTCTGCACAAAGATGATGTCAGCTTTGACTATGTCTAAACTCATCCTGCAGTCTGGTGATTGTATGATGTTTACGACTCCCTAGATGTTCCCTTGCAGGTTGTCTCTGTACGACCACCTCCCACGCTCCCTGGCAGTGACAGCCGAGTGACTGGTACCGAGTCGAAGAAGTGTCCTCCTGGAGGTCTTGCCAAGAAGTCATGTCCAGTTGCCGGGAGTTTTGACATTGGCCTCACTCAGGGGCACCAGCATGTCGCTGCCCAGGTTGAGTGTTCCTGCAGGTGACTCCTCTGATACCGAATTCTCCGGTTCTAAAGGAGACCGTTACGTCACAGCTCAGCCGCAGAGATGTCTCCTGTGTTGCAGTATCTGTCCAGACGCAGGAAGGCGTGCAGTGATGCCCATCGATGCTCACTGCCTTTGACCACGTTGTTCAGCACTCCCCACATGTTTTTTTTTTCCCTCCCTGTAAGAAGTTTTTTTCCATGTCCATATGTATATACATGTTTTTATTTTGTGTTCTGTGCCCTGTTCCTACGAGAGAGAGACCGAGTTTTTTTTACCACCAGTGACGCGAGGTAGGTGGCCGAGCAAATGTAGACAGCCTGTACTGTCTGCACAGACAGCCTATGCTGTCTGCCACCTTAGTTCATATATCGCGGCATTAAGGTGCTGCCCTCTCTAGGCCTGCCCAGGTCAGAAGGACGCTGGTCCCACTCGCGCTCACTCTCTCAGCGGCCTAGACTCAGTCAAAAGTCTCATTCCTCTCTCCCTCGCGGGCATGCCCCTCCTAGGACATGGGCTCAAACACACAAGCCTGTGTACCCACCACGACTATGCAAATAAAGTAAGAAGCCTCCGAAGACGTATCATTCACTCACCCGCCACCAGAAACACCAAATAATATCGTTCACAGTAGTGGTGGTAGTTGTGGTAGAGGTGGTAGTTGTGGTAGTTGTGGTAGTGGTGGTAGTTGTCGTAGTTGTGGTAGTGGTGGTAGTTGTGGTAGTTGTAGTAGTTGTGGTAGTAGTTGTGGTAGTTGCAGTAGTTGTGGTAGTTTTGGTAGGTGTGGTAGTGGTAGTAGTTGTGGTAGTTGATATAGTTGTGGTAGTGGTAGTAGTTGTGGTAGTTTTGGTAGTGGTGGTAGTTGTGGTAGTGGTGGTAGTTGTGGTAGTTGTAGTAGTTGTGGTAGTGGTAGTAGTTGTGGTAGTTGTAGTAGTTGTGGTAGTTTTGGTAGGTGTGTAGTGGTAGTAGTTGTGGTAGTTGATATAGTTGTGGTAGTGGTAGTAGTTGTGGTAGTTTTGGTAGTGGTGGTAGTTGTGGTAGTGGTGGCAGTTTTGGTAGTGGCGGTAGTTGTGGTAGAGGTGGTATTGTTAATGGTGGTAACTGAGGTAGTGGTGGTAGTTAAGGTAGTTTTGATAGTTGTGGTAGTGGTGGTAATTGTGGTAGTAGTGGTAGTTGTCGTAGTGGTGGAAGTTGTGGTAGTGGTGGTATTAGTGGTGGTAGTGGTGGTATTAGTGGTGGTAGTGGTATGATGGTGGTAGTGGTGGTGTATGGATGGTGACAGATGTGGATAGATGGTAGGTGGTAGGGTGGTGGTTAGTGGTGGAGTGGTAGTTAGTAGTTAAGTGGTAAGGAGTGGTGGTATTAGTGGTGATAGTGGATGGTATGGTGGTAGTGGTGGAGTTGTGGTAGTGGTGGAGTGGTGTAAGGTGGTGGTGGTGGTAGTGGTGGTAGTGGTTAGATAGGTTGTGTTAATGGTAATGGTGGTAGTGGTGGTAGTGGTGGTAGGTGGTGTAGTGATGTAGTGGTGGAGTGGTAGGTGGTGGTAGGTGGGGTTGGTGGTGGTGGTGGTATGGGTGGTGGTGGTGGTGGTGGCTGTGGTGGTGGTGGTGGTGGTGGTGGTGGTAGTGGTGGTAGTGGTAGTGGTGGTGGTGGTGCTGGTGGTAGTGGTGGTGGAGGTGGTAGTGGTGGTGATGGTGGTAGTGGTGCTGGTGGTAGTGGTCGTGGTGGTGGTAGTCGTGGTTGTGGTGGTAGTGGTGGTTACCTGGAGGTTACCTGGAGGGTATTCCGGGGATCAACGCCCCCGCGGCCCGGCCCATGACCAGGCCTCCCGATGGATCAGGGCCTGATCAACTAGGCTGTTACTGCTGGCCGCACGCAGTCCAACGTACGAGCCACAGCTCGGCTGACCCGGCACTGACTTTAGGTATCTGTCCAGCTCTCTTGAAGGCAGCCAGGGGTTTATTGGCAATTCCCCTAATGCTTGATGGGAGGCTGTTGAACAGTTTTGGGCCCCTGACACTTATGGTGTTTTCTCTTAGTGTACCAATGGCGCCCCTACTTTTTATTGGGGGCATTTTGCATCGCCTGCCCAGTCTTTTACTTTCGTAGGGAGTGATTTCCGTGTGCAGATTTGGGACCATTCCTTCCAAGATTTTCCAAGTGTAGATTATGATATATCTCTCCCTCCTGCGTTCCAACGAGTACAAGTCAAGTGCTTCCAAGCGTTCCCAGTAGTTAAGGTGCTTGACAGAACTCATACGTGCAGTAAAGGATCTCTGTACACTCTCTAGATCTGCGATTTCACCTGCTTTGGTGATGGTATTGGTAGTGGTATTGGTGGTGGCTGTGGTGGTGGTGGTGGTGGTGGTGGTGGTGGTGGTGGTGGTGGTGGTGGTGGTGGTAGTTGTCGTGATGGTAGTGGTGGTGGTGGTAGTGGTCGTGATGGTGGTAGTGGTGGTGGTGGTGGTGCTGATGGTAGTGGTCGTGGTGGTGGTAGTTGTGCTGGTAATGATGGTGGTGGTGGTGGTGGTGGTGGTGGTGGTGGTTGTGGTGGTGGTAGTGGTGGTGATGGTAGTGATGGTGGTAATGGTGGTGATGGTATTGATGGTGGTGGTCGTGGTGGTGGTAGTTGTGCTGGTAATGATGATGGTGGTGGTGGTGGTGGTGTTGGTTGGGGTGGTGGTGTTGGTGGTGGTGGTGGTGGTGGTGGTGGTTGTGGTGGAGGAATAAATTATGCACAAGTCGGCTTAACTTGGAATGATTCAACATTATAAAGGAGTAGATTAAGAGAGTGAGAGAGAGAGAGAGAGAGAGAGAGAGAGAGAGAGAGAGAGAGAGAGAGAGAGAGAGAGAGAGAGAGAGAGAGAGAGAGAGAGAGAGAGAGAGAGAGAGAGAGAGAGAGAGAGAGAGAGAGAGAGAGAGAGAGAGAGAAAGAGAGAGAACCACTAGAGAGAGAAACACTAGTACCTCTGTACTAGCATGTGCAATGTACAGACCTCAGTGGCAACATGCAGACCCTATCAACTTCCTAATGGAAAATATTGACTCCCTTCTGCTACAACACAACTGTCAACATATTATAATTGTTGGTGACCTCAACCAGCACCTTATACAGAGGGACTTTGATGACCTTCTTGCAGTGTTTGACATGAGAAACTTTGTTGATTTCCCTACTCATATCTCTGGCTCCTCCCTTGACCCAGTAGTGAGTGATCTGGCAGAAGGCATAGTCACTTGTCAACCCCTCGGCTACGTTGGATCGTCTGACCACAAGGCTGTTTTTACTACACTTAAGATCCCAACAGAACGAGGTGAGGAGTCCACACGCACAACCTGGCTATGGGAAAGAGGTAATTGGCCAGCCCTTTGCTCTGAGCTCGCCACCACCGACTTGGAATGCTCTTCTCCGGGGAAATGTTGACAACCAAGTGAAAGCCTTCACTGGACACATCCTTAATCTACAACAAGAACACATTCCTCACCAGGTAATATGTGACAGAAGCCCACAGATCAGCCTTGGTTTGGCTTTCGTTGTAGAGAGGCTGCTACTGCTAAGTACAAAGCATGGCGAAGGTATAAGAGACATCCTACCACCTATAACAGGAACTTGCACAGGCAAGCCTGTAGGCATATGGGTGATGTTCAAAAGTGGGCCATTGCTAAATGGGAGATGGACACTAAAAGAAAGCTTGCATCAGGTAGGGTAGGCTCCAAAAGGCCTGGTGGTCCCTAGGTCAAGGACAGACAAGGTTATCTGCCTGATGAACTTATTCCACCTCTAAATCGACAGGATGGGACCACCTCTACTAGTAGTCAAGAAGGCGGACCTCTTTGCTGAACACTTTGCTACCAAAATGCAAGTTCCTGATCCAGCAAGGGTCCCTCCTTGGCTAGCTGCAAGAACTGTGTCAAAACTGTCAGTGGTGACAATAAGGCAGGAGGAGGTGCATTTTCTTCTTAAATCGCTGGACCAAGAAAAGGCTGTGGGCCCAGACAAGTTGAGCCCAAGATTGTTGAGAAGATGTGCAGACCAGCTAGCAGCACCTCTAACTCGCATCTTTCAGCACTGCCTAGTACAGTGTAAATGGCCCTCTCTATGGAAAGAGGCAAATGTAGTCCCTGTTCACAAAAAGAAGCAGAGCAGAAATCAGCAGCTACAGACCAGTGTCACTCTTGTCAATCACTGGTAAGATCCTTGAGACAATAATCTCAAGACAAATGACAGAGTTTTTTGACTACCACTCACTACTTTGTGATCGTCAATATGGCTTCAGGAAAGGTTACTCTGCTGCTGATCTGTTGTTAAACCTCTCCACTAAGTGGCACCAGTCACTGGATGAATCCAAAGTCAGGTGTGTGGTAGCACTGGACATTGCTGGCGCTTTCGACCGGGTGTGGCACCAGGGCCTCTTAGCAAAACTTCAAGCACTGGGAATTGCAGGCTCTACGCTATGTCTCCTCAGTGATTACGTTCATGGTAGATCTCTATGTGTAGTTCTCAATGGAACGGAATCAGCAAGACATCCTATTGGGGCAAGTGTTCCACAAGGAAGCGTGCTGGGTCCATTGTTATGGAATGTCTACTTCAACGACCTTCTTCATCTCATCCCAGAATCACATACATATGCAGACGACTGTACACTGACATTCACTTATCCAAGAGAAGAAATGCCAGCTGCTCTAAGCTACATCAATCACCAGCTGAGAGCTGTATCAGCTTGGGGAAATAGATGGCAAGTAACATTTGCACCTGAGAAAACGCAAATGATGATCGTCTGTAGGCACCACGATGGTAATGCTGGGGCAGTAGTAAGGATGAATGGGAGGGTGTTGGCACCTGGAGAAGAAGCTGATATCCTTGGGGTGAAATTTGACTCCAAACTAACCATGAAGAACCATGTTGTAAATCTTGCAAACAAGGCAGCCAGGAAGCTTACAGTACTTCGCCGTATCTCGCATCTGCTTGACAGTAGGGGTTGCAAGATCCTGTACGAGGCACAAGTACGCTCACACCTTGAGTATGCTCCACTTTCTTGGTTTGCCTGCCCCCTCTCTCATCTGCGACTGCTTGACAGAGTAGAGAACAGAGCAAGACGTCTCATCTCTCGCCTGGACCCATCCTGGATAGATCTGTCATTTCAGCAGAGCCTTCAACATAGGAGGGATGTGGGTGGCCTTACTGTTATGTACAAGGCCAATATTGTCAAAATACCACTTGGATCCACTTCGAGGACAGCGTGAAACAAGCTTTTATGCCACAAGACGGGCAGAAAGCAGCAACTTCACTCTGGCTGTACCCTTCTCCAGAACATCACTCCATCTGAGATCATACATACCCAGGATGACTAGACTATGGAACACATTCGTACAGGATAATGATGTCAACGAGATAAAGTCAGTTGATCAAATGAAAATGCTGGCCCTCAGATGGCTCCAACTTCATCCTGTTCCCTACTTGTATGTCTCATAACAATAAAAATGCTTTCAAATGGGCTGATGTAGGTAACAGCTCTTAGCTTGCCAATAAAGTTAGGAATCCTTAGCCTGTAAATAGCTTGTCAATAAAGTTAGGGATCCTTAACCTTGTCAAACCCTGTGTAAAAAAAAAAAAAAAAAGAAAACAAACAAAAAAAAAAAAAAAAAAAAAAAACAAGAGAGAGAGAGAGAGAGAGAGAGAGAGAGAGAGAGAGAGAGAAGGAATAAACAGATAACACAGGACTTAAATGAAAACATCGAGAGTATCAGCTGAGAAAAACTGTGTATTTCTGTCAAAGTTGAGGACTATTTTGTATTATCTAGGTGTCTGAGTCACGGATAGAAAAGCAGAAGACTCTGTCCCCCACCCTCCACTCCCTCCTTCCACTGACGGAATGAAAACATTGGGAGAAAATATCCCACACCACCTTGGGAAAATGGCATAGAGTTTACAAGTAGAGACAGAACTGTTTGGAAGACAAAGGCAACAACTACCTCTGCTAGACTACTACTGTTACTATCTTACACTACCTGTGTTAGTCCACTACCACTAACAGAACCGTATGTATCAGTGGTTCTTCATTAGTTACTACTAGTTCTGGTATGACAGTTCCAGCTCTCTGCTTCTGCCACTGCTGCTGTTGCTGACTCGGTTGCTCATGTGTCCAGAGATCGTCCTGATGCTGTTGATCAGCAAACTTCAAGGAAGTGTTGTCTCCAGAGTGTCGCGTCAGAGGAACAGAGGAATGAATACGATGGTCTGCACTGGTTCACTGGGGTTTATTGTGGTTTAACGAGGGGATACTTAAACTTATTAGGAATTTCTATTTGTAAATAAATTTTGCCTGACCCAGCAATCACAATACTATAAATAAATGAATATATATATATATATATATATATATATATATATATATATATATATATATATATATATATATATATATATATATATATATATATATATATATATATATATATATATATATATACATGTATATATATATATATATATATATATATATATACATATATATATATATATATATATATATATATATATATATATATATATATATATATATATATATGTATGAATATACAAAATGGTCATTTAGAAAAGGCAGAAGTCATTTAAAATTAAGTCCTCTCTAAAAATTTCTCTTATAAGTTTAAAGATACATTTTTTTCATTAATGTTATGTAAGAATTTATAATTTTGCACCAAAAGAATCTTAGAAAACTTACCTAACCTTATTATAACGAGAACAATTTATTTTAGCCTAACCCAACTAAATATATTTTAGAATTGTTTACAATAATTTAATACTAAACAAACACAGTGAAATATATTTTTTTCGTTAGGTTCTGAATGATTTTGGCGAAATTATTGCATTCACAAATTTTCGCTTGTCCTATATGGCAAGATGAACGTTGCTATTTAAGCATAGATCGCAAGTTCTGCCTATTCAACACATATATATTATACTATATATATATATATATATATATATATATATATATATATATATATATATATATATATATATATATAATATATATATATATATATATATATATATATATATATATATATATATATATATGCAATAAAATCACAGTAAACAGGTGATTTCAGAATATGCAAAACAACCACTCTGGAAGAATAGAGAAATTCCAAGCGCTTTCGTGACTACTCACATTATCAAGGAACTATGAAAGTAAAGCATCCAAGGAAGCTATATAAGGGGTCTGGCCAGCACCTCACTATCAGATCCCACAACGGTTAAACACCTGACGCGCCGACCCAACTGGATAGGGTCCTTTGCACAACTCACCCCACAAACTATTCTACCCAAGAAAATTTAAAAATTATTTGTCCAGTGTATTATTAAATTCTTCCCAAATTCTATTAATTATAAATGGATCTAATTTATATAAACCAAAGGAAATATTCATATTATTGTCAAAACTGCTTTTTATGAAACAAGATTCAATTATATTCCTGTCGACCATGGACTTGATTGATACTACTTTCTCAACTTTTTGAAAATCAATTGGATATTTAAAATCTCTTACATGTAAGAGATTTTAACCATCCAATTCTTGGGTAGAATAGTTTGTGGGTGAGTTGTGCAAAGGACCTATCCAAGTTGGGTCGGCGCGCGTCAGGTGTTTAACCGTTGAGGGATCTGATAGTGAGGTGCTGGCCAGACCCCTTATATAGCCTCCTTGGATGCTTTACTTTCATAGTTCCTTGAGAATGTGAGTAGTCACGAAAGCGCTTGGAATTTCTCTATTCTTTCAGAGTGGTTGTTTTGCATATTCTGAAATCACCTGTTTACTGTGATCTTATTGCAGTGTGTGTGTGTGTGTGTGTGTGTGTACTCACCTAGTTGTACTCACCTAGTTGAGGTTGCGGGGGTCGAGTCCGAGCTCCTGGCCCCGCCTCTTCACTGATCGCTACTAGGTCACTCTCCCTGAGCCGTGAGCTTTATCATACCTCTGCTTAAAGCTATGTATGGATCCTGCCTCCACTACATCGCTTCCCAAACTATTCCACTTACTGACTACTCTGTGGCTGAAGAAATACTTCCTAACATCCCTGTGATTCATCTGTGTCTTCAGCTTCCAACTGTGTCCCCTTGTTACTGTGTCCAATCTCTGGAACATCCTGTCTTTGTCCACCTTGTCAATTCCTCTCAGTATTTTGTATGTCGTTATCATGTCCCCCCTATCTCTCCTGTCCTCCAGTGTCGTCAGGTTGATTTCCCTTAACCTCTCCTCGTAGGACATACCTCTTAGCTCTGGGACTAGTCTTGTTGCAAACCTTTGCACTTTCTCTAGTTTCTTCACGTGCTTGGCTAGGTGTGGGTTCCAAACTGGTGCCGCATACTCCAATATGGGCCTAACGTACACGGTGTACAGGGTCCTGAATGATTCCTTATTAAGATGTCGGAATGCTGTTCTGAGGTTTGCTAGGCGCCCATATGCTGCAGCAGTTATTTGGTTGATGTGCGCTTCAGGAGATGTGCCTGGTGTTATACTCACCCCAAGATCTTTTTCCTTGAGTGAGGTTTGTAGTCTCTGACCCCCTAGACTGTACTCCGTCTGCGGCCTTCTTTGCCCTTCCCCAATCTTCATGACTTTGCACTTGGTGGGATTGAACTCCAGGAGCCAATTGCTGGACCAGGTCTGCAGCCTGTCCAGATCCCTTTGTAGTTCTGCCTGGTCTTCGATCGAGTGAATTCTTCTCATCAACTTCACGTCATCTGCAAACAGGGACACCTCAGAGTCTATTCCTTCCGTCATGTCGTTCACAAATACCAGAAACAGCACTGGTCCTAGGACTGACCCCTGCGGGACCCCGCTGGTCACAGGTGCCCACTCTGACACCTCGCCACGTACCATGACTCGCTGCTGTCTTCCTGACAAGTATTCCCTGATCCATTGTAGTGCCTTCCCTGTTATCCCTGCTTGGTCCTCCAGTTTTTGCACCAATCTCTTGTGTGGAACTGTGTCAAACGCCTTCTTGCAGTCCAAGAAAATGCAATCCACCCACCCCTCTCTCTCTTGTCTTACTGCTGTCACCATGTCATAGAACTCCAGTAGGTTTGTGACACAGGATTTCCCGTCCCTGAAACCATGTTGGCTGCTGTTGATGAGATCATTCCTTTCTAGGTGTTCCACCACTCTTCTCCTGATAATCTTCTCCATGATTTTGCATACTATACATGTCAGTGACACTGGTCTGTAGTTTAATGCTTCATGTCTGTCTCCTTTTTTAAAGATTGGGACTACATTTGCTGTCTTCCATGCCTCAGGCAATCTCCCTGTTTCGATAGATGTATTGAATATTGTTGTTAGGGGTACACATAGCGCCTCTGCTCCCTCTCTCAATACCCATGGGGAGATGTTATCTGGCCCCATTGCCTTTGAGGTATCTAGCTCACTCAGAAGCCTCTTCACTTCTTCCTCGGTTGTGTGCACTGTGTCCAGCACTTGGTGGTGTGCCCCACCTCTCCGTCTTTCTGGAGTCCCTTCTGTCTCCTCTGTGAACACTTCTTTGAATCTCTTGTTGAGTTCTTCACATACTTCACGGTCATTTCTTGTTGTCTCTCCTCCTTCCTTCCTTAGCCTGATTACCTGGTCCTTGACTGTTGTTTTCCTCCTGATGTGGCTGTACAACAGTTTCGGGTCAGATTTGGCTTTCGCTGCTATGTCATTTTCATATTGTCTTTGGGCCTCCCTTCTTATCTGTGCATATTCGTTTCTGGCTCTACGACTGTTCTCCTTATTCTCCTGGGTCCTTTGCCTTCTATATTTCTTCCATTCCCTAGCACACTTGGTTTTTGCCTCCCTGCACCTTTGGGTAAACCATGGGCTCATCCTGGCTTTTTCATTAATCCTGTTACCCTTGGGTACAAACCTCTCCTCAGCCTCCTTGCATTTTGTTGCTACATATTCCATCATCTCATTAACTGGCTTCCCTGCCAGTTCTCTGTCCCACTGAACCCCGTTCAGGTAGTTCCTCATTCCTGTGTAGTCCCCTTTCTTGTAGTTTGGCTTCATTCGTCCTGGCCTTCCTGCTTCTCCCTCCACTTGTAGCTCTACTGTGTATTCGAAGCTTAAAACCACATGGTCACTGGCCCCAAGGGGTCTTTCATATGTGATGTCCTCGATATCTGCACTACTCAAGGTGAATACTAAGTCCAGCCTTGCTGGTTCATCCTCTCCTCTCTCTCTTGTAGTGTCCCTTACGTGTTGGCACATGAAGTTTTCCAGTACCACCTCCATCATCTTAGCCCTCCATGTATCTTGGCCCCCATGTGGGTCCAAGTTCTCCCAATCGATCTCCTTGTGGTTAAAGTCACCCATGATCAGGAGCTTTGCCCTGCATGCATGAGCTCTTCTGGCCACTCTAGCCAGTGTGTCAACCATCGCTCTATTGCTCTCGTCGTACTCTTG
>NC_091294.1:29239795-29242295 GCF_038502225.1 Cherax quadricarinatus | reverse complement strand
GTGTACTCACCTAATTGTGGTTGCATGGGTCGAGACTCAGCTCCTGGCCCCGCCTCTTCACTGATCGCTACTAGGTCCTCTCTCTCTCTGCTTCCTGAGCTGTATCATACCTCTTCTTAAAACTATGTATGGCTCCTGCCTCCACTACTTCACTTGCTAGGCTATTCCACTTCCTGACAACTCTATGACTGAAGAAATACTTCCTAACGTCCCTGTGACTCGTCTGAGTCTTCAGCTTCCAGTTGTGACCCCTTGTCTCTGTGTCCCCTCTCTGGAACATCCTGTCTCTGTCCACCTTGTCTATTCCCCGCAGTATCTTGTATGTCGTTATAATGTCTCCCGTGACCCTTCTGTCCTCCAGTGTCGTCAGTCCGATCTCCCTCAACCTTTCCTCGTACGACATTCCCCTGAGCTCTGGGACTAGCCTTGTTGCAAACCTTTGTACTTTCTCTAATTTCTTGACGTTTTTGACCAGGTGTGGGTTCCAGACTGGTGCTGCATACTCCAGTATGGGCCAAACATACACAGTGTACAGTGTCTTGAACGATTCCTTATTAAGGTATCGGAACGCTATTCTCAGGTTTGCCAGGCGCCCGTATGCTGCCGCAGTTATTTGGTTGATGTGTGCCTCCGGTGATGTGCTCGGTGTTATGGTCACCCCAAGGTCTTTCTCCCTGAGTGAGGTCTGTAGTCTTTGTCCACCTAGCCTATACGCTGTCTGCGGTCTTCTTTGCCCCTCCCCAATCTTCATGACTTTGCATTTGGCTGGATTGAATTCGAGAAGCCAGTTACTGGACCACATGTCCAGCCTGTCCAGGTCTCTTTGCAGTCCTGCCTCATCCTCATCCGATTTAATTCTTCTCATCAACTTCACATCATCTGCGAATAGGGACACTTCAGAGTCTATTCCTTCCATCATGTCGTTCACATATATCAAAAATAGCACTGGTCCTAGAAATGACCCCTGTGGGACCCCGCTCGTAACAGGCGCCCACTGTGATACCTCTTCACGTACCATGACTCGTTGCTGCCTCCCTGTCAGGTATTCCCTGGTCCATTGCAGTGCCCTCCCTGTTGCATTCGCCTGATCCTCCAGCTTCTGCACTAATCTCTTGTGGGGAACTGTGTCAAAGGCCTTCCTGCAGTCTAGGAAAACGCAATCTACCCACCCCTCTCTCTCGTGTCTTACTTCTGTTACCTTGTCATAAAACTCCAGGAGGTTTGTGATACAAGATTTGCCTTCCATGAACCCATGCTGGTTTTCATTTATAATCTTGTTCCTTTGCAGGTGTTCCACCACTCTCCTCCTGATAATCTTCTCCATGACTTTGCACGCAATGCATGTCAGAGACACAGGTCTGTAGTTTAGCGCCTCGTTTCTGTTTCCTTTCTTAAATATGGGAACTACATTAGCTGTCTTCCATTTCTCAGGTAGTTGCCCAGTTTCAAGGGATGTGTTGAAGATTGTGGTTAGAGGCACGCACAGCATCTCTGCTCCTTCTCTAAGGACCCGTGGGGAGATGTTGTCCGGTCCCATCGCCTTTGAGGTGTCAAGGTCACTTAGAAGCTTCTTCACCTCCTCCTCAGTTGTTCGTATGTCATCCAACACTTGTTGGTATATTCCCTCTTGTTGTTCCCTTCTGTGCTGTCTTCCCACAGCCCTTCCTGTCTCTACTGTAAAAACTTCCTTAAATCTCCTGTTCAGCTCCTCACATACCTCCTGATCATTTCTTGAGTTCTCCACCTTCTGTCCTTAATCTGATCACCTGGTCTTTGACTGTTGTCTTCCTCCTGATGTGGCTATACAACAGTTTTGGGTCAGTCTTGATTCTCGATGCTGTCATTTTCATTCTGTCCCTGGGCCTCCCTCCTTACCTGTGCATGCTCATTCCTGGCTCTGCGGCTGATCTCCCTATTTTCGTGTGTTCTCTGCCTTCTGTACTTTTTCCATTCTCTACTGCACTTTGTTTTTGCCTCCTTACACCGTCGGGTAAACCAGGGGCTCGTTCTGGTCTTCCCGTTGTTACTGTTGCCCTTGGGAATAAACCTTTCCACTGCCTCCTTGCATTTTGTTGTTACATATTCCATCATTTCATGTACTTGCTTTCCTGCCAGTTCTCTGTCCCACTGGACCTCCCGCAGGAAGTAATTCAACCCTATGTAGTCCCCTCTTTTATAGTCATGCTTTTCCCAATCACCTCCTGTTATTCTCTCCACTTGCAGCTCTACTATGTATTCAAAGCACAGAACCACGTGGTCGCTAGCTCCTAGGGGACTCTCATACTTGATGTCCTCAATGTCTGAGCTGCCCAGGGTGAACACAAGGTCCAATCTTGCTGGTTCATCCTCCCCTCTCAATCTGGTAGTGTCCTTAACATGTTGGTGCATGAGGTTTTCCAGCACCACGTCCAACATCTTGGCTCTCCAAGTTTCGGGACCCCCATATGGCTCCAGGTTTTCCCAGTCAATCTCACTGTGGTTGAAATCCCCCATAGCCAGC
>NC_091294.1:29219795-29234795 GCF_038502225.1 Cherax quadricarinatus | reverse complement strand
TCTCCAGGACACAGTGAGCCTTGGATATACAAGGTGATCTTCTCTCTCCTGGACACAGTGAACCTTCGATATACAAGGTGATCTTCTCTCTCCTGGATACAGTGAACCTTGGATATAAAAGGTGATCTTCTCTCTCCTGGACACAGTGAACCTTGGATATACAAGGTGATCTTCTCTCTCCTGGACACAGTGAACCTTGGATATACAAGGTGACCTTCTCTCTCCTGGACACAGTGAACCTTGGATATTCAAGGTGATCTTCTCTCTCCTGGACACAGTGAACCTTGGATATACAAGGTAATCTTCTCTCTCCTGGACACAGTGAACCTTGGATATACAAGGTGATCTTCTCTCTCCTGGACACAGTGAAGCTTGGATATACAAGGTGATCTTCTCTCTCCTGGACACAGTGAACCTTGGATATACAAGGTGATCTTCTCTCTCCGGGACACAGTGAACCTTGGATATACAAGGTGATCTTCTCTCTACTGGATACAGTGAACCTTGGATATACAAGGTGATCTTCTCTGTCCTGGACACAGTGAACCTTGGATATACAAGGTAATCTTCTCTCTCCTGGACACAGTGAACCTTGGATATACAAGGTGATCTCTCTCCTGGACACAGTGAAACTTGGATATACAAGGTGATCTTCTCTCTCCTGGACACAGTGAAACTTGGATATACAAGGTGATCTTCTCTCTCCGGGACACAGTGAACCTTGGATATAAAAGGTGATCTTCTCTCTCCTGGACACAGTGAACCTTGGATATACAAGGTGATCTTCTCTCTCCTGGACACAGTAAACCTTGGATATACAAGGTGATCTTCTCTTTCCTGGACACAGTGAACCTTGGATACACAAGGTGATCTTCTCTCTTTTGGGCACAGTGAACCTTGGATATACAGGGTGATCTTCTCTCTCCTGGACACAGTGAACCTTGGATATACAAGGTGATCTTCTCTCTCCTGGACACAGTGAAACTTGGATATACAAGGTGACCTTCTCTCTCCTGGACACAGTGAACCTTGGATATACAAGGTGATCTTCTCTCTCATGGACACTGTGAACCTTGGATATACAAGGTGATCTTTTCTCTCCTGGACACAGTGAACCTTGGATGTACAAGGTGATCTTCTCTCTCCTGGACACAGTGAACCTTGGATATACAAGGTGATCTTCTCTCCCCTGGACACAGTGAACCTTAGATATACAAGGTGATCTTCTCTCTATTGGGCACAGTGAATCTTGGATATACAAGGTGATCTTCTCTCTCCTGGACACAGTGAACCTTGGATATACAAGGTGATCTTCTCTCTCCTGGACACAGTGAACCTTGGATATACAAGGTGATCTTCTCTCTCCTGGAAACAGTGAAGCTAGGATATACAAGGTGATCTTCTCTCTCCTGGACACGGTGAACCTTGGATATACAAGGTGATCTTCTCTCTCCTGGTCACAGTAAACCTTGGATATACAAGGTGATCTTCTCTCTCCTTGACACAGTGAACCTTGGATATACAAGGTGATCTTCTCTCTCCTGGGCACAGTGAACCTTGGATATACAAGGTGATCTTCTCCTGGACACAGTGAACCTTGGATATACAAGGTGATCTTCTCTCTGCTGGACACAGTGAACCTTGGATATACAAGGTGATCTTCTCTCTCCTGGACACAGTGAACCTTGGATATATAAGGTGATCTTCTCTCTCATGGACACAGTGAACCTTGGATATACAAGGTGATCTTCTCTCTCATGCACACAGTGAACCTTCGATATACAACGTGATCTCTCTCATTGATACAGTGAACCTTGGATATATAAGGTGATCTTCTCTCTCCTGGACACAGTGAACCTTGGATATACAAGGTGATCTTCTCTTTCCTGGACACAGTGAACCTTGGATATATAAGGTGATCTTCTCTCTCCTGGACACAGTGAACCTTGGATATACAAGGTGATATTCTCTCTCCTGGACACAGTGAACCTTGGATATACAAGGTGATCTTCTCGCTCCTGGACACAGTGAACCTTGGATATACAAGGTGATCTTCTCTCTACGGGACACAGTGAACCTTGGATATACAAGGTGATCTTCTCTCTCCTGGATACAGTGAACCTTGGATATACAAAGTGATCTTCTCTGTCCTGGACACAGTGAACCTTGGATATACAAGGTAATCTTCTCTCTCCTGGACATAGTGAACCTTGGATATGCAAGGTGCCTTTCTCTCTCCTGGACACAGTGAACCTTGGATATTCAAGGTGATCTTCTCTCTCCGGGACAGAGTGAACCTTGGATATGCAAGGTAATCTTCTCTCTCATGGACACAGTGAGCCTGGGATATACAAGATGATCTCTCTCCTGGACACAGTGAAACTTGGATATACAAGGTGATCTTCTCTCTCCTGGACACAGTGAACCTTGGATATACAAGGTGATCTTCTCTCTCCGGGACACAGTGAACCTTGGATATAAAAGGTGATCTTCTCTCTCCTGGACACAGTGAACCTTGGATATAAAAGGTGGTCTTCTCTCTCCTAGACACAGTAAACCTTGGATATACAAGGTGATCTTCTCTCTCCGGGACACAGTGAACGTTGGATATACAAGGTGATCTTCTCTCTCTTGGACACAGAGAACCTTGGATATACAAGGTGATCTTCTCTCTCCTGGCACAGTGAACCTTGGATATACAAGGTGATCTTCTCTCTCCTGGACACAGTGAACCTTGGATATACAAGGTGATCTTCTCTCTCATGGACACAGTGAACCTTGGATATACAAGGTGATCTTCCCTCTCCTGGACACAGTGAACCTTGGATATACAAGGTGATCTTCTCTCTCCTGGACACAGTGAACCTTGGATATACAAGGTGATCTTCTCTCTCCTGGACACAGTGAACCTTGGATATACAAGGTGATCTTCTCTCTCCTGGACACAGAGAACCTTGGATATACAAGGTGATCTTCTCTCTCCTGGCACAGTGAACCTTGGATATACAAGGTGATCTTCTCTCTCCTGGACACAGTGAACCTTGGATATACAAGGTGATCTTCTCTCTCATGGACACAGTGAACCTTGGATATACAAGTTGATCTTCTCTGTCCTGGACACAGTGAACCTTGGATATACAAGGTAATCTTCTCTCTCCTGGACACAGTGAACCTTGGATATACAAGGTGATCTTCTCTTTCCTGGACACAGTGAACCTTGGATATATAAGGTGATCTTCTCTCTCATGCACACAGTGAACCTTGGATATACAACGTGATCTCTCTCATTGACACTGTGAACCTTGGATATATAAGGTGATCTTCTCTCTCCTGGACACAGTGAACATTGGATATACAAGGTGATCTTCTCTTTCCTGGACACAGTGAACCTTGGATATATAAGGTGATCTTCTCTCTCCTGGACACAGTGAATCTTGGATATACAAGGTGATATTCTCTCTCCTGGACACAGTGAACCTTGGATATACAAGGTGATCTTCTCTCTCCTGGACACAGTGAACCTTGGATATACAAGGTGATCTTCTCTCTCCGGGATACAGTGAACCTTGGATATACAAGGTGATCTTCTCTCTCCGGGACAGAGTGAACCTTGAATATAAAAGGCGATCTTCTCTCTCCTGGGCACAGTGAACCTTGGATATACAAGGTGATCTTCTATCTCCTGGACACAGTGAGCATTGGATATACAAGGTGATCTTCACTCTCCTGGACACAGTGAGCCTTGGATATACAAGGTGATCTTCTCTCTCCTGGACACAGTGAACCTTGGATATACAAGATGATCGTCTCTCTCCTGGACACACTGAACCTTGGATATAAAAGGTGATCTTCTCTCTCATGGACACAGTGAACCTTGGATATACAAGGTGATCTTCTCTCTCTACTGGACACAGTGAACCTTGGATATACAAGGTGATCTTCCCTCTCCTAGACACAGTGAACCTTGGATATACAAGGTGATCTTCTCTCTCCTGGACACAGTGAACCTTGGATATACAAGGTGACCTTCTCTCTCCTGGACACAGTGAACATAGGATATACAAGGTGATCTTCTCTCTCCTGGACACAGTGAACCTTGGATATACAAGGTGATCTTCTCTCTCCTGGACACAGTGAACCTTGGATATACAAGGTGATCTTCCCTCTCCTGGACACAGTGAGCCTTGGATATACAAGGTGATCTTCTCTCTCCTGAACACAGTGAACCTTGGATATACAAGGTGATCTTCTCTCTCCTGGACACAGTGAACCTTGGATATACAAGGTGACCTTCTCTCTCCTGGACACAGTGAACATAGGATATACAAGGTGATCTCTCTCCTGGACACAGTGAACCTTGGATATACAAGGTGATCTTCTCTCTCATGGACACAGTGAGCCTTGGATATACAAGGTGATCTTCTCTCTCCTAGACACAGTGAACCTTCGATATACAAGGTGATCTTCTCTCTCCTGGATACAGTGAACCTTGGATATAAAAGGTGATCTTCTCTCTCCTGGACACAGTGAACCTTGGATATACAAGGTGATCTTCTCTCTCCTGGACACAGTGAACCTTGGATATACAAGGTGACCTTCTCTCTCCTGGACACAGTGAACCTTGGATATTCAAGGTGATCTTCTCTCTCCTGGACACAGTGAACCTTTTATATACAAGGTAATCTTCTCTCTCCTGGACACAGTGAACCTTGGATATACAAGGTGATCTTCTCTCTCCTGGACACAGTGAAGCTTGGATATACAAGGTGATCTTCTCTCTCCTGGACACAGTGAACCTTGGATATACAAGGTGATCTTCTCTCTCCAGGACACAGTGAACCTTGGATATACAAGGTGATCTTCTCTCTACTGGATACAGTGAACCTTGGATATACAAGGTGATCTTCTCTGTCCTGGACACAGTGAACCTTGGATATACAAGGTAATCTTCTCTCTCCTGGACACAGTGAACCTTGGATATACAAGGTGATCTCTCTCCTGGACACAGTGAAACTTGGATATACAAGGTGATCTGTTCTCTCCTGGACACAGTGAACCTTGGATATACAAAGTGATCTTCTCTCCCCGGGACACAGTGAACCTTGGATATAAAAGGTGATCTTCTCTCTCCTGGACACAGTGAACCTTGGATATACAAGGTGATCTTCTCTCTCCTTGACACAGTAAACCTTGGATATACAAGGTGATCTTCTCTCTCCTGGACACAGTGAACCTTGGATATATAAGGTGATCTTCTCTCTCCTGGACACAGTGAATCTTGGATATACAAGGTGATATTCTCTCTCCTGGACACAGTGAACCTTTGATGTACAAGGTGATTTTCTCTCTCATGGACACAGTGAACCTTGGATATACAAGGTGATCTTCTCTCTCCTGGACACAGTGAACCTTGGATATACAAGGTGATCTTCTCTCCCCTGGACACAGTGAACCTTGGATATACAAGGTGAGCTTCTCTCTATTGGGCACAGTGAACCTTGGATATACAAGGTGATCTTCTCTCTCCTGGACACAGTGAACCTTGCATATACAAGGTGATCTTCTCTCTCCTGGACACAGTGAACCTTGGATATACAAGGTGATCTTCTCTCTCCTGGACACAGTGAAGCTAGGATATACAAGGTGATCTTCTCTCTCCTGGACACAGTGAACCTTGGATATACAAGGTGATCTTCTCTCTCCTGGACACAGTAAACCTTGGATATACAAGGTGATCTTCTCTCTCCTTGACACAGTGAACCTTGGATATACAAGGTGATCTTCTCTCTCCTTGACACAGTGAACCTTGGATATACAAGGTGATCTTCTCCTGGACACAGTGAACCTTTGATATACAAGGTGATCTTCTCTCTCCTGGACACAGTGAACCTTGGATATACAAGGTGATCTTCTCTCTCCGGGACACAGTGAACCTTGGATATAAAAGGTGATCTTCTCTCTCCTGGACACAGTGAACCTTGGATATAAAAGGTGATCTTCTCTCTCCTAGACACAGTAAACCTTGGATATACAAGGTGATCTTCTCTCTCCGGGACACAGTGAACCTTAGATATACAAGGTGATCTTCTCTCTCCTGGACACAGAGAACCTTGGATATACAAGGTGATCTTCTCTCTCCTGGCACAGTGAACCTTGGATATACAAGGTGATCTTCTCTCTCCTGGACACAGTGAACCTTGGATATACAAGGTGATCTTCTCTCTCATGGACACAGTGAACCTTGGATATACAAGGTGATCTTCTCTGTCCTGGACACAGTGAACCTTGGATATACAAGGTAATCTTCTCTCTCCTGGACACAGTGAACCTTGGATATACAAGGTGATCTTCTCTCTCATGCACACAGTGAACCTTGGATATACAACGTGATCTCTCTCATTGACACTGTGAACCTTGGATATATAAGGTGATCTTCTCTCTCCTGGACACAGTGAACCTTGGATATACAAGGTGATCTTCTCTTTCCTGGACACAGTGAACCTTGGATATATAAGGTGATCTTCTCTCTCCTGGACACAGTGAATCTTGGATATACAAGGTGATATTCTCTCTCCTGGACACAGTGAACCTTGGATATACTAGGTGATCTTCTCTCTCCTGGACACAGTGAACCTTGGATATACAAGGTGATCTTCTCTCTCCGGGATACAGTGAACCTTGGATATACAAGGTGATCTTCTCTCTCCGGGATAGAGTGAACCTTGAATATAAAAGGCGATCTTCTCTCTCCTGGACACAGTGAACCTTGGATATACAATGTGATCTTCTCTCTCCTGGACACAGTGAACCTTGGATATACAAGGTGATCTTCTCTCTCCTGGACACAGTGAACCTTGGATATGCAAGGTGATCTTCTCTCTCCTGGACACAGTGAACCTTGGAAATACAAGGTGATCTTCTCTCTCCTGGACACAGTGAACCTTGGATATACAAGGTGATCTTCTCTCTCCTGGGCACAGTGAACCTTGGATATACAAGGTGATCTTCTCTCTCCTGGACACAGTGAACCTTGGATATACAAGGTGATCTTCTCTCTCATGGACACAGTGAACCTTGGATATACAAGGTGATCTTCTCTCTCCTGGAAACAGTGAACCTTGGATATACAAGATGATCTTCTCTCTCCTGGACACAGTGAACCTTGGATATACAAGGTGATCTTCTATCTCCTGGACACAGTGTGCATTGGATATACAAGGTGATCTTCACTCTCCTGGACACAGTGAGCCTTGGATATACAAGGTGATCTTCTCTCTCCTGGACACAGTGAACCTTGGATATACAAGATGATCGTCTCTCTCCTGGACACAGTGAACCTTGGATATAAAAGGTGATCTTCTCTCTCATGGACACAGTGAACCTTGGATATACAAGGTGATCTTCTCTCTCCTGGACACAGTGAACCTTGGATATACAAGGTGATCTTCCCTCTCCTAGACACAGTGAACCTTGGATATACAAGGTGATCTTCTCTCTCCTGGACACAGTGAACCTTGGATATACAAGGTGACCTTCTCTCTCCTGGACACAGTGAACATAGGATATACAAGGTGATCTTCTCTCTCCTGGACACAGTGAACCTTGGATATACAAGGTGATCTTCTCTCTCCTGGACACAGTGAACCTTGGATATACAAGGTGATCTTCCCTCTCCTGGACACAGTGAGCCTTGTATATACAAGGTGATCTTCTCTCTCCTGAACACAGTGAACCTTGGATATACAAGGCGATCTTCTCTCTCCTGGACACAGTGAACCTTGGATATACAAGGTGACCTTCTCTCTCCTGGACACAGTGAACATAGGATATACAAGGTGATCTCTCTCCTGGACACAGTGAACCTTGGAAATACAAGGTGATCTTCTCTCTCCTGGACACAGTGAGCCTTGGATATACAAGGTGATCTTCTCTCTCCTAGACACAGTGAACCTTCGATATACAAGGTGATCTTCTCTCTCCTGGATACAGTGAACCTTGGATATAAAAGGTGATCTTCTCTCTCCTGGACACAGTGAACCTTGGATATACAAGGTGATCTTCTCTCTCCTGGACACAGTGAACCTTGGATATACAAGGTGACCTTCTCTCTCCTGGACACAGTGAACCTTGGATATTCAAGGTGATCTTCTCTCTCCTGGACACAGTGAACCTTGGATATACAAGGTAATCTTCTCTCTCCTGGACACAGTGAACCTTGGATATACAAGGTGATCTTCTCTCTCCTGGACACAGTGAAGCTTGGATATACAAGGTGATCTTCTCTCTCCTGGACACAGTGAACCTTGGATATACAAGGTGATCTTCTCTCTCCAGGACACAGTGAACCTTGGATATACAAGGTGATCTTCTCTCTTCTGGATACAGTGAACCTTGGATATACAAGGTGATCTTCTCTGTCCTGGACACAGTGAACCTTGGATATACAAGGTAATCTTCTCTCTCCTGGACACAGTGAACCTTGCATATACAAGGTGATCTCTCTCCTGGACACAGTGAAACTTGGATATACAAGGTGATCTGTTCTCTCCTGGACACAGTGAACCTTGGATATACAAGGTGATCTTCTCTCTCCGGGACACAGTGAACCTTGGATATACAAGGTGATCTTCTCTCTCCTGGACAAAGTGAACCTTGGATATACAAGGTGATCTTGTCTCTCCTGGACACAGTAAACCTTGGATATACAAGGTGATCTTCTCTCTCCTGGACACAGTGAACCTTGGATACACAAGGTGATCTTTTCTCTTTTGGGCACAGTGAACCTTGGATATACAAGGTGATCTTCTCTCTCCTGGACACAGTGAACCTTGGATATACAAGGTGATCTTCTCTCTCCTGGACACAGTTAACCTTGGATATACAAGGTGATCTTCTCTCTCCTGGACACAGTGAACCTTGGATATACAAGGTGATCTTCTCTCTCATGGACACAGTGAACCTTGGATATACAAGGTGATCTTTTCTCTCCTGGACACAGTGAACCTTGGATGTACAAGGTGATCTTCTCTCTCCTGGACACAGTGAACCTTGGATATACAAGGTGATCTTCTCTCTCCTGGACACAGTGAACCTTGGATATGCAAGGTGATCTTCTCTCCCCTGGACACAGTGAACCTTGGATATACAAGGTGATCTTCTCTCTATTGGGCACAGTGAACCTTGGATATACAAGGTGATCTTCTCTCTCCTGGACACAGTGAACCTTGGATATACAAGGTGATCTTCTCTCTCCTGGACACAGTGAACCTTGGATATACAAGGTGATCTTCTCTCTCCTGGACACAGTGAAGCTAGGATATACAAGGTGATCTTCTCTCTCCTGGACACAGTGAACCTTGGATATACAAGGTGATCTTCTCTCTCCTGGACACAGTAAACCTTGGATATACAAGGTGATCTTCTCTCTCCTTGACACAGTGAACCTTGGATATACAAGGTGATCTTCTCTCTCCTGGGCACAGTGAACCTTGGATATACAAGGTGATCTTCTCCTGGACACAGTGAACCTTGGATATACAAGGTGATCTTCTCTCTCCTGGACACAGTGAACCTTGGATATACAACGTGATCTCTCTCATTGATACAGTGAACCTTGGATATATAAGGTGATCTTCTCTCTCCTGGACACAGTGAACCTTGGATATACAAGGTGATCTTCTCTTTCCTGGACACAGTGAACCTTGGATATATAAGGTGATCTTCTCTCTCCTGGACACAGTGAACCTTGGATATACAAGGTGATATTCTCTCTCCTGGACACAGTGAACCTTGGATATACAAGGTGATCTTCTTGCTCCTGGACACAGTGAACCTTGGATATACAAGGAGATCTTCTCTCTCCGGGACACAGTGAACCTTGGATATACAAGGTGATCTTCTCTCTCCTGGAAACAGTGAATCTTGGATATACAAGGTGATCTTCTTTGTCCTGGACACAGTGAACCTTGGATATACAAGGTAATCTTCTCTCTCCTGGACATAGTGAACCTTGGATATACAAAGTGGCTTTCTCTCTCCTGGACACAGTGAACCTTGGATATTCAAGGTGATCTCTCTCCTGGACACAGTGAAACTTGGATATACAAGGTGATCTTCTCTCTCCTGTACACAGTGAACCTTGGATACACAAGGTAATCTTCTCTCTCCTGGACACAGTGAGCCTTGGATATACAAGGTGATCTCTCTCCTGGACACAGTGAAACTTGGATATACAAGGTGATCTTCTCTCTCCTGGACACAGTGAATCTTGGATATACAAGGTGATCTTCTCTCTCCGGGACACAGTGAACCTTGGATATAAAAGGTGATCTTCTCTCTCCTGGACACAGTGAACCTTGGATATAAAAGGTGATCTTCTCTCTCCTGGACACAGTAAACCTTGGATATACAAGGTGATCTTCTCTCTCCGGGACACAGTGAACCTTGGATATACAAGGTGATCTTCTCTCTCCTGGACACAGTGAACCTTGGATATACAAGGTGATCTTCTCTCTCCTGGCACAGTGAACCTTGGATATACAAGGTGATCTTCTCTCTCCTGGACACAGTGAACCTTGGATATACAAGGTGATCTTCTCTCTTATGGACACAGTGAACCTTGGATATACAAGGTGATCTTCTCTGTCCTGGACACAGTGAACCTTGGATATACAAGGTAATCTTCTCTCTCCTGGACACAGTGAACCTTGGATATACAAGGTGATCTTCTCTCTCATGCACACAGTGAACCTTGGATATACAACGTGATCTCTCTCATTGACACTGTGAACCTTGGATATATAAGGTGATCTTCTCTCTCCTGGACACAGTGAACCTTGGATATACAAGGTGATCTTCTCTTTCCTGGACACAGTGAACCTTGGATATATAAGGTGATCTTCTCTCTCCTGGACACAGTGAATCTTGGATATACAAGGTGATATTCTCTCTCCTGGACACAGTGAACCTTGGATATACAAGGTGATCTTCTCTCCTGGACACAGTGAACCTTGGATATACAACGTGATCTTCTCTCTCCGGGATAGAGTGAACCTTGGATATACAAGGTGATCTTCTCTCTCCGGGACAGAGTGAACCTTGGAAATACAAGGTGATCTTCTCTCTCCTGGACACAGTGAACCTTGGATATACAAGGTGATCTTCTCTCTCCTGGGCACAGTGAACCTTGGATATACAAGGTGATCTTCTCTCTCCTGGACACAGTGAACCTTGGATATGCAAGGTGATCTTCTCTCTCCTGAACACAGTGAACCTTGGATATACAAGGTGATCCTCTCTCTCCTGGACAGAGTGAACCTTGGATATACAAGGTGATCTTCTCTCTCATGGACACAGTGAACCTTGGATATACAAGGTGATCTTCTCTCTCCTGGACACAGTGAACCTTGGATATACAAGGTGATCTTCTCTCTCCTGGACACAGTGAACCTTCTATATACAAGGTGATCTTCTCTCTCCTGGACACAGTGAACCTTGGATATACAAGGTGATCTTCTCTCTCCTGGACACAATAAACCTTGGATATACAAGGTGATCTTCTCTCTCCTGGACACAGTGAACCTTGGATATGCAAGGTGATCTTCTCTCTCCTGGGCACAGTGAACCTTGGATATACAAGGTGATCTTCTCTCTCCTGGACACAGTGAACCTTGAATATACAAGGTGATCTTCTCTCTGCTGTACACAGTGAACCTTGGATATACAAGGTTATCTTCTCTCTCCTGGACACAGTGAACCTTGGATATACAAGGTGATCTTCTCTCTCCTGTACACAGTGAACCTTGGATATACAAGGTGATCTTCTCTCTCCTGGACACAGTGAACCTTGGATATACAAGGTGATCTTCTCTCTCCTGGACACAGTGAACCTTGGATATACAAGGTGATCTTCTCTCTCCTGGACACAGTGAACCTAGGATATACTAGGTGATCCTCTCTCTCCTGGACACAGTGAACCTTGGATATACAAGGTGATCTTCTCTCTCCTGGACACAGTGAACCTTGGGTATACAAGGTGATCTTCTCTCTCATGGACACAGTGAACCTTGGATATATAAGGTGATCTTCTCTCTCCTGGACACAGTCAACCTTGGATATACTAGGTGACCTTCTCTCTCCTGGACACAGTGAACATAGGATATGCAAGGTGATCTTCTCTCTCCTGGACACAGTGAGCCTTAGATATACAAGGTGATCTTCTCTCTCCTGGACACAGAGAACCTTGGATATACAAGGTGATCTTCTCTCCTCTGGACACAGTGAACCTTGGATATACAAGGTGATCTTCTCTCTCCTGGAAACAGTGAACCTTGGTTATACAAGGTGATCTTCTCTCTCCTGGACACAGTGAACCTTGGATATACAAGGTGATCTTTTCTGTCATGGACACAGTGAACCTTGGATATACAAGGTGATCTTCTCTCTCCTGGACACAGTGAACCTTGGATATACAAGGTGATCTTCTTTCTCCTGGACACAGTAAACCTTGGATATACAAGGTGATCTTCTTTCTCTTGGACACAGTGAAGCTTGGATGTACAAGGTGATCTTCTCTCTCCTGGACACGGTGAACCTTGGATATACAAGATGATCTTCTCTCTTCTGGACACAGTGAACCTTGGATATACAAGGTGATCTTCTCTCTCCTGGACACAGTGAACCTTGGATATACAAGATGATCTTCTCTCTCCTGGACACAGTGAACATTGGATATACAAGGTGATCTTCTCTCTCCTGGACACAGTGAACCTTGGATATACAAGATGATCTTCTCTCTCCTGGACACAGTGAACCTTGGATATACAAGGTGATCTTCTCTCTTCTGGACACAGTGAACCTTGGATATACAAGGTGATCTTCTCTCTCCTGGAGACAGTGAACCTTGGATATACAAGGTGATCTTCTCTCTCCTGGACATATTGAACCTTGGATATACAAGGTGATCTTCTCTCTCCTGGACACAGTGAACCTTGGATATACAAGGTGACCTTCTCTCTCCTGGACACAGTGAACCTTGGATATACAAGGTGATCTTCTCTCTCCTGGACACAGTGAACCTTGGATATACAAGGTGATCTTCTCTCTCCTGGACACAGTGAACCTTGGATATACAACGTGATCTCTCTCCTGGACACAGTGAACCTTGGATATACAAGGTGACCTTCTCTCTCCTGGACACAGTGAACATAGGATATACAAGGTGATCTTCTCTCTCCTGGACACAGTGAACCTTGGATATACAAGGTGATCTTCTCTCTCCTGGACACAGTGAACCTTGGATATACAAGGTGATCTTCTCTCTCCTGGACACAGTGAGCCTTGGATATACAATGTGATCTCTCTCCTGGACACAGTGAACCTTGGATATACATGGTGATCTTCTCTCTCCTGGACACAGTGAACATTGGATATACAAGGTGATCTTCTCTCTCATGGACACAGTGAGCCTTGGATATACAAGGTGATCTCTCTCCTGGACACAGTGAACCTTGGATATACAAGGTGATCTTCTCTCTCCTGGACACAGTGAACCTTGGATATACATGGTGATCTTCTCTCTCCTGGACACAGTGAACCTTGTATATACAAGGTGATCTCTCTCCTGGACATAGTGAACCTTGGATATACAAGGTGACCTTCTCTCTCCTTGACACAGTGAACCTGGATATACAAGGTGATCTTCTCTCTCCTGGACACAGTGAACCTTGGATATACAAGGTGATCTTCTCTCTCGTGGACACCGTGAACCTTGGATATACAACGTGATCTTCTCTCCCCTGGAAACAGTGAACCTTGGATATACAACGTGACCTTCTCTCTCCTGGACACAGTGAACATAGGATATGCAAGTTGATCTTCTCTCTCCTCGACACAGTGAACCTTGGATATACAAGGTGATCTTCTCTCTATTGGGCACAGTGAACCTTGGATATACAAGGTGATATTCTCTCTCCTGGACACAGTGAACCTTCGATATACAAGGTGATCTTCTCTGTCATGGACACAGTGAACCTTGAATATACAAGGTGATCTTCTCTCTCCTGGACGCAGTGAACCTTGGATATACAAGGTGATCTTCTCTCTCCTGGACACAGTGAACCGTGGATGTACAAGGTGATCTTCTCTCTCATGGATATAGTGAACACTCATAATATAGTCAGTCTTAAATATTTAAGTACGATAATGTTTGAAGAATTTTCTTGTTTGCTGAAGACGACCTCGTGTGAACCGTGTGACCTCATGTGAACCGTGTGACCTCGTGTGAACCGTTTGACCTCGTGTGACCTCATTTAGACCGTGTTACCTGGTGTGAATCGTGTGACCTCATATTAACCTTGTGACCTTGTGTGAACCGTGTGACCACATATGAACCATGTGACCTTGTGTGAATCTGGTGACCTTGTGTGAACCGTGTGACCTCCTGTGAAACATGTGACCACATATTAATCGTGTGAAGCCTGTGACTACATATTGACTGTGTGAACTCCTGTGAATCGGGTGACCTTGTGTGAACCGTGTGACCTTCTGTGAAACGTGTGACCACATATTATTTGTGTGAACCGTGTGGCTACGTATTAACTGTGTGACCTCGTGTGAACCCTGTGACCACATATGAACCGCGTGACCTCGTGTAAACCGTATGACCTCATATGAACCGTGTGACCTCTGTGTGTCCTCATGTGGTCCCTGTTAACCGGATGAACCCGTGTGACACGGGTAATGAGATCTCATACGGGTCCTGCGAACTTACATGGGTTATTCGAGGTCACATGTGTTCACACGAGATCTCGCGAGGTCACACGGTTCACACGGACCACATGAGGACACACAGATAACACGAGGTCACACGGTTGACAGGAGGTCACACGGTTTGCACGAGATCACACGGTTTACACGAGGTCACACGGTTAATAAGAGGTCACACGGTTCACACGAGATCACACGGCTCATATAAGGTCACACGGTTCACGCGAGGTCACA
>NC_091294.1:29212295-29214795 GCF_038502225.1 Cherax quadricarinatus | reverse complement strand
AGCGAGACTGGACCTAGTATTCACCTTAAGTAGTGCAGATATTGAGGACATCACATATGAAAGACCCCTGGGGCCAGCGCTCATGTAGTTTTAAACCTCGAATACACAGTAGAGTTACAAGTGAAGGGGGAAGCAGGAAAGGCCTGGCAAATGAGGCCAAACTGCAAGAAAGGGGATTACGTGGGAATGAGGAACTTCCTGAACGGGGCTCAGTGGGACAGAGAACTGGCAGGGAAGTCAATAAACGAGATCATGGAATATGTAACAATATGCAAGGAAGCTGAGGAGAGGTTTGCACCTAAGGGTAACAGGAATAATGAAAAAGCCAGGATTAGCCCATGGTTCACTCAAAGGTGCAGAGAGGTCAAAACCAAGTGTGCTAGGGAATGGAAGGCAAAGGACCCAGGTGAATAAGGAGAGCAGTCGTAGAGCCAGAAATGAATATGCACAGGTAAGAAGGGAGGCCCAACGACAATATGAAAACGACATAGCAGCAAAAGCCAAATCTGATCCGAAGCTGTTATACAGACACATCAGGAGGAAAACAACAGTCAAGGACCAGGTAATCAGGCTAAGGAAGGAACGAGGAGAGACAACAAGAAATGACTGTTTACCTGGAGTTTACCTGGAGAGAGTTCCGGAAGTCAACGCCCCCGCGGCCCGGTCTGTGACCAGTATGTGAGGAACTCAACATGAGATTCAAAGAAGTTCACTGAGGAGACAGAAGGTGCTCCAGAAAGACAGAGAGGAGTAATACACCAAGTGTTGAACACAATACATACTACCAAGAAAGAAATGAAGAGGCTGCTGAGTGAGCTAGATACCTCAAAGGCGATGGGGCCAGACAATGTCTCTCTATGGGTCTTGAGAGAGGGAGCAGAGGCACTTTGTGTACCCCTAACAACAATATTCAACACAGCTATCGAAACAGAGAGATTACCTGAAGCATGGAAGACAGCAAATGTAGTCCCAGTTTTTAAAAAAGGAGACAGACATGAAGCACTGAACTACAGACCAGTGTCACTTACATGTATAGTATGCAGAGTCATAGAGAAGATTATCAGGAGAAGAGTGGTGGAACACCTAGAAAGGAATGAGCTCATCAACAGCAGCCAACATGGTTTCAGAGATGGGAAATCCTGTGTCACAAACCTACTGGAGGTCTATGACATGGCGACAGCAATAAGAGAAGAGAGAGAGAGGGGAGGGTAGATTGCATTTTCTTGAACTGTAAGAAGGCGTTTGACACAGTTCCACTCAAGAGATTAGTGCAAAAACTGGAGGACTAGACATGGATAACAGGGAAGGCACTACAATGGAGCAGGGAATACTTGTCAGGAAGACAACAGCGAGCCATGCTACGTGGTGAGGTGTCAGATTGGGCGCCTGTGACGAGTGGGGTTCCACAAGGGTCAGTCCTAGGACCAGTACTGTTTCTGGTATTTGTGAACGACATGACAGAAGGGATAGACTCCGAAGTGTCCCTGTTTGCAGATGATGTAAAGTTGATGAGAAGAATTCAATCGGACGAGGACCAGGCAGAACTACAAAGGGATCTGGACAGGCTGCAGGCATGGTCTAGCAATTGGCTCATGGAGTTCAACTCCACCAAGTGCAAAGTCCTGAAGATCGGGAAGGGCACAGAAGACCACAGACGGAGTGCAGTCTAGAGGGCCAGAGACTACAAACCTCACTCAAGGAAAAAGATCTTGGGGTTAGTATAACACCAGGCACATCTCCTGAGGTGCACATCAATCAAATAACTGCTGCAGCATATGGGTGCCTGGCAAACCTAAGAACAGCATCCGACATCTTAATAAGGAATCGTTCAGGACCATGTACACCGTGTACGTTAGGCCCATATTGGAGTATGCGGCAAAAGTCTGGAACCCACACCTAGCCAAGCACGTAAAGAAACTAGAGAAAGTGCAAAGGCTTGAAACAAGACTAGTCCCAGAGCTAAGAGGTATGTCCTACGAGGAGAGGTTAAGGGAAATCAACCTGATGACACTGGAGGACAGGAGAGATAGGGGGGACATGATAACGGCATACAAAATGCTGAGAGGAATTGACACGGTGGACAAAGACAGGATGTTCCAGAGATGGGACACAGCAACAAGGGGACACAGTTGAAAGTTGAAGACACAGATGAATCACAGGGATGTTAGGAAGTACTTCTTCAGCCACAAAGTTGTCAGGAAGTGGAATAGTTTGGGAAACGATGAAGTGGAGGCAGGATCCATACATAGCTTTAAGCAGAGGTATGATAAAGCTCACGGTTCAGGGAGAGTGACCTAGTAGCGACCAGTGAAGAGGCGGGGCCAGGGGCTTGGACACGACCCCTGCAACCTCAACTAGGTAAGTACACACACACACATACACACACACACATACACATACACACACACACACACACACACACACACACACACACACACACACAAACACACACACACACACACACACACACACACACACACACACACACACACACACACAC
>NC_091294.1:29072295-29209795 GCF_038502225.1 Cherax quadricarinatus | reverse complement strand
ACTGACTCTCTAAGTCAACCCAGGCCCCAAGCTAAAGCTGACCTATATTGTGTGGCATCAACGCACCGTCGTAGTCGGGGATTTGGTTATGCCGAACTTAGTTTCAGTATTATGGGAGTTTTATGACTTTTATGGAGGATCTGCTGATGGTCCCCAGTTAGAGTCGTTATTTTGTTTCCTTATTCCTGACGCTGTACTGCTGCTTGTTACATTATTGCTGTTTGGGAATGGTTCGTCATATTGTTCAAGTAAGCAGTTTTGAATGCCTTGAAGGTCGTGAAGATAGATTATTTGTGGACTAGTGTCAGTCACTTTTTAAGTCGAGTCGAGTCGAATCTTATTGAGACATAATGAGGACTTTGAGCACACACGCACACATTCACACACACACTTTTATATACTTGCATTTTTATGCTTGATAGTAACTTACCAGACGGTGCTTTAGAGTCGTACAGTTACGAAATGTACCTTCAGCACTATACTGCTATATGCACAATTTAACTTTGCACTACAAGAGAAGTGTAGGAGCTTATATCCTAAATTATATCAAATTCATTTACGTTGATTTTGTCCACCTAGACAACTTTGTTAATAAACTTATCAATTTTTATTTCGTTAGTTAGTATCTTATCAGTTGCAATCCTAAACCACTATCAAAATTGATCATAATTTTAAAGGATAACTGAACCAGAATACTTTCTGACTACTTGTTATAAAAACCAGAAACAGTCTGGATGCTGGAGGTGGAGACCTTCTAGTATTCCCTGGAGATGTCTATACTTTATAGATATCACCTTTTTGTAACATTAGGTTCTGTATGAAAGTCCCTCTTGCGTACAAGATTACAGTGAGCAATATTGCTAACTACAATTAGTTAACTATAATTAGTTAATTTAGAAAAAAAAAGGTTAACGTTAACATAAAAAGTCACACAGTCGTGCGAGGTCACACGGTTCACATGAGGTCACACGGTTCACACAAGATCACACGGTTCACACGAGATCACACGGTTCACACGAGGTCACTCGGTTCACACGAGACAGACGAGTGTTAATACCTCAAGCATAGGTGAGCAAGAACTGACGAGAATAAACAATGGGTCATTCGTGTTTAACAAATTAAAAATGAGCCTACACGAGAGCGACCTGTACGTAATCCATCAAAAACGGTAGCAAAGGCACATACTAAATTGAATTTGAGGATTTTTGGGAATTTAACATGGGGCTCAGGCCTGACCTCAGTGACAGTGCATCAGTGGTCGGGTTGCTCGACCGCATTGTTCACAAGTAACAGGTGAGGAACTGAGCCAGATGTGCAGGCGAGAAGCTCGCGCCGCTCTTCCGTTGTTCAGTGCTCGTTACGTAATAGAGAGCAACCCTCATGGGGTAATATTAGCCGGTGACATGATCTGTGATTTCAGCTACAAATTTAATATTTGCCTCTCCCTTACCACTAACAGTCATCTTGGCATTTCTAGTTATTTTTTAAATTAGAATTCATAACCATTTTCAATAATTACATCCAGAAAACGTGAAGATTTCTCAACTTTATGTGTAAAGTTCATAATTAATTTTATGACTGGGTATACGGGATTCCCCATTGCCATACCATGTGCAACTTAAAATATGTTTTTAATATTATTTCTCTAATATCAATTGTAAAAAAATTATAAATAATATCACGAACAAACTGGAAGAATCTTAGATTTAAGATTAAATTAATACAAACATTAGGATTCTTAATCAGTTTCTTTTGTCACAGAGGCACAAGGGTCAGTGCCACCAAGGATGAGTGAGCGAACAAGTCGTGTGGTAGTGCCAGCTGGTGCCAGAGTGACCCTTCCTTGTGTGGCCCAGGGCCACCCTCCTCCCCACTACATGTGAGTATTGCCCACATATGTGGCATTGGGCCATCGTCTTCCCTACTAAACCTTGTCTGACGGAAAATTGTCACACCTTGCCTCATTATATACTGAATGTGATAAAATTAATAAATTCAGAGACAACTCACTCAGAAATGTCAAGAAATGTCAAAGTATTTTATCCACAGTAGTATATTACAAACCATTCTGGAAAAATAGCCTAATTTTGCTCACTGTAAATAAAGCATTACCACTCTGTGTGTGTGTGTGAGAGAGAGAGCGAGAGAGAGAGAGAGAGAGAGAGAGAGAGAGAGAGAGAGAGAGAGAGAGAGAGAGAGAGAGAGAGAGAGAGAGAGAGAGAGAGAGAGAGAGAGAGAGAGAGAGAGAGAGAGAGAGAGACCAAATTAATGCCTGCATGAATAACTCATTACGACTGAGGCCGGATATAAACATGTAAATAGTTCATTACCACAGTAACTTGTTCAGCTATCAAAACTTTGTGGTCCAGTCCCTAGACACCTTTGACTACCGCTCTCAGCATGAGTATGTGGTGCATAATAGAGATGATAAATTTAAGCTTCCCTACTGTAGGTTAATGCTGTCTTCCAATGTGCGGTACAGTCACCCTAGTCTTGTACATCTTAGTCACCCTACGTCTTGTATGTGTCAGTCATCCTAATCTTGTATGTATCAACCACCCTAGTCTTGAATGTATCAGTCACCCTAAATTTGTATGTATTAATCACCCTAGTCTTCTATATATCAGTCACCCTAGTCTTGTATATATCAGTCACCCTAGTATTGAATGTATCAGTCACCCTCGTCTTGAAAGCATCAGTCACCCTAGTCTTGTATGTATTAGTCACCCTAGTGTTGTATGTGCCAGTCATCCTAGTCTTGTATTTATCAGTCACCCTAGTCTAGTATGTATCAATGACCCTAGTCTTGAATATATCAGTCATCCTAGTCTTGTATCAGTCACCCTAGTCTTGTATATCAGTCATCCTAATCTTGTATGTATCAGTCGCCCTAGTCTTGTGTGTATCAGTCACTATAGTCTTCTATATCAGTCACCTTCGTCTTGTATGCATCAGTCACCCTAGTCTTCTATATCAGTCACCCTAGCCTTGTATGTATGTCACACTAGTCTTGAACGTCTCAGTCACCCCAATCTTGTATGTATCAGTCACACTATTCTTGTATGCATCAGTCACCCTAGTCTTATATGTATCTCACCCTAGTCTTCAACTTATCAGTTACACCAATCTTTCATGTATCAGTCACCCTATTATTGTATGTATCAGCCACCCTAGTCTTGAGTATATCGGTCATCCAAGTCTTATATGTACCAGTCACCCTAGTCTTGAATGTACCAGTCACCCCAATTTTGTTTGTATCAGTCACACTAGTCTTGAATGTATCAATCACCCTAGTCTTGAATGTATCAGTAACCCAAGTCTTGTATGTGTCAGTCACCCGAGTCTTGTATGTACCAGTCACCGTAGTCTTGAATGTATCAGTCACCCTAGTCTTGAATTCAGGCACCATAGTCTTGCAGGTATCAGTCACCCTAGTCTTGTATGTATCAGTCACCCTAGTTTTGTATGTATCAGTCACCCTAGTCATTAACGTATCATTCAACCTAGTCTTGTATGTGTCAGTAACCCTAGTCTTCTTTAATTCAGTCACCCTAGTCTTGAATGTATCATTCACCCTAGTCTTGTATGTGTCAGTCACCCTAGTCTTGTATATATCAGTCACTCTAGTTTTGAATTTATCAGTCACTTTGGTATGTATCAGTCACCCTAGTCTTGTATGTAAAAGTCACCCTACTCTTGTATGTATCAGTCACCCTAGTTTTGTATGTATCAGTCACCCTATTATTTATTGTATCATTCACCCTATTATTTAATGTATCATTCACCCTAGTCCAGTATGCATCAGTCATCCTAGTCTTGTTTTTATCAGTCACCATAGTGTTGAACTTATCAGTCACCCTAGTCTTATATGTGTCAGTCACCCTTGCATGTATCGGTCACTCGAGTCTTGTATGCATCAGTCACCCTAGTCTTGTATGTATCAGTCACACTAGTCTTGTATGTATCAGTCACACTAGTCTTGTATGCATCAGTGACCCTAGTATTGAATGTATCAGTCACCCTAATCTTGTATGTATCAGTCACCCTAGTCTTGTTTCTATCAGTCACTCTAATCTTGCATGTATCAGTCTCCCTATTTTTGAATGTATCAGTCACCCTAGTCTTGTATGTATCAGTCACCCTAGTCTTGAATGCTTCAGTCACCCTAGTCTTGTATATTAGTCACCCTAGTCTTGCATGTATCAATCACCCTAATCTTGAATGTATCAATCACCCTAATCTTGAATGTATCAATCACAATAGACTTGTATGTATCAGTCACCCTAGTTTTAAATGTATCAGTCACCCTAGTCTTGTATGTGTCAGTCACCCTAGTCTTGTATGTATCAGTCAGCCTAGTCGTATATGAATCAGTCACCCTATTCTTGAATGTATCAATCACCCTAGCCTTGTATGTATCAGTCACCCTTTTCTTGAATGTATCACTCACCCTAATCTTGTATGTTTCAGTCACCCTAGTCTTGTTTGTATCATTCACCATTCACTTGTATATCAATCACCCTCGTCTTGTATGTATCACTCACCCTGGTCTTGTATGTATCAGTTACCCTAGTCTTGTGTATCAGTCACCCTTGCCTTGTGTGTATCAGTCACCATCGCCATGTGTGTATCAGTCACCATTTTCTTGTATATTAGTCACCCTCGTCTTTTATGTATCAATCACCCTCGTCATGTGTATATCAGTCACCCTGATCTTGTATATCAGTCACCCCCGTCTTGTGTGTAGCAGTCATCCTCCACTTGTGTGTATCAGTCACCATTTTCTTGTATAATAGTCACCCTCGTCTTTTATGTATCAATCACCATAGTCTTGTGTGTATCAGACACCCTCGTCATGTGTATATCAGTCACCCTAGTATTGTATATGAGTCACCCTAGCCTTGTGTGTATCAGTCACCCTCTTCATGTGTATATCAGTCACCTTAATCTTGTATATCAGTAATCCTCGTCTTGTGTGTATCAGTCACCATCTTCTTGTGTGTATCAGTCACCCTCGTCATGTGTATATCAGTCACCCTCGTCTTGTGTATATCTGTCACCCTCGTCTTGTGTATATCAGTCACCCTCGTCATGTGTATATCAGTCACCCTCGTCACGTGTATATCTGTCACCCTCGTCTTGCGAATATAAGTCACCATAGTCTTCTTCATCAGTCACCATCGTCTTGTGTGTATTAGTCACCCTCGTCATGTGTATATCAGTCACCCTCGTCTTGTGTATATCTGTCACCCTCGTCTTGCGTATATCAGTCACCCTCGTCATGTGTATATCAGTCTCCCTCGTCATGTGTATTTCTGTCACCCTCGTCTTGCGAATATCAGTCACCCTAGTCTTCTTTATCAGTCACCCTCGTCTTTTCTGTATCAGTCACCCTAATCTTGTATGTATCAGTCACCCTAGTCTTGTATATCAGTCACCCTCGTCTTGTGTGTATCAGTCACCAAAATCTTGTATATCAGTCACCCTCGTCTTGTGTGTATCAGTCACCTTCGTCTTGTGTGTATCAGTCACCCTCGTCTTCTATGTGTCAGTCACACTAGTCTTGTATGTATCATTCACCCTAACCTTGAATTTATCAGTCCCTCTTGCATGTATCAGTCACCCTCGTCTTGTATGTATCAGTCACAATAGTCTTGTATGTATCAGTCACACAAGTCTTGTATGCATCTGTTACCCTAGTATTGAATGTATCAGTCACCCTAGTCTTGTATGTATCAGTCACTCTAATCTTGCATGTATCAGTCTCCCAAGTTCTGAATGTATCAGTCACCCTTGTCTTGTATGCATCAGTCACCCTATTCCTGTAAGTATCAATCATCATATTATTGAATGTATCAGTCACCCTAGTCTCGTATGTGTCACTCATCCTATTATTGAACGTATCAGTCACCCTAGCGCTGAATGTATAATTCAACCTAGTATTGGATGTATCATTCACCCTAGTCTTGCATGTCTCAGTCACCCTGATCTTGAATGTATCAGTCACCCTAGTCTTGTATGTCTCAGTCATCCTAGTCTTGTATGTATCAGTCAGCCTAGTCGTTTATGTATCAGTCACCCTATTCTTGAATGTACCAGTCAGCCTAGTCTTGCGTGTATCAGTAACCCTAGTTTTGTATGTATCGGTCACCCTAGTCTTGAATGTATCAGTCACCCTATTCTTGAATGTATCACTCACCCTAATCTTGCATGTATCAGTCACCCTAATCTTGTTTGAATCATTCACCAATCTCTTGTATCAGTCACCCTCGTCTTGTGTGTATCAGTCACCCTGGTCTTCTATGCATCAGTCACCCTAGTCTTGTATATCAGTCACCCTGGTCTTGTGTGTATCAGTCAACCCCGTCTTGTGTTTATCAGTCACTCTCGCCTTGGGTGTATCAGTCACCCTCGTCATGTGTTTATCAGTCACCATTTCCTTGTTTATTAGTCACCCTCGTCTCTTATGTATCATTCACCCTAGTCTTGTATATCAGTCACCCTCGTCATGTGTATATCTGTCTCCATCGTCTTGGGTGTATCAGTCACCCGCCTCTTGTGTGTATCAGTCACCCTCGTTTTGTGTATATCAGTCACCCTTGTCTTGTGGATATCAGTCACCCTCGTCTTGTGTGTATCAGTCATCCTCGTCATGTGTATATAAGTCACCCTTGACTTTTGGACATCAGTCACCCTCGTCTTGTGTGTATCAGTCATCCTCGTCATGTGTATATCAGTCACCCTTGACTTGTGTGTATCAGTCACCCTCGTCTTGTGTGTATCAGTCACCCTCGTCTTGTGTATATCAGTCACCCTAGTCTTGTATATCAGTCACCCTCGTCTTGTGTGTATCAGTCATCCTCGTCATGTGTATATCAGTCACCCTCGTCTTGTGTATATCAGTCACCCTCGTCTTGTGTGTAGCGGTCACCCTCGTCATGTGTATATCAATCACCCTAGTCTTGTATATCAGTCACCCTCGTCTTGTGTATATCAGTCACTCTAGTCTTGTATATCAGTCACCCTCGTTTTGTGTGTATAAGTTATCCTTGTCATTTTTGTATCAGTCACCCTCATCTTGTGTGTATCAGTCACCCTCGTCTTGGATGTTTCAGTCACACTAGGCTTGTATGTATCGTTCACCCTAGCCTTGAATTTGTCATTCCCTCTTGCATGTATCAGTCACCCTCGTCTTGTATGTATCAGTCACACTAGTCTTGTATGTATCAGTCACACAAGTCTTGTAGGCATCAGTGACCCTAGTATTGAATGTATCTGTCACCCTAGTCTTGTATGCATCAGTCACCTTAGTGTTGTGTATATCAGTCACCCTAATCTTGCATGTATCAGTCACCCTAATCTTGCATGTATCAGTCTCCCAAGTTTTGAATGTATCAGTCACCCTTGTCTTGTATGCATCAGTCACCCTAGTTCTGTAAGTATCAATCACCATATTATTGAACGAATCAGTCACCCTAGTCTTGTATGTGTCAATCACCCTCGTCTTGCATGTATCAGTCACCCTAATCTTGAAAGTATGAGCCTCCCTAGTCTTGTATGTGTCACTCATACTATTATTGTACGTACCAGTCACCCTAGCGTTGAATGTATAAGTCAAGCTAGTCTTGGATGTATCATTCACCCTAGTCTTGCATGTTTCAGTCACCCTACTCTTGTGTGTATCAGTCACCCTAGTCCTGTATATTCATCATCCTAGTCTTGCATGTATCAGTCACCCTGATCTTGAATGTATCAGTCACCCTAGCCTTGTATTTATCAGTCACCCTAGCTTTGAATGTATCAGTCACCCTAGTCTTGTATGTCTTAGTCACCCTAGTCTTGTATGTATCAGTCAGCCTAGTCGTTTATGTATCAGTCACCCTATTCTTGAATGTACTAGTCAGCCTAGAAATGCGTGTATCAGTAACCCAAGTTTTGTATGTATCGGTCACCCTAGTCTTGAATGTATCAGTCACCCTATTCTTGAATGTATCACTCACCCTAATCTTGTATGTATCAGTCACCCTCGTCTTATGTGTAGCAGTCACCCTCGTCATGTGTATATCAGTGACCCTCGTCTTGTCTGTATCAGTCGCCCTCGTCTTGTGTGTATCAGGCTCCCTCGCCTTGTGTGTATCAGTCACCCTCGTCTTGTGTGTATCAGTCTCCCTCGCCTTGTGTGTATCAGTCACCCTCGTCATGTGTGTATCAGTCACCCTCGTCTTGTGTATCAGTCACCCTCGTCATGTGTATATCAGTCACCATTGTCTTGTGTGTATCAGTCACCCTCGTCTTGTGTATCAGTCACCCTCGTCTTGTGTGTATCAGTCACCCTCGTCTTGTGTATCAGTCACCCTCGTCATGTGTATATCAGTCACCATTGTCTTGTGGATATCAGTCACCCTCGTCTTGTGTGTATCAGTCATCCTCGTCATGTGTATATCAGTCACCCTTGTCTTGTGTGTATCAGTCATCCTCGTCATATGTATATCAGTCACCCTTGTCTTGTGGATATCAGTCACCCTCGTCTTGTGTGTATCAGTCACCCTCGTGTTGTGTGTATCAGTCATCTTCGTCATGTGTATATCAGTCACCCTTGACTCGTGGATATCAGTCACCCTCGTCTTGTGTGTATCAGTCATCCTCGTCATGTGTATATCAGTCACCCTTGTCTTGTGTATATCAGTCACCCTCGCCTTGTGTGTATCACTCACCCTCGTCTTGTCTGTATCAGTCTCCCTCGCCTTGTGTGTATCAGTCACCCTCGTCATGTGTACATCAGTCACCAATGTCTTGTGGATATCAGTCACCCTCGTCTTGTGTGTATCAGTCATCGTCGTCATGTGTATATCAGTCACCCTTGTCTTGTGTGTATCAGTCACCCTCGCCTTGTGTGTATGAGTCACCCTCGTCTTGTGTGTATCAATCTCCCTCGCCTTGTGTGTATGAGTCACCCTCGTCTTGTGCATATCAGTCACCCTCGTCATGTGTATATCCGTCACTCTAGTCTTGTATATCAGTCACCCTCGTCTTGTGTGTATCAGTCACCCTCGTCTTGTGTGTATCAACCACCCTCGTCATGTGTATATCCGTCACTCTAGTCTTGTATATCAGTCACACCCTCGTCTTGTGTGTATCAGTCACCTTAGTCTTGTGTGTATCATTCACCCTCTTGATGTGTATGTCTGTCACCCTCGTCTTCTGTATATCAGTCACCCTAGTCTTGTATATCAGTCACCCTCGTGTTGTGTGTATCAGTCACCCTCCTCTTGTGTGTATCAGTCACCCTCGTCTTGTTTGTATTAGTCACCCTCGTCATGTGTATATCAGTCACCCTCGTCTTGTGTGTATCACTCACCCTCGTCATGTGTATATCAGTCACCCTTGTCTTGTGTATATGCGTCACCTTCGTCTTGTGTATATCAGTCACCCTAGTCTTGTATATCAGTCACCCTCGTCTTGTATGTATCAGTCCCACTAGTCTTGTATGTATCAGTCACACAAGTCTTGTAGGCATCAGTGACCCTAGTATTGAATGTATCAGTCACCCTAGTCTTGTATGCATCAGTCACCCTAGTGTTGTATATATCAGTCACCCTAATCTTGCATGTATCAGTCACCCTAATCTTGCATGTATCAGTCTCCCAAGTTTTGAATGTATCAATCACCCTTGTCTTGTATGCATCAGTCACCCTAGTCCTGTAAGTATCAATCACCATATTATTGAATGTATCAGTCACCCTAGTCTTGTATGTGTCAATCACCCTCGTATTGCATGTATCAGTCACCCTAGTCTTGAAAGTATGAGCCTCCCTAGTCTTGTATGTGTCACTCATCCTGTTATTGTACGTAGCAGTCACCCTAGCGTTGAATGTATAAGTCAACCTATTCTTGGATTTATCATTCACCCTAGTCTTGCATGTTTCAGTCACCCTATTCTTGTGTGTATCAGTCACCCTAGTCATGTATATTCATCATCCTAGTCTTGCATGTATCAGTCACCCTAGCCTTGTATGTATCAGTAACCCTAGTCTTGAATGTATCAGTCACCCTAGTCTTGTATGTCACAGTCACCCTTGTCTTGTATATATCAGTCAGCTTAGTCGTTTATGTATCAGTCACCCTATTCTTGAATGTACCAGTCAGCCTAGAAATGCGTGTATCAGTAACTCTAGTTTTGTATGTATCGGTCACCCTAGTCTTGAATGTATCAGTCGCCCTATTCTTGAATGTATCACTCACCCTAATCTTGTATGTATCAGTCACCCTGGTCTTGTATGTATCAGTCACCCTAGTCTTGTATATCAGTCACCCTCGCCTTGTGTGTATCAGTCACCCCCATCTTGTGTTTATCAGTCACTCTCGCCTTGTGTGTATCAGTCACCCTCGTCAAGTGTATATCAGTCACCCTCGTCTTGTGTGTATCACTCACCCTCGTCTTGGTTGTATCAGTCACCCTTGTCTTGTGGATATCAGTCACCCTCGTCTTGTGTGTGTCAGTCACCCTCGTCTTTTGTGTATCAGTCACCCTCGTGTTGTGAGTGTCAGTCATCTTCGTCATGTGTATCAGTCACCCTTGACTCGTGGATATCAGTCACCCTCGTCATGTGTATATCCGTCACTCTAGTCTTGTTTATCAGTCACCCTCGTCTTTTGTGTATGAGCCGCCCTCGTCTTGTGTATATCAGTCACCCTAGTCTTGTATATCAGTCACCCTCGTCTTGTATGTATCAGTCACACAAGTTTTGTAGGCATCAGTGACCCTAGTATTGAATGTATCAGTCACCCTAGTCTTGTATGCATCAGTCACCCTAGTGTTGTATATATCAGTCACCCTAATCTTGCATGTATCAGTCACCCTAATCTTGCATGTATCAGTCTCCCAAGTTTTGAATGTATCAGTCACCCTTGTCTTGTATGCATCAGTCACCCTAGTCCTGTAAGTATCAATCACCATATTATTGAATGTATCAGTCACCCTAGTCTTGTATGTGTCAATCACCCTCGTCTTGCATGTATCAGTCACCCTAGTCTTGAAAGTATGAGCCTCCCTAGTCTTGTATGTGTCACTCATCCTGTTATTGTACGTAGCAGTCACCCTAGCGTTGAATGTATAAGTCAATCTATTCTTGGATGTATCATTCACCCTAGTCTTGCATGTTTCAGTCACCCTATTCTTGTGTGTATCAGTCACCCTAGTCCTGCATATTCATCATCCTAGTCTTGCATGTATCAGTCACCCTGATCTTGAATGTATCAGTCACCCTAGCCTTGTATGTATCAGTAACCCTAGTCTTGAATGTATCAGTCACCCTAGTCTTGTATGTCTCAGTCACCCTAGTCTTGTATATATCAGTCAGCCTAGTCGTTTATGTATCAGTCACCCTATTCTTGAATGTACCAGTCAGCCTAGAAATGCGTGTATCAGTAACTCTAGTTTTGTATGTATCGGTCACCCTAGTCTTGAATGTATCAGTCGCCCTATTCTTGAATGTATCACTCACCCTAATCTTGCATGTATCAGTCACCCTGATCTTGAATGTATCAGTCACCCTAGCCTTGTATGTATCAGTAACCCTAGTCTTGAATGTATCAGTCACCCTAGTCTTGTATGTCTCAGTCACCCTAGTCTTGTATATATCAGTCAGCCTAGTCGTTTATGTATCAGTCACCCTATTCTTGAATGTACCAGTCAGCCTAGAAATGCGTGTATCAGTAACTCTAGTTTTGTATGTATCGGTCACCCTAGTCTTGAATGTATCAGTCGCCCTATTCTTGAATGTATCACTCACCCTAATCTTGTATGTATCAGTCACCCTGGTCTTGTATGTATCAGTCACCCTAGTCTTGTATATCAGTCACCCTCGCCTTGTGTGTATCAGTCACCCCCATCTTGTGTTTATCTGTCACTCTCGCCTTGTGTGTATCAGTCACCCTCGTCATGTGTTTATCAGTCACCATTTCCTTGTTTATTAGTCACCCTCGTCTTGTGTGTATCAGTCACTCTCGTCTTGGTTGTATCAGTCACCCTCGTCATGTGTATATCAGTCACCCTCGCCTTGTGTGTATCACTCACCCTCGTCTTGGTTGTATCAGTCACCCTTGTCTTGTGGATATCAGTCACCCTCGTCTTGTGGATATCAGTCACCCTCGTCTTGTGTGTATCAGTCACTCTCGTCTTTTGTGTATCAGTCACCCTCGTCATGTGTATATCAGTCACCCTCGTCATGTGTATATCTGTCTCCCTCGTCTTGTGGATATCAGTCACCCTCGTCTTGTGTGTATCAGTCACCCTCCTCTTGTGTGTATCAGTCACCCTCGTGTTGTGTGTATCAGTCATCTTCGTCATGTGTATCAGTCACCCTTGACTCGTGGATATCAGTCACCCTCGTCATGTGTATATCCGTCACTCTAGTCTTGTTTATCAGTCACCCTCGTCTTGTGTGTATGAGCCACCCTCGTCTTGTGTATATCAGTCACCCTAGTCTTGTATATCAGTCACCCTCGTCTTGTGTGTATCAGTCACCCTCGTCTTGTTTGTATTAGTCACCCTCGTCATGTGTATATCAGTCACCCTCGTCTTGTGTGTATCAGTCACCCTCGTCATGTGTATATCAGTCACCTTCGTCTTGTGTATATCAGTCACCTTTGTCTTGTGTATATCAGTCACCCTAGTCTTGTATATCAGTCACCCTCGTCTTGTGTGTATCAGTCACCCTCGTCTTGTTTGTATTAGTCACCCTCGCCATGTGCATATCAGTCACCCTCGTCTTGTGTGTATCAGTCACCCTCGTCATGTGTATATCAGTCACCTTCGTCTTGTGTATATCAGTCACCGTAGTCTTGTATATCAGTCACCCTCGTCTTGTGTGAATCAGTCACTCTCGTCTTGTGTGTATTAGTCACCCTCGTCATGTGTATATCAGTCACCCCTGTCATTTGTATATCAGTCACCGGCGTCATTTTTATATCAGTCACCCTCGTCTTTTGTATATCAGTCACCCTCGTCTTGTGTGTATCAGTCACCCTCGTTATGTGTATATCAGTCACCCATGTCATGTGTATATGAGTCACCCTAGTCTTGTATATTAGTCACCCTCGTGTTGTGTGTATCAGTCATCCTCGTCTTGTGTATATTAGTCACCCTTGTCTAGTGTGTATCAGTCTCCCTCGTCATGTTTATATCAGTCACCCTCGTCTTGTGTGTATAACTCACCCCACTGATGCATCACCAACTCACCCTCATAGCACTGCAATATAAGGCCATCATCAAAGCGACGCAAACACTGAAGCAGAACATTGGTGTCGTGGTGAATGTTAGGTTATGTAAGGTTCGCCAGGAAACAGGACAAGTCTTTCCTGACGTGGGTCTTAGACAGATGATCACCCCCCGTTGCAGCTTCTGGTCATCTGACCGAGGCCTTCGGCCAGCGTGGCCGTGACTATCTCTGGTTACGGCCACGCTGGCGGGAGATTCGTCTGTAAAAACTTGCATTTGTGGTCACAGTGGTGCCTATGCTAACCTTCCTATGGTGTATAAATATACCTAGTTGGACGAATCTTATTGCAGCCAGCTGGTCCAGTTGTTAGCGCGTCGGTCTGGAGTTTTATGACTCTCTGATTACAGGTTCTAACCCCACCCGTGGTATGGTTTGTCTGCAATCGTGTCATTACGATTTCGTGAGTTGTGTTAGGGTACTTGGTTAAATTTAGTAAGCCTACACTGACCTAAAATTAAACCTTTTATTATGATTATTTTAACCTACAAAAGGCTTTATCAGGTGCCTGAAAAAAATACAAAACCAAAACATGCAGTAAATAGTGCTGGAACGTGGCCATAAGAGATACCAAGTTAAGGTGAGGTCAGGTGTATGTGAGGTGTCCGGCCACCGAGGTCAGGCAACGCTGAAAGAGGACTGAGCCTTAGGGATAGGTTGTATGTGATTCCTGTGTAGTTCAACGTAGCTCAAAACTAAATTGTGACAGGTTTAGCTAAAGTGCACCTCTCTCTTCAGTATTCTGTGTGATGGTATTTGTGACGTGAATGTCTGCTGATTCCGGACATTTCTCTCTTCCTCTGTCATTCTTCTGGTAGAGTAGATGTGCTTCTGTCAATTTCGTGATATTATTTGTGTACCACACATACATTCCCCGTGTCAGCTGCAGTATTCTGTGAGCGTATTTACGTTCCTGTAATCATGTGACTGGAGAGGGATGGTGACATCGATAGTATGTATATACAAACACATGCATAGTTCAAGACATTTAGTGAGGAAACGTCACTTGTGGTGAGACGTTTCCTCAATAAATGTCTCGAACTGTACATATGTGTCTTTGCCTTCATACTGTAATCATGTGTTCAAATCACTAGCAGTATCCTCTATATATACCCGATTGCGTCCTACTGAAAATCGCTGCTGTGACTCTGTTCCTGATGGGAAGAGTCTCTCAATGAATTCTTTAATAGTTTTCATGGTGAGGACAGCAACGCCAGTGTCAGCTGTCTGGGATGGAAGGGAGATGGAGATAACTGTCTGTCTAGTGGATACAGTCAGTTGGCAATCAGTGATGGTGTTTTCTCAGGGGTTGTTAATGATGGTAAGGAATTTGACTTTGCAGGAGAGAATGACGTCTTTGAGCAATCTCAAAGCGGAAAAGTATTCTCTATGTATGTTTGTTTATCCCGAAGGAACTCACTGTTGCAGAATTTGTTTGTAGAGAAAGCAGATCATGTTTATTTTGTGCAAAGCAGAACTAACGTCGTGGCTTTGCAGACGATGAGTGTACAGCCTCTCTACCCATCTTCCCTTTCTTCTCCTTCCTCTTTGCCTCCCATTCATCTCTCTCTCCTCATTTCACTCTCCGAAGCTTCCCTTTCTATCTGTCAACCTGTACCCCCTCCCATACAGCAACCCTATGTATATTATATGGGATACCGTGTAACTCATTAGCCAAGTACGAATCTGTCGGTCACCACAGTCGAAAAAAAATAGTGATATTAGACACTAACGACAACTCGGCCGATCTTCTACGGGACAGGAACACCCACCAACGTCTCTCTCTCTCTCTCCCTCTCTCTATCTATCTATCTATCTATCTGTCTATCTATCTATCTATCTATCTATCTACTCCAGATATGAATAAACTGACTGGTTCGATTCACTGGCACTGAAACATGGGAAATTTTCACCAGCCGCCCCTGGCCACCTAAAAGTAAAATAGGTACCCGTGCATTAGCCTACTGCTGTGGGACGCTTCCAGAGAAAATGTGTTGGAAAATTCTTCTCCTGTTGGAATGTAATTTCCTGTGTAAGAAAACAATCTGGACTGGTGAAAGAGAACTGCAGTAAGTGCTGGAAGTATTAAAGTGGTGGGTAAAAGATACCCGAGTGTTTAATAGTAGTAAAAAAAGTACACTATACCAAGTCAGATGTCGCATATTTATACATAGGGATGAGTATACGTAAATTCTCTCTCTCTCTCTCTCTCTCTCTCTCTCTCTCTCTCTCTCTCTCTCTCTCTCTCTCTCTCTCTCTCTCTCTCTCTCTCTCTCTCTCTCTCTCTCTCTCTCTCTCTCTCTCTCTCTCTCTCTCTCTCTCTCTCTCTCTCTCATTATTAATTATGCTTCTAAATCACTATACTTATTTCACCTCTCTTCCTTCATCTTCTGCCTTGCACTTTATTCTCATTTTTCTTCTCTGACCCATTTTTTTTGTCACATCTATCTCTCTCCTACGTCACACTTTTTATCTTCCTGTCTTCCCTCGCAAGTTTAGCGTCCCTCTTCCTTCATTCTCACCTTTTTTCCTTGATATTTTTGCCTCTCTAGTCTTTCCCCCTCATCCTCTGGTCCTCATATTTTCTAAATCCAAAATTTTCTCTGGATTTACATTTTTTCCTTTTCATCTTTTCTTATCACAAAGTCTCCTTTTCCAAACTTTCTCTTTACTTTTTCCTCTTCTCTTCCTCCTCCCTTTTCACTCTTCCATCCCTCCTGTCTCTTCTCCCCCTCCCTCCCCACCCCTCTTTACCTCTTCCCTACATCTCTACCGTCCGTCCCTTCTCCATCCCATAACTCTCTCTCCCCCTCTCCCCTCGCCCTCTCCTTCTTCCTTTCCTTCTCCTCCCCTTCTTGACCTTTCTTCCCTTATCCTTAAATCTCAATATTTTTTCTCTCCTACTTATGCAATTATTTTCTCCCCCTTCCCCATCTCTTTCTTTTTTTCCTAAACTAACACTTTAGGGTTGTACAGGATTAAGAATGGGAGTTCCAACCATGTGTTTTACCAGCTAAGAGCTCTTATCTTACCTGAGGTCGTTCCAAAGCCCAGCCCTGGCATTTACTTGATCGTAAAGTGATTTTTATAGACGTGTGTATTATTTAATATTGAGCAACACTTCAGCTAGGTAGAGGGTGAAGTTGGAGCCTTCTGCGAACAAGAGCTTTCGTGTGGTCACTGTTGCTATTCTCGGTTATATACACCTTAGACCGTGAGAATAGTGGAATGTACTGCAGTAGGCCTACTGGGCCATGCTAGGCAGGTCTATGTCACATCCACCCACACTCACTCATGTACCTGTCCAACCTAGTTTATATTAACTTCGAGTATCGTAAGTTTTAATTTGCAAATTTTGTTAAACAAATCGCTTTCAATACACTAGCTGGAGAATGTCTCTTGCGATCGGCTTCAAACCTTGAATAAGAACATAAGAAAATAAGAATGGAAGAACACTGCAGAAAGCTTACTGGCCCATAAAGGCAGGTCCTTATCAAAGCCACCACTACCCAAAGCTACCCAAGAATTTACATCCTTACCCATGACACCGATCAAACCCAGCCCCTCCCACTCATATATTCATTCAGTCTATTTTTATAAGCTACCCAAGGTCCTAGCCTCTATCACCCTACTCGGAAGTTTGCTCGACGCATCCACAACTCTGTTCGAAAACCAGTACTTACCTATGTCCTTTCTAAATCTAAATTTATCTAACTTAAGTCCTTTATTAGGTAAGACACATATGCAACAGTTAGGTATCTTTATTTCGAAACGTTTCGCCTACACAGTAGGCTTCTTCAGTCGAGTACAGAAAAGTTGATAGAAGCAGAAGATACTTGAAGACGATGTAATCAGTCCATCAAGTCTTCAAGTATCTTCTGCTTCTATCAACTTTTCTGTACTCGACTGAAGAAGCATACTGTGTAGGCGAAACGTTTCGAAATAAAGATACCTAACTGTTGCATATGTGTCTTACCTAACAATCTGTCGGTATTTTATACCATTTTAATGTTCATTAAGTCCGTTATGCTGCTGTAGAAGCTACCCAAGGTTCTCGCTTCATTGACTGTGCTTAAAAAAAAAATGTTCCACTCATCTATATCCCTGCTACTAAACTAGTGCATTTCTATATTCTGTCTAAATTTAAATTTCTCCACTTATTGTCACTATCAGGTCTAAAGAACTACTGGGAAAGATTCGTAATTACAAAAGTATACAGAATAAAAGTTTAAAACATCTTGAAATGTTGCTTTCACAAGTAACGAGTCAAGAAAATGATACAAAAAAATTACTGTTTCTTTAATAACATAGCAGTTCTCTGGAGCACTTACGAGCCTAAACTCGGCTTAAGATGATGACCGAAGAGAGCTCCAGCTTTGTATTAATATTGGTAGAATTACCGGCAATATGTTAAGTAAAAGGACACAAATGCAACTAATGTGACATTTTATTGTGACAACGTTTCGCTCTCCAGGAGCTTTGTCAAGCCGTTACAAACATTGTTTGTAACGGCTTGATAAAGCTCCTGGAGAGCGAAACGTTGCCACAATAAAATGTCACATTAGTTACATTTGTGTCCTTATAATTTAACGGAGCTTCAGCTTTCTTTGGCTCAGTGACTGAAGGGAAATTGACTTTTAAAGAGGCCTCACTCATGGAGTGATCTCGCACAAGTGTTTTTATTCCTCCACCCTGACTGTAGAATATGAGGATTTACCTAGCAGTTTTTTCTGTTCTAAAAGACTCACCCAGGTGTTCAGTAATGTTTTCTAGCCACTAGTTATGAACAAGCATACGTGAAGATAGACTTCTGTTGTAGCTGGCCGTAAATCAGCCGTAAATCAAGTCTCTAGACAAAGAATAATTCCCAAGCAAATAAAGACGATGGCATACATACAAAGGGTAATTTTTGAGCACCTGAATATTCTCTTCAATAATATTTACAGTATGTAAAAAGTACAAAAACAGCGACAACATGATAATGAGTGAGAAAGAGACACTCACTGTGATTATCTTTTCACTTTATACAGGATAGACCAGAGGCGAGAGACTGCCTCCAGCCAGGTGTGGAAACATAGCCTCAATCTGGCTGGGGTCAATCTCTCACCCAGTTAGTTGATGCATAAACCCGACAACGAATCAGAGTAGCCGGGGCCCCTCAGCAAGCTCTCTGAACTAACTTCCAGGTTGTTTGCTATAGAGGGAATGCAAAACCTGTGTGTGTGTGTGTGTGTGTGTGTGTGTGTGTGTGTGTGTGTGTGTGTGTGTGTGTGTGTGTGTGTGTGTGTGTGTGTGTGTGTGTGTGTGTGTGTATGTGTGTGTGTGTGTGTGTACTCACCTAATTGTGGTTGCAGGGGTCGAGACTCAGCTCCTGGCCCCGCCTCTTCACTGATCGCTACTGGATCCTCTCTCTCTCTGCTTCCTGAGCTTTGTCATACCTCTTCTTAAAACTATGTATGGTTCCTGCCTCCACTACTTCACTTGCTAGGCTATTCCACTTGCTGACAACTCTATGACTGAAGAAATACTTCCTAACGTCCCTGTGACTCGTCTGAGTCTTCAGCTTCCAGTTGTGACCCCTTGTCCCTGTGTCCCCTCTCTGGAATATGCTATCTCTGTCCACCTTGTCTATTCCCCGCAGTATCTTGTATGTCGTTATCATGTCTCCCCTGACCCTTCTGTCCTCCAGTGTCGTCAGTCCGATTTCCCTTAACCTTTCCTCGTACGACATTCCCTTGAACTCTGGGACTAGCCTTGTTGCAAACCTTTGTACTTTCTCTAACTTCTTGACGTGCTTGACCAGGTGTGGGTTCCAGACTGGTGCTGCATACTCCAGTATGGGCCTAACATACACAGTGTACAGTGTCTTGAACGATTCCTTATTAAGGTATCGGAACGCTATTCTCAGGTTTGCCAGGCGCCCGTATGCTGCAGCAGTTATTTGGTTGATGTGTGCTTCCGGTGATGTGCTCGGTGTTATGGTCACCCCAAGGTCTTTCTCCCTGAGTGAGGTCTGTAGTCTTTGTCCACCTAGCCTATACTCTGTCTGCGGTCTTCTTTGCCCCTCCCCAATCTTCATGACTTTGCATTTGGCTGGATTGAATTCGAGAAGCCAGTTACTGGACCACATGCCCAGCCTCTCCAGGTCTCTTTGCAGTCCTGCCTCATCCTCGTCCGATTTAATTCTTCTCATCAACTTCACGTCATCTGCGAACAGGGACACTTCAGAGTCTATTCCTTCCATCATGTCGTTCACATATATCAAAAATAGCACTGGTCCTAGAACTGACCCCTGTGGGACCCCGCTCGTAACAGGCGCCCACTGTGATACCTCTTCACTCGTTGCTGCCTCCTTGTCAGGTATTCCCTTATCCATTGCAGTGCCCTTCCTTTTACGTGTGCCTGTGTGTGTGTGTGTGTGTGTGTGTGTGTGTGTGTGTGTGTGTGTGTGTGTGTGTGTGTGTGTGTGTGTGTGTGTGTGTGTGTGTGTGTGTGTGTTTGTGTGTGTGTGTGTGTTGAGCACTGAATAAATTGTTAGGTACTCGGTGTAAGGCACACTAGTGACGTACTCTGGCAAAGTTCACTAGTACTCACACCCTCCCTACTTCTTCCATACAGGCAGTACAAGAGGTCGTGGGCGTTGGATGTACTCTTTTTACTATCGATGCAGTCTAGCCATAAGTGATGAACTCTAGTCACTAGTGATGTACTCTAGTCACTATTTATGCCTTCTAGTCACTAGTGATGCACTGAAGCCACAAGTAATGCACTCTAGTCACTATGATGCACTCTAGTCAATAGTGATAGTGATGTACTCTAGTCACTAGTGATGTACACTAGACACTAGTGATACACTCTAGACACTAGTGATGCACTCTAATCATTATTCATGCACTCTAGTCACTAGTCATGCACTCTAGTCACTAGTGATGTACTCTGGCATAGTTCACTAGTACTAACCTCCCTGCTTCTTCCATACAGGTGGTACAAGGGGTCACGTGCACTAGGTGGCAGCAGTGGGATGTGGATGGTGGGCGGGTCACTAGTACTGGGGCGTGTGGGCGTGGATGACTCTGCCCAGTACACCTGTGTGGCCAATAACACAGCTGGTGAGACCAGGTACTCTGCCCACCTGCTAGTCACTCTTCCAATCTCTGTCCAGGTGAGTCACATTCCCCTTGGTTACCCTTCCAGTCTCTGTCCAGGTGAGTCACCCTCACCTTGTCACCCTTCCAATCTCTGTCCAAGTGAGTCACCTTCCCCTGGTCACCCTTCCAATCTCTGTCCAGGTGAGTCACCTTCCACTTGTCACCCTTCTAATCTCTGTCCAGGTGAGTCACCTTCCCCTGGTCATCTTTCCAATCTCTGTCCAGGTGAGTCACTTTCCCCTGGTCACTCTTCCAATCTCTGTCCAGGTGAGTCATCTTCCACTGGTCATCCTTCCAATCTCTGTCCAGGTGAGTCACCTTCCACTGGTCACCCTTCCAATCTCTGTCCAGGTGAGTCACCTTCCCCTGGTCACCCTTCCAATCTCTGTCCAGGTGAGTCACCTTCCACTGGTCATCCTTCCAATCTCTGTCCAGGTAAGTCACCTTTCCCTGGTCATCCTTCCAATCTCTGTCCAGGTGAGTCACCTTCCACTGGTCACCCTTCCAATCTCTGTCCAGGTGAGTCACCTTCCCCTGGTCACCCTTCCAATCTCTGTCCAGGTGAGTCACCTTCCACTGGTCATCCTTCCAATCTCTGTCCAGGTGAGTCACCTTCCCCTGGTCATCCTTCCAGTCTCTGTCCAGGTGAGTCACCTTCGTCTCGTCATCCTTCCAATCTCTGTTCAGGTGAGTCACCTTCCATGGTCATCCTTCCAATCTCTGTCCAGGTGAATCACCTTCCACCTGTCACCCTTCCAGTCTCTGTCCAGGTGAGTCACCTTCCCCTGGTCATCCTTCCAATCTCTGTCCAGGTGAGTCACCTTCCCCTGGTCACCCTTCCAATCTCTGTCCAGGTGAGTCACCTTCCACTGGTCATCCTTCCAATCTCTGTCCAGATAAGTCACCTTTCCCTGGTCATCCTTCCAATCTCTGTCCAGGTGAGTCACCTTCCACTGGTCACCCTTCCAATCTCTGTCCAGGTGAGTCACCTTTCCCTGGTCACCCTTCCAATCTCTGTCCAGGTGAGTCACCTTCCACTGGTCATCCTTCCAATCTCTGTCCAGGTGAGTCACCTTCCCCTGGTCACCCTTCCAATCTCTGTCCAGGTGAGTCACCTTCCCCTGGTCATCCTTCCAATCTCTGTCCAGGTGAATGGAGATTGCTGGGAGTCCTGAGTTCATTCATCTCAATCTATACAAAAACACAGACACATGTCTGCGGTCAGTGAAAGTTACTGACACATGTCTGCAGTCATTGAAAATTGTAGATACATGTCTATTGTCAGTGAAAGTTACTGACCGCGAGTTCCTGACATGTGTTTGCGGTCAGGGAAAGTTACTGAGGCATGTCTGCGGTCGTGGAAAGTTACTATGACTGGGGAAGTATCCAAGATACATGTTTCAGGTCAGCTTGTTTAAGTGAAGCAGCATCTGGTGTCAGCGAATTACGTACACTGAGGGGAAGATCTGACAGGCACCTGCTGAGGGAAAGATCTGACAGGCACCTGCTGAGGGAAAGATCTGACAGGCACCTGCTGAGGGAAAGATCTGACAGGCCCCTGCTGAGGGAAAGATCTGACAGGCCCCTGCTGAGGGAAGATCTGACAGGCACCTGCTGAGGGAAAGATCTGACAGGCACCTGCTGAGGGAAAGATCTGACAGGCACCTGCTGAGGGAAAGATCTGACAGGCACCTGCTGAGGGGAAGATCTGACAGGCACCTGCTGAGGGAAAGATCTGACAGGCACCTGCTGAGGGAAAGATCTGACAGGCACCTGCTGAGGGAAAGATCTGACAGGCACCTGCTGAGGGAAAGATCTGACAGGCACCTGCTGAGGGGAAGATCTGACAGGCACTTGCTGAGGGAAAGATCTGACAGGCACCTACTGAGGGGTCAACGCAAGTTAATGACACTTACAGATTTGATGTCGTAATCGACAGACTTGATTATTTAATGAGGTTCGAAGGTTGTCAGCTACACGACTAAGACTGCATGTCATCTGCTCAACACCTGTCAAGAATAATTTAATACCTGAAAGAAAGATTAACGCTGACAGCCTATATAAACACTGTGAGATATACGCACCTCTCTGTGTATGTGAACTAAGAGATATACGCACCTGTCTGTGTATATACACTGAGAGATATACACACTTTTCGGTGAATATACATTGAGAGATATATATGCACTTCTCGGTGTATATACAGTGAGAGGTATACACACACTTCTAGGTAAATATACAATAAGAGAGATACATACACCTCTCCGTGTATATGCCTTGAGATATATACACCTCTCCGTGTATATGCCTTGAGATATATACACCTCTCCGTGTATATGCCTTGAGATACATACACCTCTCCGTGTATATGCCTTGAGATATATACACCTCTCCGTGTATATGCCTTGAGATACATACACCTCTCCGTGTATATGCCTTGAGATATATACACCTCTCAGTGTATATGCCTTGAGATATATACACCTCTCCGTGTATATGCCTTGAGATATATACACCTCTCTGTGTAAATATCCCGTGCAAATCATGTTGACACTAATGTAACATTTAGTCACATTTGTTCAACATTTATATAATATGTACGATAATTCATTAAGTGTGAAACGCAAATAGAACGTTGCTTGAATTATTCATTATTGTTAGATGTTGTGAATTATAATTGACGTTAGACTGTACTGAAACGTTTTTCTGGACTGTTAACTATTTGCATGTGTTGACGTAGGTGTTACAAGTGTTGACGAAGGTGTTGATGTAGGAATTACAGGTACCGATGCAGGTCTTTCAGGTGTCGACGCAGGAGTTACAATTGTCGACGCAGGAGTTACAGGTGTCGACGCAGGAGTTACAGGTGTCGACGCAGGTGTTACAATTATCGACGCAGGGGTTACATGTGTCGACGAAGGAGTTACAGGTGTCGACGGAAGAATTACAGGAGTTGACACAGGTGTTACACGTGTTGCAGGTGACGCCGCGGGAGGTGCAGGTAGACGCTGGGGGTCGACTGGAGCTCAGGTGTCACGTCTCAGGTGAACCTGTCGACACCGTCACCTGGTATAAGGACGGCACCGTGCTCAGGTGAGTTTCCCTCACACGGCACCGTGCTCAGGTGAGTTTCCCTTACAAGGCGCCGTACTCAGGTGAGTTTCCCTCACACGGCACCGTGCTCAGGTGAGTTTCCCTCACACGGCACCGTGCTCAGGTGAGTATGTGTGTGTATTTTACATCAGCGTATGTGAGTGTGTATGCTGGTTGTCTGGCTGTGTATGTAGTTATGTGAGCTAAGGTGATAAACAATCTTGTTTATCTTTCAACAGACCCGATTTATGATGTCGGTGATGTCTGCCCTAGTTCACCTTCCCTCTCACCCGTGTATTTCCCTTTTTCTTATATATTGCCCTTTTTCCTGTGTATTGCCCTTTCTCCCGTGTATTTCCCTTTCTCCTGTATATTGTCCTTTCTCCTGTGAATTGCCCTTTCTCCCGTGTATTGCCCTTACTCCTGTATAATGCCCTTTCTCCCGTGTATTTCCCTTTCTCCTCTATATTACCCTTTCTCCTTTGTATTGCCCTTTCTCTAGTGTATTGCCCTTTCTCTAGTGTATTGCCCTTTCTCTCGTGTATTGCCCTTTCTCTCGTGTATTGCCCTTTCTCCAGTGTATTGCACTGGGGCACTGAAGTCTACCAACTCAGGCTAACACTCCTGAAGTCTCCCAGCTCAGACTAACACTACTGAAGTCTCTCAGCTCAGACTAACACTACTGAAGTCTCTCAGCTCAGGCTAACACTACTGAAGTCTCTCAGCTCAGGCTAACACTACTGAAGTCTCTCAGCTCAGGCTAACACTACTGAAGTCTCTCAGCTCAGACTAACAATACTGAAGTCTCTCAGCTCAGGCTAACACTACTGAAGTCTCTCAGCTCAGGCTAACACTACTGAAGTCTCTCAGCTCAGGCTAACACTACTGAAGTCTCTCAGCTCAGGCTAACACTACTGAAGTCTCTCAGCTCAGGCTAACACTACTGAAGTCTCTCAGCTCAGACTAACACTACTGAAGTCTCCAAGCTCAGACTAACACTACTGAAGTCTCTCAGCTCAGGCTAACACTACTGAAGTCTCCTAGCTCAGACTAACACTACTGAAGTCTCCAAGCTCAGACTAACACTACTGAAGTCTCCCAGCTCAGACTAACACTACTGAAGTCTCCTAGCTCAGGCTAACACTACTGAAGTCTCTCAGCTCAGGCTAACACTACTGAAGTCTCTCAGCTCAGACTAACACTACTGAAGTCTCTCAGCTCAGACTAACACTACTGAAGTCTCCAGGCTCAGACTAATACTACTGAAGTCTCGTAGCTCAGGCTAACACTACTGAAGTCTCTCAGCTCAGGCTAACACTACTGAAGTCTCCAAGCTCAGACTAACACTACTGAAGTCTCTCAGCTCAGGCTAAAACTACTGAAGTCTCCCAGCTCAGACTAACACTACTGATATCTCTCAGCTCAGACTAACACTACTGAAGTCTCCCAGCTCAGGCTAACACTACTGAAGTCTCTCAGCTCAGGCTAACATTACTGAAGTCTCCAAGCTCAGACTAACACTACTGAAGTCTCTCAGCTCAGGCTAACACTACTGAAGTCTCTCAGCTCAGGCTAACACTACTGAAGTCTCTCAGCTCAGACTAACACTACTGAAGTCTCCTAGCTCAGACTAACACTACTGAAGTCTCCCAGCTCAAACTAACACTACTGAAGTCTCCCAGCTCAGACTAACACTACTGAAGTCTCTCAGCTCAGGCTAACACTACTGAAGTCTCCCAGCTCAGACTAACACTACTGAAGTCTCTCAGCTCAGGCTAACACTACTGAAGTCTCCTAGCTCAGACTAACACTACTGAAGTCTCCTAGCTCAGACTAACACTACTGATGTCTCTCAGCTCAGGCTAACACTACTGAAGTCTCTCAGCTCAGGCTAACACTACTGAAGTCTCCCAGCTCAGACTAACACTACTGAAGTCTCCCAGCTTAGACTAACACTACTGAAGTCTCCTAGCTCAGACTAACACTACTGAAGTCTCTCAGCTCAGACTAACACTACTGAAGTCTCCCAGCTCAGACTAACACTACTGAAGTCTCCCAGCTCAGACTAACACTACTGAAGTCTCCCAGCACAGACTAACACTACTGAAGTCTCCTAGCTCAGACTAACACTACTGAACTCTCCCAGCTCAGACTAACACTACTGAAGTCTCCTAGCTCAGACTAACACTACTGAAGTCTCCCAGCTCAGACTAACACTACTGAAGTCTCCCAGCTCAGACTAACACTACTGAAGTCTCTCAGCTCAGGCTAACATTACTGAAGTCTCCAAGCTCAGACTAACAATACTGAAGTCTCTCAGCTCAGGCTAACACTACAGAAGTCTCTCAGCTCAGGCTAACACTACTGAAGTCTCTCAGCTCAGACTAACACTACTGAAGTCTCCTAGCTCAGACTAACACTACTGAAGTCTCCCAGCTCAGACTAACACTACTGAAGTCTCCCAGCTCAGACTAACACTACTGAAGTCTCTCAGCTCAGGCTAACACTACTGAAGTCTCCCAGCTCAGACTAACACTACTAAAGTCTCTCAGCTCAGGCTAACACTACTGAAGTCTCCTAGCTCAGACTAACACTACTGAAGTCTCCTAGCTCAGACTAACACTACTGATATCTCTCAGCTCAGGCTAACAATACTGAAGTCTCTCAGCTCAGGCTAACACTACTGAAGTCTCCCAGCTCAGACTAACACTACTGAAGTCTCCCAGCTCAGACTAACACTACTGAAGTCTCCTAGCTCAGACTAACACTACTGAAGTCTCTCAGCTCAGACTAACACTACTGAAGTCTCCCAGCTCAGACTAACACTACTGAAGTCTCCCAGCTCAGACTAACACTACTGAAGTCTCCCAGCACAGACTAACACTACTGAAGTCTCCTAGCTCAGACTAACACTACTGAACTCTCCCAGCTCAGACTAACACTACTGAAGTCTCCTAGCTCAGACTAACACTACTGAAGTCTCCCAGCTCAGACTAACACTACTGAAGTCTCCTAGCTCAGACTAACACTACTGAAGTCTCCTAGCTCAGACTAACACTACTGAAGTCTCCCAGCTCAGACTAACACTACTGAAGTCTCTCAGCTCAGGCTAACGCTACAGAAGTCTCCTAGCTCAGACTAACACTACTGAAGTCTCCCAGCTCAGACTAACACTACTGAAGTCTCCCAGCTCAGACTAACACTACTGAAGTCTCCTAGCTCAGACTAACACTACTGAAGTCTCCTAGCTCAGACTAACACTACTGAAGTTTCCCAGCTTAGACTAACACTACTGAAGTCTCCTCGCTCAGACTAACACTACTGAAGTCTCCCAGCTCAGGCTAACACTACTGAAGTCTCCCAGCTCAGACTAACACTACTGAAGTCTTCTAGCTCAGACTAACACTACTGAAGTCTCCTAGCTCAGGCTAACACTACTGAAGTCTCCCAGCTCAGACTAACACTACTGAAGTCTCTCAGCTCAGACTAACACTACTGAAGTCTCTCAGCTCAGACTAACACTACTGAAGTCTCTCAGCTCAGACTAACACTACTGAAGTCTCCTAGCTCAGACTAACACTACTGAAGTCTCCCAGCTCAGACTAACACTACTTAAGTCTCCTAGCTCAGACTAAGACTACTGAAGTCTCCCAGCTCAGACTAACACTACTGAAGTCTCCCAGCTCAGACTAACACTACTGAAGTCTCCCAGCCCAGACTAACACTACTGAAGTCTCCTAGCTCAGACTAACACTACTGAAGTCTCCTAGCTCAGGCTAACACTACTGAAGTCTCTCAGCTCAGACTAACACTACTGAAGTCTCTCAGCTCAGACTAACACTACTGAAGTCTCTCAGCTCAGGCTAACAGTACTGAAGTCTCTCAGCTCAGACTAACACTACTGAAGTCTCCCAGCTCAGACTAACACTACTGAAGTCTCTCAGCTCAGGCTAACACTACTGAAGTCTCCCAGCTCAGACTAACACTACTGAAGTCTCTCAGCTCAGGCTAACACTACTGAAGTCTCCCAGCTCAGACTAACACTACTGAAGTCTCTCAGCTCAGGCTAACACTACTGAAGTCTCCCAGCTCAGACTAACACTACTGAAGTCTCTCAGCTCAGACTAACACTACTGAAGTCTCTCAGCCCAGGCTAACACTACTGAAGTCTCCCAGCTCAGACTAACACTACTGAAGTCTCTCAGCTCAGACTAACACTACTGAAGTCTCTCAGCTCAGACTAACACTACTGAAGTCTCCCAGCTCAGACTAACACTACTGAAGTCTCTCAGCTCAGACTAACACTATTGAAGTCTCTTAGCTCAGACTAACACTACTGAAGTCTCTCAGCTCAGGCTAACACCACTGAAATCTCTCAGCTCAGGCTAACACTACTGAAGTCTCTCAGCTCAGACTAACACTACTGAAGTCTGTCAGCTCAGACTAACACTACTGAAGTCTCCCAGCTCAGACTAACACTACTGAAGTCTCCCAGCTCAGGCTAACACTACTGAAGTCTCTCAGCTCAGGCTAACACTACAGAAGTCTCCTAGCTCAGACTAACACTACTGAAGTCTCCCAGCTCAGACTAAAACTACTGAAGTCTCCCAGCTCAGACTAACACTACTGAAGTCTCCTAGCTCAGACTAACACTACTGAAGTCTCCTAGCTCAGACTAACACTACTGAAGTCTCCCAGCTCAGACTAACACTACTGAAGTCTCCTAGCTCAGACTAACACTACTGAAGTCTCCCAGCTCAGGCTAACACTACTGAAGTCTCCCAGCTCAGACTAACACTACTGAAGTCTCCCAGCTCAGACTAACACTACTGAAGTCTTCTAGCTCAGACTAACACTACTGAAGTCTCCTAGCTCAGGCTAACACTACTGAAGTCTCCCAGCTCAGACTAACACTACTGAAGTCTCCTAGCTCAGACTAACACTACTGAAGTCTCCCAGCTCAGACTAACACTACTGACGTCTCCTAGCTCAGACTAAGACTACTGAAGTCTCCCAGCTCAGACTAACACTACTGAAGTCTCCCAGCTCAGATTAACACTACTGAAGTCTCCCAGCTCAGACTAACACTACTGAAGTCTCCTAGCTCAGACTAACACTACTGAAGTCTCCTAGCTCAGGCTAACACTACTGAAGTCTCTCAGCTCAGACTAACACTACTGATGTCTCTCAGCTCAGACTAACACTACTGAAGTCTCTCAGCTCAGGCTAACACTACTGAAGTCTCTCAGCTCAGACTAACACTACTGAAGTCTCCCAGCTCAGACTAACACTACTGAAGTCTTTCAGCTCAGGCTAACACTACTGAAGTCTCCCAGCTCAGACTAACACTACTGAAGTCTCTCAGCTCAGGCTAACACTACTGAAGTCTCCCAGCTCAGACTAACACTACTGAAGTCTCTCAGCTCAGGCTAACACTACTGAAGTCTCCCAGGTCAGACTAACACTACTGAAGTCTCTCAGCTCAGACTAACACTACTGAAGTCTCTCAGCTCAGGCTAACACTACTGAAGTCTCCCAGATCAGACTAACACTACTGAAGTCTCTCAGCTCAGACTAACACTACTGAAGTCTCTCAGCTCAGACTAACACTACTGAAGTCTCTCAGCTCAGACTAACACTACTGAAGTCTCCCAGCTCAGGCTAACACTACTGAAGTCTCCCAGCTCAGACTAACACTACTGAAGTCTCTCAGCTCAGACTAACACTACTGAAGTCTCTTAGCTCAGACTAACACTACTGAAGTCTCTCAGCTCAGGCTAACACTACTGAAATCTCTCAGCTCAGGCTAACACTACTGAAGTCTCTCAGCTCAGACTAACACTACTGAAGTCTCTCAGCTCAGACTAACACTACTGAAGTCTCCTAGCTCAGACTAACACTACTGAAGTCTCCCAGCTCAGACTAACACTACTGAAGTCTCCTAGCCCAGACTAACACTACTGAAGTCTCCCAGCTCAGACTAACACTACTGAAGTCTCCCAGCTCAGACTATCACTACTGAAGTCTCCCAGCTCAGACTAACACTACTGAAGTCTCCTAGCTCAGACTAACACTACTGAAGTCTCCTAGCTCAGGCTAACACTACTGAAGTCTCTCAGCTCAGACTAACACTACTGAAGTCTCTCAACTCGGACTAACACTACTCAAGTCTCTCAGCTCAGGCTAACACTACTGAAGTCTCTCAGCTCAGGCTAACGCTACTGAAGTCTCTCAGCTCAGACTAACACTACTGAAGTCTCCCAGCTCAGACTAACACTACTGAAGTCTCTCAGCTCAGACTAACACTACTGAAGTCTCCCAGCTCAGACTAACACTACTGAAGTCTCCCAGCTCAGGCTAACACTACTGAAGTCTCTCAGCTCAGACTAACACTACTGAAGTCTCCCAGCTCAGACTAACACTACTGAAGTCTCCCAGCTCAGACTAACACTACTGAAGTCTCCCAGCTCAGACTAACACTACTGAAGTCTCTCAGCTCAGAGTAACACTACTGAAGTCTCCCAGCTCAGACTAACATTACTGAAGCCTCCCAGCTCAGACTAACACTACTGAAGTCTCTCAGCTCAGGCTAACACTACTGAAGTCTCCCAGCTCAGACTAACACTACTGAAGTCTCTCAGCTCAGGCTAACACTACTGAAGTGTCCCAGCTCAGACTAACACTACTGAAGTCTCTCAGCTCAGACTAACACTACTGAAGTCTCTCAGCTCAGGCTAACACTACTGAAGTCTCCCAGCTCAGACTAACACTACTGAAGTCTCCCAGCTCAGACTAACACTACTGAAGTCTCTCAGCTCAGACTAACACTACTGAAGTCTCCTAGCTCAGACTAACACTACTGAAGTCTCCCAGCTCAGGCTAACACTACTGAAGTCTCTCAGCTCAGGCTAACACTACTGAAGTCTCTCAGCTCAGACTAACACTACTGAAGTCTCCTAGCTCAGACTAACACTACTGAAGTCTCTCAGCTCAGACTAACACTACTGAAGTCTCCCAGCTCAGACTAACACTACTGAAGTCTCTCAGCTCAGACTAACACTACTGAAGTCTCTCAGCTCAGGCTAACACTACTGAAGTCTCTCAGCTCAGACTAACACTACTGAAGTCTCCCAACTCAGACTAACACTACTGAAGTCTCTCAGCTCAGACTAACACTACTGAAGTCTCTCAGCTCTGGCTAACACTACTGAAGTCTCCCAGCTCAGGCTAACACTACTGAAGTCTCCCAGCTCAGACTAACACTACTGAAGTCTCTCAGCTCAGGCTAACACTACTGAAGTCTCCCAGCTCAGACTAACACTACTGAAGTCTCTCAGCTCAGACTAACACTACTGAAGTCTCTCTGCCCAGGCTAACACTACTGAAGTCTCCCAGCTCAAACTAACACTACTGAAGTCTCTCAGCTCAGAATAACACTACTGAAGTCTCTCAGCTCAGACTAACACTACTGAAGTCTCCCAGCTCAGACTAACACTACTGAAGTCTCTCAGCTCAGACTAACACTATTGAAGTCTCTTTGCTCAGACTAACACTACTGAAGTCTCTCAGCTCAGGCTAACACTACTGAAATCTCTCAGCTCAGGCTAACACTACTGAAGTCTCTCAGCTCAGACTAACACTACTGAAGTCTCTCAGCTCAGACTAACACTACTGAAGTCTCCTAGCTCAGACTAACACTACTGAAGTCTCCCAGCTCAGACTAACACTACTGAAGTCTCCCAGCTCAGGCTAACACTACTGAAGTCTCTCAGCTCAGGCTAACACTACAGAAGTCTCCTAGCTCAGACTAACACTACTGAAGTCTCCCAGCTCAGACTAACACTACTGAAGTCTCCCAGCTCAGACTAACACTACTGAAGTCTCCTAGCTCAGACTAACACTACTGAAGTCTCCTAGCTCAGACTAACACTACTGAAGTCTCCCAGCTCAGACTAACACTACTGAAGTCTCCTAGCTCAGACTAACACTACTGAAGTCTCCCAGCTCAGGCTAACACTACTGAAGTCTCCCAGCTCAGACTAACACTACTGAAGTCTCCCAGCTCAGACTAACACTACTGAAGTCTACTAGCTCAGACTAACACTACTGAAGTCTCCTAGCTCAGGCTAACACTACTGAAGTCTCCCAGCTCAGACTAACACTACTGAAGTCTCCTAGCTCAGACTAACACTACTGAAGTCTCCCAGCTCAGACTAACACTACTGACGTCTCCTAGCTCAGACTAAGACTACTGAAGTCTCCCAGCTCAGACTAACACTACTGAAGTCTCCCAGCTCAGACTAACACTACTGAAGTCTCCCAGCTCAGACTAACACTACTGAAGTCTCCTAGCTCAGACTAACACTACTGAAGTCTCCTAGCTCAGGCTAACACTACTGAAGTCTCTCAGCTCAGACTAACACTACTGAAGTCTCTCAGCTCAGACTAACACTACTGAAGTCTCTCAGCTCAGGCTAACACTACTGAAGTCTCTCAGCTCAGACTAACACTACTGAAGTCTCCCAGCTCAGACTAACACTACTGATGTCTCTCAGCTCAGGCTAACACTACTGAAGTCTCCCAGCTCAGACTAACACTACTGAAGTCTCTCAGCTCAGGCTAACACTACTGAAGTCTCCCAGCTCAGACTAACACTACTGAAGTCTCTCAGCTCAGACTAACACTACTGAAGTCTCTCAGCTCAGGCTAACACTACTGAAGTCTCCCAGCTCAGACTAACACTACTGAAGTCTCTCAGCTCAGACTAACACTACTGAAGTCTCTCAGCTCAGACTAACACTACTGAAGTCTCTCAGCTCAGACTAACACTACTGAAGTCTCCCAGCTCAGGCTAACACTACTGAAGTCTCCCAGCTCAGACTAACACTACTGAAGTCTCTCCGCTCAGACTAACACTACTGAAGTCTCTTAGCTCAGACTAACACTACTGAAGTCTCTCAGCTCAGGCTAACACTACTGAAATCTCTCAGCTCAGGCTAACACTACTGAAGTCTCTCAGCTCAGACTAACACTACTGAAGTCTCTCAGCTCAGACTAACACTACTGAAGTCTCCTAGCTCAGACTAACACTACTGAAGTCTCCCAGCTCAGACTAACACTACTGAAGTCTCCTAGCTCAGACTAACACTACTGAAGTCTCCCAGCTCAGACTAACACTACTGAAGTCTCCCAGCTCAGACTATCACTACTGAAGTCTCCCAGCTCAGACTAACACTACTGAAGTCTCCTTGCTCAGACTAACACTACTGAAGTCTCCTAGCTCAGGCTAACACTACTGAAGTCTCTCAGCTCAGACTAACACTACTGAAGTCTCTCAACTCAGACTAACACTACTGAAGTCTCTCAGCTCAGGCTAACACTAGTGAAGTCTCTCAGCTCAGGCTAACGCTACTGAAGTCTCTCAGCTCAGACTAACACTACTGAAGTCTCCCAGCTCAGACTAACACTACTGAAGTCTCTCAGCTCAGACTAACACTACTGAAGTCTCCCAGCTCAGACTAACACTACTGAAGTCTCCCAGCTCAGGCTAACACTACTGAAGTCTCTCAGCTCAGACTAACACTACTGAAGTCTCCCAGCTCAGACTAACACTACTGAAGTCTCCCAGCTCAGACTAACACTACTGAAGTCTCCCAGCTCAGACTAACACTACTGAAGTCTCTCAGCTCAAAGTAACACTACTGAAGTCTCCCAGCTCAGACTAACACTACTGAAGTCTCCCAGCTCAGACTAACACTACTGAAGTCTCTCAGCTCAGGCTAACACTACTGAAGTCTCCCAGCTCAGACTAACACTACTGAAGTCTCTCAGCTCAGGCTAACACTACTGAAGTCTCCCAGCTCAGACTAACACTACTGAAGTCTCTCAGCTCAGACTAACACTACTGAAGTCTCTCAGCTCAGGCTAACACTACTGAAGTCTCCCAGCTCAGACTAACACTACTGAAGTCTCCCAGCTCAGACTAACACTACTGAAGTCTCTCAGCTCAGACTAACACTACTGAAGTCTCCCAGCTCAGACTAACACTACTGAAGTCTCCCAGCTCAGGCTAACACTACTGAAGTCTCTCAGCTCAGGCTAACACTACTGAAGTCTCTCAGCTCAGACTAACACTACTGAAGTCTCCTAGCTCAGACTAACACTACTGAAGTCTCTCAGCTCAGACTAACACTACTGAAGTCTCTCAGCTCAGACTAACACTACTGAAGTCTCTCAGCTCAGACTAACACTACTGAAGTCTCTCAGCTCAGGCTAACACTACTGAAGTCTCTCAGCTCAGACTAACACTACTGAAGTCTCCCAACTCAGACTAACACTACTGAAGTCTCCCAGCTCAGACTAACACTACTGAAGTCTCCCAACTCAGACTAACACTACTGAAGTCTCTCAGCTCAGACTTACACTACTGAAGTCTCTCAGCTCTGGCTAACACTACTGAAGTCTCCCAGCTCAGGCTAACACTACTGAAGTCTCCCAGCTCAGACTAACACTACTGAAGTCTTTCAGCTCAGACTAACAGTACTGAAGTCTCTCAGCTCAGACTAACACTACTGAAGTCTCTCAGCTCTGGCTAACACTACTGAAGTCTCCCAGCTCAGGCTAACACTACTGAAGTCTCTCAGCTCAGGCTAACACTACTGAAGTCTCTCAGCTCAGGCTAACACTACTGAAGTCTCTCATCTCAGACTAACACTACTGAAGTCTCTCAGCTCATACTAACACTACTGAAGTCTCTCAGCTCAGACTAACACTACTGAAGTCTCTCAGCTCAGGCTAACACTACTGAAGTCTCCCAGCTCAGACTAACACTACTGAAGTCTCCCAGCTCAGGCTAACACTACTGAAGTCTCTCAGCTCAGGCTAACACTACAGAAGTCTCCTAGCTCAGACTAACACTACTGAAGTCTCCCAGCTCAGACTAAAACTACTGAAGTCTCCCAGCTCAGACTAACACTACTGAAGTCTCCTAGCTCAGACTAACACTACTGAAGTCTCCTAGCTCAGACTAACACTACTGAAGTCTCCCAGCTCAGACTAACACTACTGAAGTCTCCTAGCTCAGACTAACACTACTGAAGTCTCCCAGCTCAGGCTAACACTACTGAAGTCTCCCAGCTCAGACTAACACTACTGAAGTCTCCCAGCTCAGACTAACACTACTGAAGTCTTCTAGCTCGGACTAACACTACTGAAGTCTCCTAGCTCAGGCTAACACTACTGAAGTCTCCCAGCTCAGACTAACACTACTGAAGTCTCCTAGCTCAGACTAACACTACTGAAGTCTCCCAGCTCAGACTAACACTACTGACGTCTCCTAGCTCAGACTAAGACTACTGAAGTCTCCCAGCTCAGACTAACACTACTGAAGTCTCCCAGCTCAGATTAACACTACTGAAGTCTCCCAGCTCAGACTAACACTACTGAAGTCTCCTAGCTCAGACTAACACTACTGAAGTCTCCTAGCTCAGGCTAACACTACTGAAGTCTCTCAGCTCAGACTAACACTACTGAAGTCTCTCAGCTCAGACTAACACTACTGAAGTCTCTCAGCTCAGGCTAACACTACTGAAGTCTCTCAGCTCAGACTAACACTACTGAAGTCTCCCAGCTCAGACTAACACTACTGAAGTCTTTCAGCTCAGGCTAACACTACTGAAGTCTCCCAGCTCAGACTAACACTACTGAAGTCTCTCAGCTCAGGCTAACACTACTGAAGTCTCCCAGCTCAGACTAACACTACTGAAGTCTCTCAGCTCTGGCTAACACTACTGAAGTCTCCCAGGTCAGACTAACACTACTGAAGTCTCTCAGCTCAGACTAACACTACTGAAGTCTCTCAGCTCAGGCTAACACTACTGAAGTCTCCCAGATCAGACTAACACTACTGAAGTCTCTCAGCTCAGACTAACACTACTGAAGTCTCTCAGCTCAGACTAACACTACTGAAGTCTCTCAGCTCAGACTAACACTACTGAAGTCTCCCAGCTCAGGCTAACACTACTGAAGTCTCCCAGCTCAGACTAACACTACTGAAGTCTCTCAGCTCAGACTAACACTACTGAAGTCTCTTAGCTCAGACTAACACTACTGAAGTCTCTCAGCTCAGGCTAACACTACTGAAATCTCTCAGCTCAGGCTAACACTACTGAAGTCTCTCAGCTCAGACTAACACTACTGAAGTCTCTCAGCTCAGACTAACACTACTGAAGTCTCCTAGCTCAGACTAACACTACTGAAGTCTCCCAGCTCAGACTAACACTACTGAAGTCTCCTAGCCCAGACTAACACTACTGAAGTCTCCCAGCTCAGACTAACACTACTGAAGTCTCCCAGCTCAGACTATCACTACTGAAGTCTCCCAGCTCAGACTAACACTACTGAAGTCTCCTAGCTCAGACTAACACTACTGAAGTCTCCTAGCTCAGGCTAACACTACTGAAGTCTCCTAGCTCAGACTAACACTACTGAAGTCTCCTAGCTCAGACTAACACTACTGAAGTCTCCCAGCTCAGACTAACACTACTGAAGTCTCCTAGCTCAGACTAACACTACTGAAGTCTCTCAGCTCAGACTAACACTACTGAAGTCTCCCAGCTCAGACTAACACTACTGAAGTCTCTCAGCTCAGACTAACACTACTGAAGTCTCCCAGCTCAGACTAACACTACTGAAGTCTCCCAGCTCAGGCTAACACTACTGAAGTCTCTCAGCTCAGACTAACACTACTGAAGTCTCCCAGCTCAGACTAACACTACTGAAGTCTCCCAGCTCAGACTAACACTACTGAAGTCTCCCAGCTCAGACTAACACTACTGAAGTCTCTCAGCTCAGAGTAACACTACTGAAGTCTCCCAGCTCAGACTAACATTACTGAAGCCTCCCAGCTCAGACTAACACTACTGAAGTCTCTCAGCTTAGGCTAACACTACTGAAGTCTCCCAGCTCAGACTAACACTACTGAAGTCTCTCAGCTCAGGCTAACACTACTGAAGTCTCCCAGCTCAGACTAACACTACTGAAGTCTCTCAGCTCAGACTAACACTACTGAAGTCTCTCAGCTCAGGCTAACACTACTGAAGTCTCCCAGCTCAGACTAACACTACTGAAGTCTCCCAGCTCAGACTAACACTACTGAAGTCTCTCAGCTCAGACTAACACTACTGAAGTCTCGCAGCTAAGACTAACACTACTGAAGTCTCCCAGCTCAGGCTAACACTACTGAAGTCTCTCAGCTCAGGCTAACACTACTGAAGTCTCTCAGCTCAGACTAACACTACTGAAGTCTCCTAGCTCAGACTAACACTACTGAAGTCTCTCAGCTCAGACTAACACTACTGAAGTCTCTCAGCTCAGACTAACACTACTGAAGTCTCTCAGCTCAGACTAACACTACTGAAGTCTCTCAGCTCAGGCTAACACTACTGAAGTCTCTCAGCTCAGACTAACACTACTGAAGTCTCCCAACTCAGACTAACACTACTGAAGTCTCTCAGCTCAGACTAACACTACTGAAGTCTCTCAGCTCTGGCTAACACTACTGAAGTCTCCCAGCTCAGGCTAACACTACTGAAGTCTCCCAGCTCAGACTAACACTACTGAAGTCTCTCAGCTCAGGCTAACACTACTGAAGTCTCCCAGCTCAGACTAACACTACTGAAGTCTCTCAGCTCAGACTAACACTACTGAAGTCTCTCTGCCCAGGCTAACACTACTGAAGTCTCTCAGCTCAGACTAACACTACTGAAGTCTCTCAGCTCAGAATAACACTACTGAAGTCTCTCAGCTCAGACTAACACTACTGAAGTCTCCCAGCTCAGACTAACACTACTGAAGTCTCTCAGCTCAGACTAACACTATTGAAGTCTCTTTGCTCAGACTAACACTACTGAAGTCTCTCAGCTCAGGCTAACACTACTGAAATCTCTCAGCTCAGGCTAACACTACTGAAGTCTCTCAGCTCAGACTAACACTACTGAAGTCTCTCAGCTCAGACTAACACTACTGAAGTCTCCTAGCTCAGACTAACACTACTGAAGTCTCCCAGCTCAGACTAACACTACTGAAGTCTCCCAGCTCAGGCTAACACTACTGAAGTCTCTCAGCTCAGGCTAACACTACAGAAGTCTCCTAGCTCAGACTAACACTACTGAAGTCTCCCAGCTCAGACTAACACTACTGAAGTCTCCCAGCTCAGACTAACACTACTGAAGTCTCCTAGCTCAGACTAACACTACTGAAGTCTCCTAGCTCAGACTAACACTACTGAAGTCTCCCAGCTCAGACTAACACTACTGAAGTCTCCTAGCTCAGACTAACACTATTGAAGTCTCCCAGCTCAGGCTAACACTACTGAAGTCTCCCAGCTCAGACTAACACTACTGAAGTCTCCCAGCTCAGACTAACACTACTGAAGTCTTCTAGCTCAGACTAACACTACTGAAGTCTCCTAGCTCAGGCTAACACTACTGAAGTCTCCCAGCTCAGACTAACACTACTGAAGTCTCCTAGCTCAGACTAACACTACTGAAGTCTCCCAGCTCAGACTAACACTACTGACGTCTCCTAGCTCAGACTAAGACTACTGAAGTCTCCCAGCTCAGACTAACACTACTGAAGTCTCCCAGCTCAGACTAACACTACTGAAGTCTCCCAGCTCAGACTAACACTACTGAAGTCTCCTAGCTCAGACTAACACTACTGAAGTCTCCTAGCTCAGGCTAACACTACTGAAGTCTCTCAGCTCAGACTAACACTACTGAAGTCTCTCAGCTCAGACTAACACTACTGAAGTCTCTCAGCTCAGGCTAACACTACTGAAGTCTCTCAGCTCAGACTAACACTACTGAAGTCTCACAGCTCAGACTAACACTACTGAAGTCTCTCAGCTCAGGCTAACACTACTGAAGTCTCCCAGCTCAGACTAACACTACTGAAGTCTCTCAGCTCAGGCTAACACTACTGAAGTCTCCCAGCTCAGACTAACACTACTGAAGTCTCTCAGCTCAGACTAACACTACTGAAGTCTCTCAGCTCAGGCTAACACTACTGAAGTCTCCCAGCTCAGACTAACACTACTGAAGTCTCTCAGCTCAGACTAACACTACTGAAGTCTCTCAGCTCAGACTAACACTACTGAAGTCTCTCAGCTCAGACTAACACTACTGAAGTCTCCCAGCTCAGGCTAACACTACTGAAGTCTCCCAGCTCAGACTAACACTACTGAAGTCTCTCAGCTCAGACTAACACTACTGAAGTCTCTTAGCTCAGACTAACACTACTGAAGTCTCTCAGCTCAGGCTAACACTACTGAAATCTCTCAGCTCAGGCTAACACTACTGAAGTCTCACAGCTCAGACTAACACTACTGAAGTCTCACAGCTCAGACTAACACTACTGAAGTCTCCAAGCTCAGACTAACACTACTGAAGTCTCCCAGCTCAGACTAACACTACTGAAGTCTCCTAGCTCAGACTAACACTACTGAAGTCTCCCAGCTCAGACTAACACTACTGAAGTCTCCCAGCTCAGACTATCACTACTGAAGTCTCCCAGCTCAGACTAACACTACTGAAGTCTCCTTGCTCAGACTAACACTACTGAAGTCTCCTAGCTCAGGCTAACACTACTGAAGTCTCTCAGCTCAGACTAACACTACTGAAGTCTCTCAACTCAGACTAACACTACTGAAGTCTCTCAGCTCAGGCTAACACTAGTGAAGTCTCTCAGCTCAGGCTAACGCTACTGAAGTCTCTCAGCTCAGACTAACACTACTGAAGTCTCCCAGCTCAGACTAACACTACTGAAGTCTCTCAGCTCAGACTAACACTACTGAAGTCTCCCAGCTCAGACTAACACTACTGAAGTCTCCCAGCTCAGGCTAACACTACTGAAGTCTCTCAGCTCAGACTAACATTACTGAAGTCTCCCAGCTCAGACTAACACTACTGAAGTCTCCCAGCTCAGACTAACACTACTGAAGTCTCCCAGCTCAGACTAACACTACTGAAGTCTCTCAGCTCAAAGTAACACTACTGAAGTCTCCCAGCTCAGACTAACACTACTGAAGTCTCCCAGCTCAGACTAACACTACTGAAGTCTCTCAGCTCAGGCTAACACTACTGAAGTCTCCCAGCTCAGACTAACACTACTGAAGTCTCTCAGCTCAGGCTGACACTACTGAAGTCTCCCAGCTCAGACTAACACTACTGAAGTCTCTCAGCTCAGACTAACACTACTGAAGTCTCTCAGCTCAGGCTAACACTACTGAAGTCTCCCAGCTCAGACTAACACTACTGAAGTCTCCCAGCTCAGACTAACACTACTGAAGTCTCTCAGCTCAGGCTAACACTACTGAAGTCTCCCAGCTCAGGCTAACACTACTGAAGTCTCCCAGCTCAGGCTAACACTACTGAAGTCTCTCAGCTCAGGCTAACACTACTGAAGTCTCTCAGCTCAGACTAACAATACTGAAGTCTCTCAGCTCAGGCTAACACTACTGAAGTCTCTCAGCTCAGGCTGACACTACTGAAGTCTCTCAGCTCAGACTAACACTACTGAAGTCTCTCAGCTCAGACTAACAATACTGAAGTCTCTCAGCTCAGGCTAACACTACTGAAGTCTCTCAGCTCAGGCTAACACTACTGAAGTCTCCCAACTCAGACTAACACTACTGAAGTCTCCCAGCTCAGACTAACACTACTGAAGTCTCCCAACTCAGACTAACACTACTGATGTCTCTCAGCTCAGACTTACACTACTGAAGTCTCTCAGCTCTGGCTAACACTACTGAAGTCTCCCAGCTCAGGCTAACACTACTGAAGTCTCCCAGCTCAGACTAACACTACTGAAGTCTTTCAGCTCAGACTAACAGTACTGAAGTCTCTCAGCTCAGACTAACACTACTGAAGTCTCTCAGCTCTGGCTAACACTACTGAAGTCTCCCAGCTCAGGCTAACACTACTGAAGTCTCTCAGCTCAGGCTAACACTACTGAAGTCTCTCAGCTCAGGCTAACACTACTGAAGTCTCTCATCTCAGACTAACACTACTGAAGTCTCTCAGCTCATACTAACACTACTGAAGTCTCTCAGCTCAGACTAACACTACTGAAGTCTCTCAGCTCAGGCTAACACTACTGAAGTCTCTCAGCTCAGGCTAACACTACTGAAGTCTCTCAGCTCAGACTAACACTACTGAAGTCTCTCAGCTCAGGCTAACACTACTGAAGTCTGCTAGCTCAGGCTAACACTACTGAAGTCTCTCAGCTCAGGCTAACACTACTGAAGTCTCCCAGCTCAGACTAACACTACTGAAGTCTCTCAGCTCAGACTAACACTACTGAAGTCTCTCAGCTTAGGCTAACACTACTGAAGTCTCCCAGCTCAGGCTAACACTACTGAAGTCTCCCAGCTCAGGCTGACACTACTGAAGTCTCCCAGCTCAGGCTAACACTACTGAAGTCTCCCAGCTCAGGCTGACACTACTGAAGTCTCCTGACCAAGGCTGACAGATTTTAAAACAATGTGACCCATCCTGTGTGATGGAATAAGACAGTATAACATACTTAGGTTCTGTTCCCACTGTGTAGCTGTTATATAGAATCGGGTAGCAGCACACTGCTGATGTATCCATTTTTGATCAAGACAAGATCATTGCTGGACTCCCTTCCATCTCACAGGTCAGGGGTCAGGTCATTGCTAACCCCCCTCCCCTCCCACAGGTCATGGGGTCAGGTCACTGTTAACTCCCTCCCCTCCTACAGGTTAAGGGGTCAGGTTACTGCTAGCCCTCCTCCACTCCCTCAGATCAGGTGAGGTCACTGATAAAACCCTTTCCCTCTCACAGGTCAAGGGGTCACGTCAATGCTAAACCTTTCCTCCCACAGGTCAGGAGGTCAGGTCACTGTTAACTCCCTCCCCTCCCACAGGTTAGGGGGTCAGGTCACTGCTAACCCTCCTCCCCTCCCAAAGGTCAGGGGGTCAGGTCACTGTTAGCTCCCTCCCCTTCCACAAGTCAAGGGGTTAGGTCACTGCTAACCCCCCCTCCCCTCCCACAGGTCAGGGGGTCAGGTCACTGCTAACCCTCCTCCCCTCCCACAGGTCAGGGGGTCAGGTCACTGCTAACCCTCCTCCCCTCCCACAGGTCAGGGGATCAGGTCACTGCTAACTCTCCTCCCCTCCCACAGGTCAGGGGGTCAGGTCACTGTTAACTCCCTGCCCTTCCACAGGTCAAGGGGTCAGGTCACTGCTAAACCCCCTCCCCTCCCATAGGTCAGGGGGTCAGGTCACTGTTAACTCCCTCCCCTCCCACAGGTCAGGGGGTCAGGTCACTGTTAACTCCCTCCCTTCCCACAGGTCAAGGGGTCAGGTCACTGCTAAACCCCCTCCCCTTCCACAGATCAGGGGATCAGGTCAATGCTAAGCCTCCCCTCCCACAGGTCAGGGGGGTCAGGTCACTGCTAAGCCTCCCCTCTCAAAGGTCAGGGGGTCAGGTCACTGTTAAACCCCCTCCCCTCCCACAGGTCAGGGGGTCAAGTCACTGCTAACCCGCCTCCCCTCCCACAGGTCAAGGGGTCAGGTCACTCCTAACCCTCCTCCCCTCCCACAGGTCAGGGGGTCAGGTCACTGCTAACCCTCTTCCCCTCCCACAGGTCAGGGGGTCAGGTCACTGCTAACCCTCCTCCCTTCCCAAAGGTCAGGGGGTCAGGTCACTGTTAACTCCCTCCCCTTCCACAGGTCAAGGGGTCACGCCACTGCTAAACCCCCTCTCCTCCCACAGGTCAGGGGGTCAGGTCACTGTTAACTCCCTCCCCTCCCACAGGTCAGGGGGTCAGGTCATTGCTAACCCTCCTCCCCTCCCACAGGTCAGGGGGTCAGGTCACTGCTAACCCTCCTCCCTTCCCAAAGGTCAGGGGGTCAGGTCACTGTTAACTCCCTCCCCTTCCACAGGTCAAGGGGTCACGCCACTGCTAAACCCCCTCCCCTCCCACAGGTCAGGGGGTCAGGTCACTGTTAACTCCCTCCCCTCTCACAGGTCAGGGGGTCAGGTCACTGCTAACCCTCCTCCCCTCCCACAGGTCATGGGGTCAGGTCACTGCTATCCCTCCTCCCTTCCCAAAGGTCAGGGGGTCAGGTCACTGTTAACTCCCTTCCCTTCCACAGGTCAAGGGGTCACGCCACTGCTAAACCTCCTCCCCTACCACAGGTCAGGGGATCAGGCCACTGTTAACTCCCTCCCCTCCCCACAGGTCAAGGGGTCGGATCACTGCTAAACCTCTTCCCCTTCCACAGGTCAGAGGATCAGGTCAATGCTAAGCCTCCCCTCCCATAGGTCAGGGGGTCAGGTCACTGTTAACTCCCTTCCCTCCCACAGGTCAAGGGGTCAGGTGACTGTTAAGCCCCCTCCCCTCCCACAGGTCAGGGGATCAGGCAACTGTTAACTCCCTCCCCTCCCACAGGTCAAGGGGTCAGATCACTGCTAAACCCCTTCCTCTTCCACAGGTCAGAGGATCAGGTCAATGCTAAGCCTCCCCTCCCATAGGTCAGGGGGTCAGGTCACTGTTAACTCCCTCCCCTCCCACAGGTCAAGGGGTCAGGTCACTGTTAAGCCCCCTCCCCTCCCACAGGTCAGGGGGTCAGATCAAAGCTAAACACCTTCCCCTCCCAAAGGCCAGGGGGTCAGGTCACTGTTAAACACCTTCCCCTCCCACAGGTCAGGGGGTCGGGTCACCATCAGACCCAGAGAGACGCTGCACGTTTCACCTATACACGCCTCCGACGCCGGTATCTACCAGTGTGCTGCCACCTACGCCCAAGACTACGCCCACGCCCACGCCTACGTCACTCTGGGAGGTGAGTCATCACTCATGCCTATACCCACGCCCACGCCTACGTTACCCTGGAAGGTAAGTTATTACTGACGTCCATACCCATGCCCACACTCCACTCCCCACCTACATTGTTCCCATCGCCCAAACTCTACACTAACATCTGTTACTCACACTGTTACCTTCACACCCACCACTCACACCCATCACTCACTCCCACCACTCACACCCACCACTCACACCCATCACTCACACCCACCACTCACACCCACCACTCACACCCACCACTCACACCCATCACTCACTCCCACCACTCACACCCACCACTCACACCCACCACTCACACCCACCACTCACACCCACCACTCACACCCACCACTCACACCCACCACTCACACCCACCACTCACACCCACCACTCACACCCACCACTCACACCACTACTACTACATCAAAGATGACAGAAATAGTCCTAGTGACAGGAATTAAAAAAATATCTTCATAGCCAATATATTTCTAAACACTCAGAAGACGCCTGCCTAGGCTGGCCACGAGCTTCTGATCCACAGACTGCAAGATGATCCACCGCGGCAGCGACAGAGTTGGCTAGACGAAGGGGAAAAACTGACTAAAACAGATTCCCGCTCCCTTTATGTTTTATTATTTGCGTGCCCTTACGACTCACGAAATCGTAATAACATGATTGCAAACAAGCCACTGTGCGTGTGGGGTTAGAACCCATGACGAGCGAGTCGTAAAACTTCAGGCCAGTGCGCAAACTATTGGACTTACGCGCTGGCCTGGGGTTCTAACACCATCCGTAACATGAGTTGTGCGTTATGTACACTAAGCTTTCGTGAAAACTTTCTTAAATATTGGACAGTTTTACTTAGAGAAAAACTTGGATATATATTATGAAGAGATATCCCAGTTTGTGGACGACGGAGATAAATGGTTTCTAACACCATAAAGATGGAAAAATAGACACAGGTGCAATATAATGAGATCCTTTATTGGCTACGTTCCGCCCTACACAAGGGGTTTTATCAAGTCACAAGCAGATCCTAAAGTGGTGTAGTGACGTGACGAAGCCCAATGTGTAGGCAAAATGAAGTCAAAAGAGGGTCGCATCATGCTGCATTTGTGTCTATTCTTACACAAGCTGTTGAAGAGAGAAGCGGGGAAGACAGGAGACCGGGAGATGCTACAGAAACAGCCAGACAGATTGCTATCAACTGAGGCTGCAGGTCATAGACAAGGAAGAAAAACGATCTGATGTAGATGTATGCGTAAGTAACAGCAAATATTTCACAAGTTTCACATGCTGGTATTGTTTACTGGTATTGTATACCATTCATAACAAGCGCATTATTGCGGTGTCAGGGCCATGACCTAATATATATATATGTCGTGCCGAATAGGCAGAACTTGCGATCTTGGCTTAAATAGCAACGCTCATCTTGCCATATAGGACAAGTGAAAATTTATGTATGCAATAATTTCTCCAAAATCATTCTGAACCTAACGAAAAAAATATATTTGATTGTGTTTGTTTAGTACTAAATTACTGAAAACGTATTTAAAATATTTTTAGTTGGGTTAGGCTAAAATAAATTGCTCTTGTTATAATAAGGTTAGGTAAGTTTTCTTAGATTCCTTTAGTGCAAAATTAAATTTTTTTACATTAACATTAATGAAAAAAAATATATCTTTAAGCGGATAAGAGAAAATTTCAGAAAGGACTTAATTTTAAATGAGTTCTTGCTAACTGACCAGTTTTACCTATTCGGCGCGATATATATATATATATATATATATATATATATATATATATATATATATATATATATATATATATATATATATATATATATATATATATATATATATATATATATATATATATATATATATATATATATATATATATATATATATATATATATATATATATATATATATATATATATATATATATATGTATATATATATATATATATATATATATATATATATATATATATATATATATATATATATATATATATATATAGAGAGAGAGAGAGAGAGAGAGAGAGAGAGAGAGAGAGAGAGAGAGAGAGAGAGAGGAGGTACGATTGGGCCCATGAGGCAAAGAGTAGTGTGTGCGGACGATAGCGAGACTCGACCCCTGCAGTGGATGGAAATAAATGGTATAAAATACCGACACAATGGAAATATAAACACATATGCAGTATAATGTGATCCTTTATTGACAACGTTTCACCCACACAGTGGGCTTTTTCAAGTCACACACAGATCTACCTGGGGTGGAAGGTACGGGAGTATTTGTAGTCATGTTCAAAATGTTGAGGTCAGGTGGAGAATGCTGCATCTGATGATCTACCGGGTGGAGTTATAGTCTTGGGTAGCTTGGCAGGGGTATTGGACAAGTTGTGAGTAGACCTTCTGCAGTTTTCTATGTTCTTATGTGGGATAGCGATGAAGAAGAAACTTCTTCATCGCTATCCACCCCAGGTAGATCTGTGTGTGACTTGAAAAAGCCCACTGTGTGGGTGAAACGTTGTCAATAAAGGATCACATTATACTGCATATGTGTTTATATTTCCCTGCAGTACAGTAAGTACAGTAGCCCCACAACCAACGCTGACAACCCACATTCAGACCCCACACTCACCCACATCCACCCATACATTCACCCACCCACCTCCACACCTCTCCTCCGCAGCACACACACTCGTATCAACACATGCCACTGTTACCAGGTGATTGGTAATTATTTCATATTCACACAGGAGTGGCAACAGTGACCGAAACTGTATATCGTCAAGTCAATGTATATTTAAAAATATATGAACTGTTTTTCACACATGAGTTAATGTACGAAACATGAGATAAATTACGTTCTCTCTCTTTTTTGTCATATCCACGACAGATTTTTGACAATTTAGCTTTTTTCTGTCGGTTTGCTTGTTTGTTTGTCTGTTTGTTTGTTTGTTTGTTTGTTAGTGTGTGTGTGTGTGTGTGTGTGTGTGTGTGTGTACTCACCTAGTTGTACTCACCTAGTTGAGGTTGCAGGGATAGAGTCCAAGCTCCTGGCCCCGCCTCTTCACTGGTCGCTACTAGGTCACTCTCCCCGAGCCGTGAGCTTTATCATACCTCTGCTTAAAGCTATGTATGGATCCTGCCTCCACTACATCGCTTCCCAAACTATTCCACTTACTGACTACTCTGTGGCTGAAGAAATACTTCCTAACATCCCTGTGATTCATCTGTGTCTTCAACTTCCAACTGTGTCCCCTTGTTGCTGTGTCCAGTCTCTGGAACATCCTGTCTTTGTCCACGTTGTCAATTCCTCTCAGTATTTTGTAAGTCGTTATCATGTCCCCCCTATCTCTCCTGTCCTCCAGTGTCGTCAGGTTGATTTCCCTTAACCTCTCCTCGTAGGACATACTTCTTAGCTCTGGGACTAGTCTTGTTGCAAACCTTTGCACTTTCTCTAGTTTCTTTACGTGCTTGGCTAGGTGTGGGTTCCAAACTGGCGCCGCATACTCCAATATGGGCCTAACGTACACGGTGTACAGGGTCCTGAACGATTCATTATTAAGATGTCGGAATGCTGTTCTGAGGTTTGCTAGGCGCCCATATGCTGCAGCAGTTATTTGGTTGATGTGCACCTCAGGAGATGTACCTGGTGTTATACTCACCCCACGATCTTTTTCCTTTAGTGAGATTTGTAGTCTCTGGCCGCCTAGACTGTACTCCGTCTGCGGTCTTCTTTGTCCTTCCCCAATCTTCATGACTTTGTACTTGGTGGGGTTGAACTTCAGAAGTCAATTGCTGGACCAGCACTGTATGTGTGTGTGTGTGTGTGTGTGTGTGTGTGTGTGTGTGTGTGAGTGTGTGTGTGTGTGTGTGTGTGTGTGTGTGTGAGTGTGTTTGTGTGTGTGTGTGTGTGTATGTGTGTGTTTGTGTGCGTGTGTATGTGTGTGTGTTTGTGTGTGTGTGCGTGTGTTTGTGTGTGTGTGTGTATGTGTGTGTGTGTTTGTGTGTGTGTGCATGTGTTTGTGTGTGTGTGTGTGTGTGTGTGTGTGTGTGTGTACTCACCTAGTTGAGGTTGCGGGGGTCGAGTCCGAGCTCCTGGCCCCGCCTCTTCACTGATCGCTACTAGGTCACTCTCCCCGAGCCGTGAGCTTTATCATACCTCTGCTTAAAGCTATGTATGGATCCTGCCTCCACTACATCGCTTCCCAAACTATTCCACTTACTGACTACTCTGTGGCTAAAGAAATACTTCCTAACATCCCTGTGATTCATCTGTGTCTTTAGCTTCCAACTGTGTCCCCTTGTTACTGTGTCCAATCTCTGGAACATCCTGTCTTTGTCCACCTTGTCAATTCCCCTCAGTATTTTGTATGTCGTTATCATGTCCCCCCTATCTCTCCTGTGTGTGTGTGTGTGTGTGTGTGTGTGTGTCTGTGTTTGTGTGTGTGTGTGTGTATGTGTGTGTTTGTGTGTATGTGTGTGTGTATGTGTGTGTTTGTGTGTATGTGTGTGTATGTATGTGTGTGTGTATGTGTGTGTTTGTGTGTGTGTGTGTATGTGTGTGTTTGTGTGTTTGTGTATGTGTGTGTGTATGTGTGTGTTTTTGTGTGTGTGTGTGTGTGTGTAAGTGTGTGTGTATATGTGTGTTTGTGTGTTTGTGTGTTTGTGTATGTGTGTGTGTGTGTGTGTTTGTGTATGTGTGTGTGTGTGTGTGTGTGTGTGTGTGTGTGTGTGTGTGTGTGTGTGTGTGTGTGTGTGTGTGTGTGTGTGTGTGTGTGTGTGTGTGTGTGTGTGTGCGTCTGGCTTCGGTAATAAGAACACAAACTACAGCACAACAAACATTAACAAACACAACGTCTCACCTCGGCGTTAACTTTCACCCAAACATCCCCCGAAGTTCAACTCACGAGCGAAACGCTGAGCGCAACAGAGCTTGTGGACGTATTATGTGTGCTGACCCGTCACACCTGCCGACGCTCTCACTCCCTTCAACACTCTTCTGATTGCCTCAAACCTATAGTCGACCCACTCTCTGTTTCTGATTGACTTTGATGTTGATCAACAACTTCAGTGAGATCTTCAACGCGACTTTCTTTATCATTCTTCTTTGACTATTGCGGCCATTTTTACTAAATTTTATATTCGACTATTATTTCTGCTTTACTATTCTTTTTATTTTACTGTTATTTCTCTTGTGTGTGTCTCCTCTTGTGTGTTTTCTCTTGTGTGTCTCCTCTTGTATGTCTCCTCTTGTGTGTCTCCTCTTGTATGTCTCCTCTTGTGTGTCTCCTCTTGTGTGTTTTCTCTTGTGTGTCTCCTCTTGTGTGTTTTCTCTTGTGTGTCTCCTCTTGTGTGTTTTCTCTTGTGTGTCTCCTCTTGTGTGTCTCCTCTTGTGTGTCTCTTCTTGTATGTCTCCTCTTGTGTGTCTCCTCTTGTGTGTCTCCTCTTGTATGTCTCCTCTTGTGTGTCTCCTCTTGTATGTCTCCTCCTGTGTGTCTCCTCTTGTGTGTCTCCTCTTGTGTGTTTTCTCTTGTGTGTCTCCTCTTGTATGTCTCCTCTTGTGTGTCTCCTCTTGTGTGTCTCCTCTTGTGTGTTTTCTCTTGTGTGTCTCCTCTTGTGTGTCTCCTCTTGTGTGTCTCCTCTTGTATGTCTCCTCTTGTGTGTCTCCTCTTGTGTGTCTCCTCTTGTATGTCTCCTCTTGTGTGTCTCCTCTTGTATGTCTCCTCCTGTGTGTCTCCTCTTGTGTGTCTCCTCTTGTGTGTTTTCTCTTGTGTGTCTCCTCTTGTATGTCTCCTCTTGTGTGTCTCCTCTTGTGTGTCTCCTCTTGTGTGTTTTCTCTTGTGTGTCTCCTCTTGTATGTCCCCTCTTGTGTGTCTCCTCTTGTGTGTCTCCTCTTGTGTGTTTTCTCTTGTGTGTCTCCTCTTGTATGTCTCCTCTTGTGTGTCTCCTCTTGTGTGTCTCCTCTTGTGTGTTTTCTCTTGTGTGTCTCCTCTTGTATGTCTCCTCTTGTGTGTCTCCTCTTGTGTGTCTCCTCTTGTGTGTTTTCTCTTGTGTGTCTCCTCTTGTATGTCTCCTCTTGTGTGTCTCCTCTTGTGTGTTTTCTCTTGTGTGTCTCCTCTTGTGTGTTTTCTCTTGTGTGTCTCCTCTTGTATGTCTCCTCTTGTGTGTCTCCTCTTGTATGTCTCCTCTTGTGTTTCTCCTCTTGTATGTCTCCTCTTGTGTGTCTCCTCTTGTGTGTCTCCTCTTGTGTGCTTTCTCTTGTGTGTCTCCTCTTGTATGTCTCCTCTTGTGTGTCTCCTCTTGTGTGTTTTCTCTTGTGTGTCTCCTCTTGTGTGTTTTCTCTTGTGTGTCTCCTCTTTTATGTCTCCTCTTGTGTGTCTCCTCTTGTATGTCTCCTCTTGTGTGTCTCCTCTTGTATGTCTCCTCTTGTGTGTCTCCTCTTGTGTGTCTCCTCTTGAGTGTTTTCTCTTGTGTGTCTCCTCTTGTGTGTCTCCTCTTGTATGTCTCCTCTTGTGTGTCTCCTCTTGTGTGTCTCCTCTTGTATGTCTCCTCTTGTGTGTCTCCTCTTGTATGTCTCCTCTTGTGTGTCTCCTCTAGTGTGTTTTCTCTTGTGTGTCTCCTCTTGTGTGTCTCCTCTTGAGTGTTTTCTCTTGTGTGTCTCCTCTTGTGTGTCTCCTCTTGTATGTCTCCTCTTGTGTGTCTCCTCTTGTGTGTTTTCTCTTGTATGTCTCCTCTTGTGTGTCTCCTCTTGTGTGTCTTCTCTTGTGTGTCTCCTCATGTGTGTCTCCTCTTGTGTGTCTCCTCTTGTGTGTTTTCTCTTGTGTGTCTCCTCTTGTGTGTTTTCTCTTGTGCGTCTCCTCTTGTGTTTCTCCTCTTGTGTGTCTCCTCTTGTGTGTCTCCTCTTGTGTGTGTTCTCTTGTGTGTTTTCTCTTGTGTGTCTCCTCTTGTGTGTCTTCTCTTGTGTGTCTCCTTTTGTGTGTCTCCTCTTGTGCGTCTCCTCTTGTGTTTCTCCTCTTGTGTGTCTCCTCTTGTGTGTCTCCTCTTGTGTGTCTCCTCTTGTGTGTCTCCTCTTGTATGTCTCCTCTTGTGCGTCTCCTCTTGTGTTTCCCCTCTTGTGTGTCTCCTCTTGTGTGTTTTCTCTTGTGTGTCTCCTCTTGTATGTCTCCTCTTGTGCGTCTCCTCTTGTGTTTCTCCTCTTGTGTGTCTCCTCTTGTGTGTCTCCTCTTGTGTGTTTTCTCTTGTCTGTCTCCTCTTGTGTGTTTTCTCTTGTGTGTCTTCTCTTGTGTGTCTCCTCTTGTGTGTCTCCTCCTGTGTGTCTCCTCTTGTGTGTCTCCTCCTGTGTGTCTCCTCTTGTGTGTCTCCTCTTGTATGTCTCCTCTTGTGTGTCTCCTCTTGTGTGTCTCCTCTTGTATGTCTCCTCTTGTGTGTCTCCTCTTGTGTTTCTCCTCTTGTGTGTCTCCTCTTGTGTGTCTCCTCTTGTGTGTCTCCTCTTGTGTGTCTCCTCTTGTGTGTCTCCTCTTGTGTGTCTCCTCTTGTGTGTCTCCTCTTGTGCGTCTCCTCTTGTGTTTCTCCTCTTGTGTGTCTCCTCTTGTATGTCTCCTCTTGTGCGTCTCCTCTTGTGTTTCTCCTCTTGTGTGTCTCCTCTTGTGTGTCTCCTCTTGTGTGTCTCCTCTTGTGTGTCTCCTCTTGTATGTCTCCTCTTGTGTGTCTTCTCTTGTGTGTCTCCTCTTGTGTGTCTCCTCTTGTGTGTCTCCTCTTGTGTGTCTCCTCTTGTGAGTCTCCTCTTGTGTGTCTCCTCTTGTGTGTCTCCTCTTGTGTGTCTCCTCTTGTGTGTCTCCTCTTGTATGTCTCCTCTTGTGTGTCTTCTCTTGTGTGTCTCCTCTTGTGTGTCTCCTCTTGTGTGTCTCCTCTTGTGTGTCTCCTCTTGTGTGTCTCCTCTTGTGAGTCTCCCTTCTTTGTGTCTGCTTCACTTGCATCTTGTTCGTCATTGCTGCTGCAATATTCAGCAGGGTGGTCAGGATCGACTTTATTTGCTGTTCGCAGTTTAAGCACTGACTCTCTCTATTCTCAAGACTTTATGGAACCTTTTGTTGGCCTCACAAGTTTTCTTATCATTTTCTTTGTGTGTGTATGTGTGTGTGTGTGTGTGTGTGTGTGTGTGTGTGTGTGTGTGTGTGTGTGTGTGTGTGTGTGTGTACTCACCAATTTGTGGTTGCAGGGGTCGAGTCATAGCTCCTGGCCCCGCCTCTTCGCTGATTGCTACTAGGTCCTCTCTCTCCCTGCCCCATGAGCTTTATCATACCTCGCCTTAAAACTATGTATGATTCCCGCCTCCACTACTTCACTTTCTAGGCTATTCCACGGCCTGACTACTCTATGACTGAAGAAATACTTCCTAACATCCCTTTGATTCATCTGAGTCTTTAACTTCCAATTGTGACTCTTGTGTCTGTGTCCCATCTCTGGAACATCCCGTCTTTGTCCACCTTGTCTATTCTGCGCAGTATTTTATATGTCGTTATCATGTCTCCCCTGACCCTCCTGTCCTCCAGTGTCGTCAAGCCGATTTCCCTCAACCCTTCTTCGTAGGACAATCCCCTTAGCTCTGGGACTAGTCTTGTTGCAAATCTTTGCACTTTCTCTAATTTCTTGACGTGCTTGACCAGGTATGGATTCCAAACTGGTGCTGCATACTCCAGTATGGGCCTGACGTAAATGGTATACAGAGTCTTGAACGAATCCTTACTGAGGTATCTGAACGCTATCCGTAGGTTTGCCAAGCGCCCGTATGCTGCAGCAGTTATCTGATTGATGTGCGCCTCAGGAGATATGCTCGGTGTTATACTCACCCCCAGATCTTTTTCCTTGAGTGAAGTTTGCAGTCTTTGTCCATCTAGACTATATTGTGTCTGCGGTCTTCTTTGCCCTTACCCAATCTTCATGACTTTGCATTTGGCAGTGTTAAACTCAAGGAGCCAGTTGCTGGACCAGGCTTGTAGCCTGTCCAGGTCTCTTTGTAGTCCTGCCTGATCCTCGTCCGATTTGATTCTTCTCATTAACTTCACATCATCTGCAAACAAGGGCACTTCTGAGTCTATCCCTTCCGTTATGACATTCACATATACCAAAAACAGCACAGGTCCTAGGATTGACCCCTGTGGAACCCCGCTTGTCACAGGCGCCCACTCTGACACCTCGTCACGTACCATGACTCGTTGTTGCCTCCCTGTCAGGTATTCTCTGATCCATTGCAGTGCCTTTCCTGTTATGTGTGCCTGATCCTCTAGGTTTTGCAGTAACCTCTTGTGAGGAACTGTGTCGAAGGCCTTCTTGCAGTCCAAAAAAATGCAGTCGATCCACCCCTCTCTATCTTGTGTTACTTCTGTCACCTTGTCATAAAACTCCAGTAGGTTTGTGACACAGGATTTTCCTTCCCTGAAACCGTGCTGGTTGTCAATTATACACTTGTTTCTTTCCAGGTGCTCCACCACTCTCCTCCTGATGATCTTCTCCATGACTTTGCATACTATACACGTTAGTGATACAGGTCTGTAGTTTAGTGCCTCATGTCTGTCTCTCTTTTTAAAAATTGGGACTACATTTGTCATCTTCCATACCTCAAGGAGTTGCCCAGTTTCAATTGATGTGTTGAAGATCTTTGTTAATGGCACACACAGTATCTCTGCTACTTCTTTAAGGACCCACGGAGAGATGTTGGCTGGTCCCACCGCCTTTGAGGTGTCAAGTTCGCATAGCAGCTTTTTCACCTCCTCCTTGGTTATGTGTACCTCGTCCAGCACTTGCTGGTGTACCCCCCTGTTCTGATTTCCTGGAGTCCTACTGGTTTCCACTGTAAATACTTCTTTAAATCTCGTGTTGAGCTCCTGACATACCTCTCGGTCGTTTCTTGTGAACTCCCCATCACTCTTCCTCAGTCTGATTACCTGGTCCTTGACTGTTGTTTTCCTCCTGATGTGGCTATGCAACAGTTTCGGGTCAGACTTGACTTTCGATGCTATGTCATTCTCATATTGTCGCTGAGCCTCCCTTCTTATCTGTGCATATTCGTTTCTCGCTCTTCTGCTAATCTCTTTATTTTCCTGAGTTCTCTGTCTTCTGTACCTTTTCCATTCTCTAGTACACCTAGTTTTTGCCTCCCTACATCTTTGGGTGAACCAAGGACTCGTTCTGTTCTTCCCATTATTTCTGTTTCCCTTGGGAACAAACCTCTCCTCTGCCTCCTTGCGTTTTGTTGCGACATAGTCCATCATTTCTTGTACTGGTTTTCCTGTCAGTTCCCTCTCCCACTGAATGTCTTGCAGGAAGTTCCTCATGCCTGAGTAGTTCCCCCTTTTGTAGTTTGTTTTTCCCATCCTATTCCTGCTGCTCTCTCCACTTGAAGCTGAACTATGTAGTCAAAGCACAGAAACACATGATCACTAGCTCCCAGGGTCCTTTCATACGTGATATCCTCGATGTCCGAACTACTCAATGTGAATGCAAGGTCCAGTGTTGCTGGTTCATCCTCACCTCTCTCTCTGGTAGTGTCTCTAACATGTGTGTGTGTGTGTGTGTGTGTGTGTGTGTGTGTGTGTGTGTGTGTGTGTGTGTGTGTGTGCGTGTGTGTGTGTGTGTGTCTGCGTGTGTGTGTGCATTTGTGCGTTGTTGTCATATTGTACTTACCACTCCTATTACCGTGCTTTGTTTCAGCTGATTTTGAGTCCATGTATCGAGTTGCCTTCCCTACCTCTCTTCCTAATGTTCGTTCTCCCTCTCACAATGAAAAAATTCTTCCTCGAGTCCCTCTGGCTTATTTGAATTTCCAATTTTCATTTGTGTTCTGGTGCGACACTTGTCTACTTTGTCAGTGTCTCTTGAATACCCTTTACGTTGTAAGAATATAAGATCATGAGAAAGAATGACCTGCCTAGGTAAGACACATGTGCAACAGTTAGGTATCTTTATCCCTAAAAGTTTCGCCTACACAGTAGTCTTCTTCAGTCGAGTAGTTGGTAGACTTAGAAGAGATGTGAAGATTGAGGGACTGACCACCTCAATACTACGTCTTCAAGGGTGATGGACTGATTACATCGTCTTCACATCTCTTCTGCTTCTGCCAACTTTTCTGTACTCGATAAATTAGACATATGTACAACACTTGAGTACCTTTATTGAGGAAACGTTTCGCCACGCAGTGGCTTCATCAGTCCATACAAAGATGAATGGTAAAGAACAGGAGGAGTTTGAGGTAACCAGTCCCTCAGCATTGAGTCGATGTAATCAGTCCATCAATCTTGGAAAGAATACAGCATGTGTGCGAAGAAGTGACTAATATACCTCAAACTTCTCCTGTTTTTCACCATTTTCCTTTGTATGGACTGATGGAGCCACTGTGTGGTGAAACCTTTCCTCAATATAGACACCCAAATGTTGCACATGTGTCTAATTTATCAACTTGTCGGTTCTCTGAACCATTTATCTACTTTTCTGTACTCGACTGAAGAAGCTACTTTGTAGGCGAAACTTTCTGAAATTAAAATACCTACTGTTGCATATGTGTCTTACCTAACACACAAGGTATATAGGCCTAGCTGACATCATTGACATACTACTGTACAGAAAGCCGCTTGTTTTACCTGAAGTATACATGGTAAGGGTTTCGGGGGTTAACGCCCCCTCGGCTTGGTCTGAGACCAGGCCTCGTGGTGGATCAAAGTCTGATCAACCAGGCTGTTACTGCTGGCCGCACGCAAACTGACGTACGAACCACAGCCCGGCTGGTCAGGTACTGACTTTAGGGACCTTTTCAGTGCTTTCTTGAATACAGTCAGGAGTCTATTGATAATCCCCCTTATGTATTCTGGGAGGCAGTTGAACAATCTTGGGCACGAACACTTATTGTGTTGTCTCTCAGTGTACTCGTGGCGCCCTTGCATTTCACTGGGGAATGTTGCATCTCCTGCCGAGTCTTTTGCTTTCATAAAGAGTGATTTTCGTGTGCAAGTTTGGTACTAATCCCTCTAGGATTTTCCAAGTGTATATTATGGTGTATCTCTCTCACCTGCATTCCAGGGAATACAAATCAAGGAACTTCAACCGTTCCCAGTAATTTAGGTGCCTTATCGTACTTATGTGTGCTGTGAAAGTTCTTTGTACACTGTCCAGGTCTGCAATTTCGCCTGCCTTTAAGGAGGCAGTTAGTGTACAGCAGTATTCCAGCATAGAGAGAACAAGCGATATGGCGTCCCTAGTTTTGAAGGTTCTCATTATCCATCCTATCATTTTCCTAGCAGATGTGGTAGATACATTGTTGTGGTCTTTTTAGGAGGGATTATCTGACATTATCACTCCCAGATCCTCCACATTACTTTCTCGCTCTTTTGTATGGTGAGAATTTGTTGTATACCCTGATACAGTTTTATTTTCCTCAAGTTTTATATATCTGAGTAGTTGAAATTTCTCTTCATTGAACTTCATATTGTTCTGAGTGACCCATTTGAGGATTTGGTTGATATCCGCTTGGAGTCCTGCGGTGTCTTTGATGGAGGACACTGTCATGGCACTTCGGGTGTCATCCGCAAAGGTAGACACGGAGCTATGGCTTACATCTCTATGTCAGATATGAGGATGAGGAATAGAATGGGAACGAGTACTGTGCCTTGTGGAACAGAGTTTTTTACCGTGGCTGCCTGGGACTTTACTCTGTTTACTATTACTCTTTGTGTTCTGTTTGTCAGGAAGTTGTAGATCCATCTACCAACTTTTCCTGTTATTCCTTTATCACACATTTTGTGCGCTATTACACCATGGTCACACTTGTCGAAGGCTTTTGCAAAGTCTGTGTATACTACATCTGTATTTTGCTTATCCTCTACAGCATCCAGGACCTTGTCATAGTGGTCCAGTAGCTAGGACAGGCAGAAGCGACCTGCTCTAAACCCGTGTTGCCCTGGGTTGTGTAATTGATGGGTATGGGATGTTAGTGCTATTGGTCTGTAGTTCTCTGCAATTGCTTTACTGTTACCTTTGTAGAGTAGGGCTATATCTGTTGTTTTTTAGTGAGTGTGGCCCTGTGTTATGTGCAAAGCATTTCCGGCAAATTAGGTCAATTTTGTCCCAGGATGCGACAAACACCCAGGTGCCCATTTTACTTCTAGGTGAACATGGACAGCAGGTGCTATGCTTCGGAATAAATTCCTCGTAGATATAAAAAAAAATGGTATTGGCGATACTGACAAGATGTGCCTAACTGATTTACTAACTTTCTTCAGTCAAGCTTTTGAGGCTGTTGATCAAGATAAAGAATTCGATATTGTTTATTTGGATTTTAGTAAGACTTTTGATAGAGTTCCGCACCAGAGACTGTTAAAGAAAGTAGCAGCTCATGGCACTGGGGAAAAAATGCTGTCATGGATCACGAACAGAAAGCAGAGTGTGCATTAGAAATCTTCCGTACGAAGAAAGATTGAAGACCCTTAAATTAGATTCACTTGTAAGAGGAAGAATGAGAGGAGACATGATCGAAGTGTGGAAATAAATGGAATGAAATACTGACACAATGGAAACATAAACACCTAAGCAGTATAATGTGATCCTATGAGCCACTCTGGAAAAAATCCACAGGTGTAAATAGGTCATGCCTATAGATCAGGCAAGCCTAGAATTTCCTGTATCAAGGATCCCAATTGAAATAAGTCACTTTTTTGGGTTATCCTAGGTAATTTACACATATGTTACTATGTATGATAATTTGTGTACCTGCATATGTGTACCTGTACCTAAATAAACATACTTAATATAACAAGTATTGCAAGTGCTAATTCATCAGTTTGTCGGTTCTCTGTACCATTTATCTACACCTCCTGGAATCCCTGTTTGAGTCATGACGTTTCGGTTCGCCCTGGACCGTCGTCTAGTCCTTATTCCAGGTTTTCAGTGAATCGTTCCAGCCACGGCGATGTGGCATTTTATTCTTCTGTCTGATCATCTGTTACCGACTTGTGTGTGTGTGTGTGTGTGTGTGTACTCACCTAATTGTACTCACCTAATTGTGGCTGCAGGTGTCGAGATTCAACTCCTGGCCCCGCCTCTTCACTTACCGCTACTGGGTCCTCCCTCTCCCTGCTCCATGAGCTTAATCGTACCATGTCTTAAAACTATGTATGGTGTGTACTCACTTGTCTGTGGTTGCAGGAATCCAGTCTTAGCTCCTAGCCCCTGTCTCTGTAATGGTCGCTATTGGATTCACTCCCTTCTAGCCTCACTGGTCCATTATAAGATATGTGAGTGGAGGTAACCTCTACCAGTTCTTTGCGGAGGTCAGTCCATGTCTTGATTACCCTGAAGAAATGCTTCCTGATATCTCTTTACTTCAAGTGTGAGTGGGGAAAGAGGTGGAAAGAGAGAGAGAGAGAGAGAGAGAGAGTACTAGCATTAGCAGGATAAAGAAGGCACGAGAGGAGCAGGAGTCTCAGGTGGCACGAGGAAGCTGCCTATTAAGTGATTCACAATCGAATACTGAAAAATGGACTGAAGTGGACGGGGGATAGAGGCCGTTTCTCTCACGGTGTTCTGGTAGAGAGATAGAGATAGAGAGAAAGAGAGAGAGAGAGAGAGAGAGAGAGAGAGAGAGAGAGAGAGAGAGAGAGAGAGAGAGAGAGAGAGAGAGAGAGAGAGAGAGAGAGAGAGAGATGGTGCCCAGTTTAATTTTTGTTTGTGTTAAATTCCTTTCTCGTTCTCTTGTTGTTTAATGGTAAGTTGTATATGTTAAGTGTTCCTTTATTTAGTCGTTGATTCCATGTTGTTCATTACTGTCATCTCAAAGCTACTAGTTTCTGAATATCGATGCTACTCACCCTCCCTCCACTTTTCTCTCTCTCTTTCTCTCTCTCTCCTTCCTCATAACTTGATATCCTATTATGAAAATGGCTTTTCTTATCTCTGGGAGATTTGATTGCTTTATTTGTTATCATATCTGGGATTGCTACTCTCTCATCCCTTTCATCACTCACTCACTAGTAACTTCCCCAGGGCTTGATACCAAGAAACAAAGTATTGACGAAATTATCAGCCTTGACGTAATACAGTACCAGGGGAAACTGATTATTAATAAATCAAACAGACCAGATTAAATGTCTGCCAGAGCTAAAAAAAAAATAAAGACTTAAGATCTTAAGATCATGTATATAATACGAAGCTGAAAAAGTCCTGTCAGATGTAGAATATCTAGATTTCCACAACTTCTTCTGTAAGGTACCCCATCGAATATTGTTGGATAAAATAAAAGCGCATCGAATAGGAGAAAACCTTTTTGCCTCGGGAAAAAAGGGAGTGATACTCAGTCGAGAAGTGTCTGAGTGGCTTACCGTAGGGCGTGGAGCTCCCAGGGATCCGTCCTTGATCTAGTCGTCTTCACAATGTATACGAACGATCTCGAGGTAGGACTAACATCGAAGAAACAAAAACTTGCAAATGACACGATACTGGGAAAGAGTGCAGCATCCGGAGATTATTTGAGATTTCAGAGTTATCCGGAGAGGTAAACGTTGTGGTCGAGGACGTGGGAGATGTGTCCATTGGCTTCCCATTCTTGACTAAATCTTTTATGGTTTCATGTGAAAGTAATTATATCAGTCAAGCTGTCATTGAACTTCACTACCAACAATATTTCATCATCAACTGCAAGAACAAAGTCTAGAATAAACTGCGTAACTGTAGTTGCAACACTCAACCAGTAGATACACTTTACTCCGCGTCAACAAGCTCGCGACACTACAACAAACAGATACATTGTACTCCCTGTCAACAAACAAAACAACAACCTCTTAACTACCTTAGCTAAAGCCAATATTGGAATCACCATTTCATTTAAAACCATATAAGTCTTAGTCAAGAAAAGGAAGCCACTGAACACTATTGAATGTCTCAAAAACAAACCTTTTCTTTGGATGCTTTTCTTGTTGTATAAGTTATGAGGGTTCATTTTTTTTCTCTCTAGATTTTCATCCAGTCAGATACACGAGTTTTGTTTTTGCTTTTGGAAGGGAATGTACTAGTTCCTCTCCCTATCTATATTACTGATCCCTTTAATTTTGTTCTGATCAGTGAGTGGAAAAGAGGATTAGGAGTAGTGTGTGTGTGTGTGTGTGTGTGTGTGTGTGTGTGTGTGTGTGTGTGTGTGTGTGTGTGTGTGTGTGTGTGTGTGTGTGTGTGTGTGTGTGTTTGTGTGCCCTCGTTGAGACCAATAAATATAGAGATGCACACAGATGTACAATAATAATTTCGTTTGTAAAGTGATACTAATTTTCCTGCTTCCCACTTTCTCCTTCCTGTCCCTCCCACCAGCTGCGGCGCCCCAGCTGGTGTACCGCTTCATCGAGCAGACACTGCAGCCTGGACCAGCTGTCTCCCTCAAGTGTATAGCTACTGGCACTCCCACACCCCACATTACGTGGCTCCTGGACGGCTTTCCCCTTTCCCCCTCCCACAGGTGAGTGGCATTTTCCCCCTCCCACAGATGGGTAGCATCCCCCACCTTCTTCGACAAAGAAAGGTGACTGACCATAGTCGTTTTCATCTTCTTTATAAAACAGTATATATATATATATATATATATATATATATATATATATATATATATATATATATATATATATATATATATATATATATATAGGCGTGTGCCCAAAATACAGCAGGCATTACCCCTTTGAACAGCCGCACTGAGCCGCTGGAACAGAAAACTAGCTGCCCTGGGATCCCTAGTTACCCTGATGAGTCTTTTTCCCAGCTCCTTAAGGAATTTAGATGCACTCTTTCCCCATGAGCCAAGGGTCTCTGAGCCTATGGGAACAAACATATAATGATGGGCAAGTTCTCCATATTTTCTAGACTTTTGGGACTCCCTGAAGCTGGCAGCTGCCCCTCCTTCCTCCCTGGTGTATTGGAGATAGGTATCAGCCAAGGTAGATGCACATGTATAGTCCCACACCACCTGCTTCCCATCTGTCCAGGCTTGAAGGGTGATACCATCTGGACGCTTCTGGCTGCCATCAGATCTGCATAGTTGGGGTGGCTCCCTTACTGCTGGGCATCCAGCTGTTGTGAGGCTCCTCTTGATAATGTTATTAACCTCCTCATGTCTTGCAATCTTTCCCTCGGATTTACGGCACACAAGACCATGGTACCCGAATCGGTCTGCTGCTTCACTGCCACAAATACACCTGTGTTCGGCGAGAATAGGGGCGGCAAGTCGAAGGGCAACACCGATGCGGATGGTCTGTGGGTCGAGACGTGTGCCAAGGCTGGAGTTGGGAACAGCCAACAGAAAGTCCCCAGCATGAGGGGCTCTCACTGCCAGGAGGCGGGCTCTATCCTTCCCTGACACACTCTGAAGCATTGTTGAGGCAATATTTTCCACTATTGGACCATCCCAGTGCGATTGTTTGTAGTTGTTGGGGGGAGCAGGTCTGGCTCCAGAGCCCGTTAGATTATCCCAGATCATTGCTCCGTCAATGAATTTTTGGTCCTGGACTCCTACCTTGTCCCTAAGATGTTCAGGGAGAATCGCTGCTACAAGCTCTCTGGATGCAATACACGAGGACAGAAAAGCAGGTAACGCAATCTGTGATGACTTGCGGACACCAATGCCTCCTAGTCTGACTGGAAGTGTAGCTTGGTTCCACTGCCCGTCTTCTAGAGTAAGGTTAAGTACTTTCGTAAAAATCTGCCTCAGAATACTGTCATATTCGTGCAGTATAGGGCTATCATATGAAGGTGCACATCTTAGGAAATATGTCAACCTGGGCAGACTCAAGCACTTTGTGAGAAGGTACAAGGCATCGTGGGTGTCCAGATTGCCTATTCGTTGTTCCATTCTCCTTAACTCTTCCAATTTCTTCCTGAGAATTGTGTCAATGGCATTGCTTCCCAGAGGTGCTCCTAGCAAGACACTATTTGTGGGGGCAATGACTGCTGCTCCTGGTAGTTTTGCTCTCACTGCATTTATCACTTGTTGACTGACTGAGATGATTTCACATTTGGATGGATTCAGGATGAGACCCATTTCCTGTCCCCGTGTCATTACCTGTGTAAGGTCATGTAGGAGGGACTCTTTTGTACCTGCTAGTGTGCCATCATCTAGGAACCAGATGTTTAGCTCGCTGGTCAGTCTGAATATATATATATATATATATATATATATATATATATATATATATATATATATATATATATATATATATATATATATATATATATATATATATATATGTATATGTCGTGCCGAATATGTAAAACTGGTCAATTAGCAAGAACTTATTTAAAATTAAATCCTTTCTGAAATTTTCTTTTATACGTTGAAAGATATATTTTTTTCATTAATGTTAATGTAATTTTTTTTAATTTTGCACCAAAAGTATCTTAGAAAACTTACCTAACCTTATTATAACAAGAACAATTTATTTTAGCCTAACCCAACTAAATATATTTTAGATTTGTTTACAGTAATTTAATACTAAACAAACACAGTGAAATATATTTTTTTCGTTAGGTTCAGAATGATTTTGGCGAAATTATTGCATACACAAATTTTTGCTTGTCCTATATGGCAAGATGAGCGTTGCTATTTAAGCCAAGATCGCAAGTTCTGCCTATTCGGCACGACATATATATACATATATATATATATATATATATATATATATATATATATATATATATATATATATATATATATATATATATATATATATATATATATATATATATATTTATTTTTATTAGCACACTGGCCGATTCCCACTAAGGCAGGGTAGCCCGAAAAAGAAAAACTTTCACCATCATTCACTCCATCACTGTCTTGTCAGAAGGATGCTTTACACTACAGTTTTTAAACTGCAACTCCCTTCATAAATGTTACTTTGCTCACACTCCAACAGCACGCCATGTATTAAAAACCATTTGTCTCCATTCACTTCTATCAAACACGCTCACGCATGCCCGCTGGAAGTCCAAGCTCCTCGAACACAAAACCTCCTTTACCCTCTCCCTCCAACCTTTCCTAGGCCGACCCCTACCCCGCCTTCCTTCCACTACAGACTGATACACTCTTGAAGTCATTCTGTTTCGCTCCATTCTCTTTACATATCCGAACCACCTCAACAACCCTTCCTCAGCCCTCTGGACAACAGTTTTGGCAATCCCGCACCTCTTCCTAACTTACAAACTACGAATACTCTGCATTATATTCACACCACACATTGCCCTCAGACATGACATCTCCACTGCCTCCAGCCTTCTCCTCGCTGCAACATTCATCACCCATGCTTCACACCCATATAAGAGCGTTGGTAAAACTATACTCTCATACATTCCCCTCTTTGCAAAACAACCACTGTGAAAGAATAGAGAAATTCCAAGCGCTTTCGTGACTAGTCACATTATCAAGGAACAATAAAAGTAATGCATCAAAGGAAGGCATATAAAGGGTCTAGACCACACCTCACTATCATAAGAACATAAGAACATAAGAAAGGAGGATCACTGCAGCAGGCCTGTTGGCCCATACTAGGCAGGTCCTTTACAATCCCTACTAACAAAACATTTGCCCAACCAAATTATCAATGCTACCCAAGAAATAAGCTCTGATAACTCTATCCACTCATTTGCAAGTCCCACTCAAATCCAACCCCTCTCACTCATATATTTATCCAACCTAAATTTGAAACTACCCAAAGTCCTAGCCTCAATAACCCAACTAGGTAGACTGTTCCACTCATCAACTACCCTATTTCCAAACCAATACTTTCCTATGTCCTTTCTAAATCTAAACTTGTCTAATTTAAATCCATTACTGCGGGTTCTCTCCTGGAGAGATATTCTCAATTCCTTATTAATATCTCCATTATTAATACCCATCTTCCACTTATACACTTCGATCATGTCTCCCCTCATTCTTCGTCTAAAAAGTGAATGCAATTTAAGAGTCTTCAATCTTTCTTCATAAGGAAGATTTCTAATGCTATGTATTAACTTGGTCATTCTACGCTGAATGTTTTCTAACTAATTTATCTCCATTCTGTAATATGGAGACCAGAACTGAGCTGCATAATCAAGGTGAGGCCTTACTAATGATGTATAAATCTGCAGTATAACCTCTGAACTTCTGTTGCTTACACTTCTTGATATAAATCCCAATAATCTATTTGCCTTATTACATACGCTTAGGCATTGCTGTGGAAATAAATGGTATAAAATACCGATACAATGGAAATATAAACACATATGCAGTATAATGTGATCCTTAATTGACTACGTTTCGCCCACACAGTGGGTTTTTTCAAGTCACAAACAGAACTACCTGGGGTGGAAGGAACGCGAGTATTTATAGTCAGGTTCAGAATGCTGAGGTCAGGTGGAGAATGCTGCATCTGATGATGTACCGAGTGGGGTTATAGAGTCTAAAATCTGGGTAGCTTTGAAAGGAGATTGGATAAGTTTGTGAGTAGACCTTCTACAGTGTTCTTATGTGGGATATCGATGAAGAAGTTTCTTGGCAAGTGGTTCAGCTATGTTACAGAAGCCACTATTCTGGTTGAAGTTGTCGGATATAGAAATAAGTGATGATTCCAGGATTCTTCGGTATTGAGTGTTGTCTTCTGTGGCGATAAGTCTTGAGTTTCTGTAGTTTATCAAGTGGTTTTGTGACTTACGGTGTTGTACGCAGGCATTCCTTGTGTCGTCAGACCTGCTTGCGTATTGGTGTTCTGAAATACGTGTTTGGAGGTCCCTTGATGTTTCGCCCACGTATAACTTGTTGCAGTCATTACAAGGGATTATGTATACCCCTGCAGAGGGTGGAAGCTTGTCCTGTCTATCACTGGTAATGTCCTTAATGGTCGTGGTTGTGGAGGTAGATACTTGAAATGAGGTATTGGAAAAGATGTTGGAAACGTGTTTGGCAATGGAGTTGGTGGGGAGGACTATGTATCTCTTCTCGGCAGTGTCTTCTCTGGGTGTGTTGAAGAATCCTGGAATCATCACTTATTTCTATATCCGACAACTTCAACCAGAATAGTGGCTTCTATAACATAGCTGAACCACTTGCCAAGAAACTTCTTCATCGATATCCCACATAGGAACACTGTAGAAGGTCTGCTCACAAACTTATCCAATCTCCTTTCCAAGCTACCCAAGATTTTAGACTCTATAACCCCACTCGGTACATCATCAGATGCAGCATTCTCCACCTGACCTCAGCATTCTGAACCTGACTATAAATACTCGCGTTCCTTCCACCCCAGGTAGTTCTGTTTGTGACTTGAAAAAACCCACTGTGTGGGCGAAACGTAGTCAATAAAGGATCACATTATACTGCATATGTGTTTATATTTCCAGGCATTGCTGTCTTGGTTTAAGGTTGCTGCTCACCATAACCCCCAAGTCCTTTTCGCAATCTGTATGGCTAAGTTCTACATCATTTAACTTATAAGTACTAGGGTTATGGACACTCCCGAGCTTCAGAACCTTCCATTTATCTACATTGAACTGCATCTGCCACTTTTCTGACCAAGAATAGAGATTGTCTAAGTCCTCCCAAAGTTCCCTAACATCTACGTTTGAATCAATTATCCTACCTATCTTTGTGCCATCGGCGAATCTGCTCATTTCACTAGTAATTCCCTCATCAAGGTCATTGATATATATTATAAACAACAACGGGCCCAAGACTGATCCCTGTGGAACGCCACTTGTTACAGATCCCCACTCGGATTTAACCCCATTTATGGACACTCTCTGCTTCCTGTCAGTGAGCCATGATTTGATCCACGAGAGCACCCTTCCCCCAATGCCATGAGCTGCTACTTTCTTCAACAGTCTTTGGTGCGGAACTCTATCAAATGCCTTACTAAAATCCAAGTAAATAATATCAAATTCTTTATCGTGGTCAACAGCCTCAAAAGCTTTACTGAAGAAAGTTAATAAATTAGTTAGACAAGACCGGCCTCTTGTGAATCCATGCTGAGTATCATTAATCAATATGACTAAAGTTAAAGTCTCCTAGAATTACTACATTATCGTGCCTTGTGGCCTTAACAATTTCCTCCCATAGTAGTCTCCCTTGGTCCCTATCTAAGTTTGGGGGACGGTATATCACACCTAAAATCATTTTTTCATGCCCCTCTGAAAATTCTATCCAGACTCTGTATGTGTTACTTCAGACTTAACACCCGTTTTTATGCAACAGTTCAAGCGATCTCGGGCATACAATGCCGCCCCACCCCCCTTCCCGATACTTCTGTCTACTTAGAACAATTTAAAACCCTGAATGTGACATTCTGCAGGCATGTCCCGACTTTTTTAATTAAACCACGTCTCAGTTATGGCAAATACATCAATGTTTCCTGCACTAGCAACTAATCTCAATTCGTCCATATTATTCCTAGCACTACGGCTATTAGCATAATATACATTGAAAGACTCTCCTTTCTCTTTACCCTTCCTGCTCATTTCTGTTTTTCTACTAAACCTACTACTGTCCTTAACACCTAGTGTCACTGGCTTTTCAATATCTACCTCGTTCTGTTTATTACTAGTTCCCCTAGAACTCATAATATTACTAGACTGGGACTTCACTGTTTTTCTGCCAAAAACTCATACCACTAACTATTCCTAGTTTAAAGTCCTAACAGCTCCCTCCACTTCAGTTGCCAGTGCCCCCACCCCATACCTCGATAAGTGAACCCCATCCCTGGCATACATGTCATTTCTGCCATAGAAGAGGTCCCAGTTGTCAATGAATGTTTCCGCATTTTCCTTACAGTATTTGTCCAGCCAGCAATTGACACCAATTGCCCTGGACAACCATTCATTTCCAACTCCTCTCCTTGGCAAAATACCACATATGACAGGGTTCCCACCCTTCCTCCTAATTATTTCTATTGCTGACCTATACCTGCTAATCAGGTCCTCACTCCTGCGTCTGCCAACATTATTGCCTCCAGCACTGAGACAGATAATAGGATTGCTCCCATTACCTCTCATGATGTCATCCAGACGGCTAACAATATCTTCCATCCTAGCCCCAGGAAAGCAAACCCTCTGTCTCCTGCTCCTGTCTTTCAAGCAGAACGCCCTATCCATGTACCTAACTTGGCTATCCCCAACAACAACAATATTCTTACCTTCCATGGTATCGTTCGTCGTGACGTTCCCAGTAGTCGACTCACATTCGTCGGGTAGTACAGAGAAAGCATTAGATGTTTCCACAACAGATTCCACAGCAGACTCTTTCTTCTTCATTTTTTCCACCTTTCCATTCGTCTTCTTGATCGTCAACTTCGTTCCATGCTGTCCAGCCACTGACCAGTTTCCCTTCTTGACCTGAAGACTCAAAACAGGAGGACTACTACGAATCTTCTTGTTTTCCTCGGTCAGTTGCCGAATCTCCATCTTCGCCATCCTCAATTCTTCCTTAAGCTGTTGGTAAAGTTGCTCGATGGAGGGCATCTTGGTTCAATCAGTAGAGAGCACAGTCGACACGTCCTCACTGAGCTAAGCACAGGTCGCCTCTCCAACTATCACATCCCACAACAAAGCAACACCTGACGCGCGACTCATAAGAAAGGGAACACTGCAGCAGGTCCGCTGGCCCAACTAGACAGGTCCTTCACACAACCCACCAACAAACTATTCTACCCAAGAATTAAGAATTTTAAAATTTATTATTTGTCCAGAGTATTATTAAATTCTTCCCAAATTCTATTAATTATAAATGGATCTAATTTATATAAACCAAAGGAAATATTCATATTATTGTTAAAAATGCTTTTTATGAAACAAGATTCAATTACATTCCTGTCGACCATGGACTTGCTTGATACAACTTTCTCAACTTTTTGAAAATCAATTGGATGGTTAAAATCTCTCACATAAATAAATAGAGCATTGGAATCTTGTCCAGTTCTAATGCTATATTTATGTTTTAATCTTAGTTCGAGATTTTTACCAGTTTGACGGTAATAAACTTTATCGCAAATTTTACAAAGAATCTTATAGACGGAATGGAAATATAAACACATATGCAATACAATGTGATCCTTTATTGACAACGTTTCGCCCACACAGTGGGCTTTTTCAAGAATATGCAAAACAACCACTGTGAAAGAATAATGAAATTCCAAGCGCTTTCGTGACTACTCATATTATCAAGAAGTTACAGATCCTCCAGACCATTGGAAACAAAAGAAGGGGACCAAAACCTCTCCAGAGAAGGAGCATTTTTAGTGCCAGGAAGGAAAAAAGACTGGCAAGAAATGACAGAAATCCTACACCAACTGAAAACATTTCTGGAGTGGAGGGGCAGTCATTGGCCTCCACTCCAGAACAACAGATGTTAATGCCAGGAAACAAAGTCCCCTTAAATTTCATCAATTTAACGACATTTATCTTTCCAAACATACAGGGCCGAAATCCATCAATAAACAACAAAATACCTTACATCAAGGGACTGCTCACAGAGCCAAATGCAATGTTTGTGGCTTTCACAGAGACCCACATAAAGGGTCATTTTGACAACGAAATATGAATCCCAGGTTATAACCTATTCATCAAAGGGGCCTGGCCTGTATGTCACAAAGTTGTTCATTTAGTCAGAACTACTAAACATCTCAAATGAAGTCGTTGAAGTTTCGACAGTACAGATCAAAAAACCAAAACAAGCCTCTGGATTCAACTTCCCATCAATTCCAGGAAGAGCTTTTGAAAATTGACCACTGTCTGGAAAACTTCCCAACTCCTGCCCCACACATCTTGTTACTGGGGAATTTCAACTTGAGACACTTAAAATGGAGGAGAGTAGCAAACAATGTTTTAGCAGAGATCACCCCGGGAGGCAGCTCAGATGAAAATTAACACACACACACACGAGCTATTAAATCTCTGCTACAAATTCACCTTAAACCAGCAAATAATAGAGCCTACAAGACTAAAAAAATACACTGGACCTCATCTTCTCTCACAACGGCGATCTGGAACGTAATAAACGTAATCACAACATAATGAAGGTACAGACATATATGCGCAGGACTCCTGGCCAGCATAATGTGATCAGTTATGAGGGCGTCTTCACAAAATTAAACTTCAATAACGAAAACATACACTGGGAACAAGTCAGCCATAGCCTAAATGAAACAAGCTGGGAAGAGATCCAAAACAACACGGATTCTAACCTTTGCCTAGAAAAAACTTAATTTGTAGCACTCAAGGTCTTCTCAAAGCACATTCCACTAAGAAACAGAAAAAGAAGGTGTAGACAAGAAAGAAAGAGACGCTCCCTATACAGGCGAAGGTGAAGAATCACAGAGCTGCTGAGAGGGGCCAATGTATCTGAAATACGAAGGGAGGTACTGGTCAGAGAAAAAGCAAATATCGAACTTAAGCTTAAGGAATCTTACAGGAGACAAGAATCTCAGGAAGAATTTAAAGCCACAAAGGAAATTGTAAGAAACCCAAAATACTTCTTCTGTTATGCCAAATCTAAGGTGAAAACAACATCCAGTATTGGACCCCTGCTTAGACGAGATGAAACCTCTAGAGATGACAGCAAAGAAATGAGTGAGATACTGAAGTCTCAGTTTGACTCAATGTTCAGCAAATAGTTAACCAGACTAAGGGTCGACAAACTAAACTCATTTTTATGACCGAGACTCAAAATCTGATGATTTAAAAAATCTCCGATATTACCCTAACGCCACAAGACTTTGAAAAGGTAATTAATGACATGTCCATGCACTTTGCCCCAGGCCCGAACTCGTGGAACTCTGTGTTCATCGAGAACTGCAAGAAGCCCCTGTCACGTGCCTTCAGCATTCTATGGAGAGGGAGCATGGACATAGTCACTAAAAACAACAGACATAGCCCCACTCCATTAAGGTGGTAGTAAAGCAATTGCAAAGAACTACAGACCGATAGCGCTAACATCCCATATCATAAAAATCTTTAAAAGGGTTCCATGAAGCAAGATCGCCAACCACCAAGATACCCATCAGTTACACAACCCAAGGCAACACGGGTTTAGAGCAGGTCGCTCCTGCCTGTCCCAGCTACTGGACCACTATGACAAGGTCCTTGATGCTTTAGAGGATAAACAAAGTTCAGATGTATTTACACAAACTTTGTAAAAGCCTTCGACAAGTGTGACCACGGTGTAATTGTGCACAAAATGCGTGATAAAGAAATAACAGGAACGGTTGGCATATGGATTTATAACTTCCTAACAAACAGAACACAAAGACATATAGTAAACGGGGTAAGTCTGAGGTACCTACACTCAGAAGCTCTGTTCCACAAGGCACAGTACTCGCTCCCATCCTATTCCTCAGTCTCATATCTGAAATAGACAGTGATGTAAGCCGGAGCTCCGTGTCTTCCTTTGCGAATGACACCCGAATTACCATGACAGTGTCCTCCATCGAAGACACTACTGAGATTATAAGAAGCCATCTCGATAAGTATAGCTTGATTAATGATATTCAGCATGGATTCACAAGAGGCCGGTCTTGTCTAACTAATTTATTAACTTTCTTCAGTAAAGCTTTTGAGGCTGTTGACCACGATAAAGAATTTGATATTATTTACTTAGATTTTAGTAAGGCTTTTGATAGAGTTCCGCACCATAGACTGTTAAAGAAAGTGGCAGCTCATGGCATTGGGGGAAAATTGCTCTCGTGGATCGAGTCATGGCTCACTGACAGGAAGCAGAGAGTGTCCATAAATGGGGTTAAATCCGAGTGGGGATCTGTAACAAGTGGCGTTCCACAGGGATCAGTCTAGGGCCCGTTGTTGTTTATAATATATATCAATGATCTTGATGAGGGAATTACTAGTGATATGAGCAAATTCGCCGATGACACAAAGATAGGTAGGATAATTGATTCAAACGTAGATGTTATGGAACTTCAGGAGGATTTAAACAAACTCTAGTCTTGGTCAGAAAAGTGGCAGATGCAGTTCAATGTAGATAAATGCAAGGTTCTGAAGCTCGGGAGCGCCCATAACCCTAGTACTTATAAGTTAAATGATGTAGAACTTAGCCATACAGATTGCGAAAAGGACTTGGGGGTTATGGTGAGCAGCAACCTTAAACCAAGACAGCAATGCCTAAGCGTACGTAATAAGGCAAATAGATTACTGGGATTTATATCAAGAAGTGTAAGCAACAGAAGTCCATAGGTCATACTGCAGCTTTATACATCATTAGTAAGGCCTCACCTAGATTATGCAGCTCAGTTCTGGTCTCCATATTACAGAATGGACATAAATTCGTTAGAAAACATTCAGCGTAGGATGACTAAATTAATACATAGCATTAGAAATCTTCCTTATGAAGAAAGATTGAAGACTCTTAAGTTACATTCACTTGTTAGTCGAAGAATGAGGGGAGACCTGATCGAAGTGTATAAGTGGAAGATAGGTATTAATAAAGGGGATATTAATAAGGTCTTGAGGATGTCTCTCCAAGAGAGAACCCGCAGTAATGGATTTAAATTAGATAAGTTTAGATTTAGAAAGGACATAGGAAAGTATTGGTTTGGAAATAGGGTAGTTGATGAGTGGAACAGTCTACCTAGTTGGGTTATTGAGGCTGGGACTTTGGGTAGTTTCAAATTTAGGTTGGATAAGTACATGAGTGGGAGGGGTTGGATTTGAGTGGGACTTTCACATCAGAGCTTATTTCTTGGGTGGCATTGAAAATTGGGTTGGGCAAATGTTTTGTTAGTGGGATGAATTGTAAAGGACCTGCCTAGTATGGGCCAACAGGCCTCCTGCAGTGTTCCTCCTTTCTTATGTTCTTATGTTCTTACATCAACCAAATCTTTAAATTGGCCGCAGAAAACAATATGAAGTCATCGAAGAGAAATTTCAATCGCTCAAATATGGGAAACTTGAGAAAATTAAAACTGTATCAAGGTATAAAACAAATTCTAACCACAAAACAGAGTGTAAAACTAATGCGAAGAACCTGGGAGTGATAATGTCAGATGATCTCACCTTCAAATAACACAGCAATATATCTACCTCGTCTGTTAGAAAAATAATAGAATGTATAATGAGAACCTTCAAAACTAGGGACGCCAAGCCCATGATGATTCTCTTCAAATCGCTTGTTCTCTCTAGGCAGGAATATTGCTGCACACTAACTGCCCCCTTCAAGGCAGGTGAAATTGCTGCCCTGAAGAATGTACAGAGAACTTTCATGGGACACATAAGTACGATAAAGCACCTAAATTACTGAGAACGGTTGAAGTCCCTTGATGTATTCCTTGGAACGCAGACGAGAGAGATACATGATAATATACACTTGGAAAATCCTAGAGGGATTAATAACAAACTTGCACACGAAAATCACTCCCTACGAAAGCATAAGATTCGGCAGGAGATGCAACATCCCCCAATGAAAAGCAGGGGCGCCACGAGTACACTAAGAGACAACACAATAAGTGTCAGGGACCCAAGACTGTTCAACTGCCTCCCAGCATACATAAGGGGGATTACCAATAGACCCCTGGTTGTCTTCAAGAAGGCGCTGGACAGACACCTACAGTCGGTTCAAGTGCGGCCAGCGGTAACAGCCTGGTTGATCAGACCATGATCCACCACGAGGCCTGGTCTCAGACCAGGTCGCGGGGACGTTGACCCTCGAAGCCCTCTGCAGGTATATTCTAGGTATGGTAATTACCACTGATGGTAAATACCTCTGACTGTAAATACCAATGATGATAAATAAATACCACTGATTGTAAATACCACTGATGATAAATAAATACCACTGATGGTAAATACCACTGACGATAAATAAATACCACTGATGGTAAATACCATTGACGATAAATAAATACCACTGATGGTAAATACCACTGACGATAAATAAATACCACTAATGGTAAATACCACTGACGATAAATAAATACCACTGATGGTAAATACCACTGACGATAAATAAATACCACTGATGGTAAATACCATTGACGATAAATAAATACCACTGATGGTAAATACCATTGACGATAAATAAATGCTACTGGTGGTAAATACCACTGATAATAAATAAATACTACTAATGGTAAATACCACTGACGATAAATAGATACTACTGATGGTAAATACCACTGACGATTCCTCCGAGCATACGATTACGATCGTCCTTCTGTTTCCAACATCTCTCAGAGTATTACACACAACAGTTCAACGAACAGCAGCTAAAAGTGTGATTTTTCTTCAGCTGTTACCAGAGCTGAAGATCACTTTATTAACTACGACCTTCGACGCGTTAAGGGCAAAAGAAAAGGTCAACGAATCAAATTTAATATATCTCAAAAAGGTCAATGTTCACCCCTTTCAGGTCGGAGGTAACATTGACTGCCTAATAAATAAACAATGATTAATGATAAAGCAGTTAATTAAGGCAGAGAGCAATATGCTCTAATTACACTGTAAATGTTTATTTATATTGCCGATATTGAAGGTTTTTATATACAGGAGATTCTATATATAAGACTAGTGTGCTATACATTAGTATGAGAATCATTCTACAATACTGGAAGTGTGACAGTCTCTCTCTCTCTCTCGGCTCCCTCTGTCACCTCTGTCAGTCTCACTACTGTCTTAGCCTGGCTCCTGCTTCCTTCAGTCTGTTTACACTGCAAGGTGCTCTGCAGATGTGCTTATCTACCGTGTGTTTATGTTATTACAGTGAGTTACACATCTACTCAGGCTTCTAACTCCATTCCTTCAACGAATTCACATTTGTGAATGGAGATAAATAGTATAAAGCACCAACAGGATGGGAAAATAAAAACACATGTAGTATGTAATATTATATTATATTTGTTTATTTTTCCAAAATTTGGGAATCTTGATCGTAGAAACGTTTAGCCATTAAGTGGCTTCCTCAGTCTGGTAATATATTTCTACAATTAAAATCCCAAATGTTGCAAAAAAATATTTAATTCTTCAACTTGTTGGTTTTCTGAACTATTTTCCTCACGTTTTATAGCATTAAAATGAACTGTTTAATTCTCTTCTGATATTATTTATAGTTGATCAATAAGACACATACAAAACATTGAGAATTTTATTGGTGAAAGGTTTGGCCTGCGCTGCAGGCATCATCAGTGGGATACTGGGTTGAATTACGAGCCTGGAGACACTGAGGTAATCAGTCCCTCAGCCTTGATGATAGATATTCTTAAGACTGATGACATGACTGGGAACCTCGCTATAATGGCAAGATAATGGTTTGAAACCTCTCTATAATGACAAGATAATGGTTTGGAACCTCGCTATAACGCCAAAATAATGTTATTAGTTATTTTTTTATATTAGTTGTTGTCACCTTGTTATTAGTTGTTCTCAGTGTTAGCAGTTATCTTCACTCCTGTTAGATTCATCATCACAGTTTTATAAGTTATCCCCATTCTCCTAAGAGTTATTGTTATAAGTCATCGAATATCCGCTATCCTCAGTTATCAGTTCTTATCGTGTGTGAGTTATCTCATTTATTATTTATCCTCAGCAATCCGTTATCTGTAGTCAACAGTTATCTTCAGTTATGAGTTATTTTCAGTTATCACTTACCCTCATACTGTTACCAGCGTCCCTGGTATTCCCTTGTGGATTTATCCACGTTAGAAAACACTTAGGGATTTAGTCTGGCTCTGCGAGTCTCCCTCACCTGGAAATCCCACACACTTAATTCCAATTTTTGTTCCTCATATTTCTTCCTTAACTTTTCTTGTTACTTTTGTAAAACGAATTCGAAGATAATCCTCTCTTTCTGCTGTACCACATGTGATGAGTTGGTATGTGTGCTCACCTAATTGTGGTTGCAGGGGTCGAGACTCAGTTCCTGGCCCTGCCTCTTCACTGAACGCTACTAGGTCCTCTCTCTCCCTGCTCCATGAGCTTTATCATACCTAGTCTTAAAGCTATGTATGGTTTCTGCCTCCATTACATCGCTTGCCAGACTGTTCCACTTCCTGACCATTCTATGTCTAAAGAAATACTTCCTAACATCCCTGTGACTCATCTGCGTCTTCAACTTCCAAGAGCGACCCCTCGTTTCTGTGTCCCTTCTCTTGAACATCTTGTCTCTGTGCACCTTGTCTATTCCACGCAGTATTTTGTATGTCGTTATCATGTCTCCCCGAACCCTCCCGTCCTCCAGTGTCGTCAGGCCGATTTCCCTTAACTTTTCTTCGTTGAACATTCCCCTTAGTTCTGTGTGTGTGTGGAGGAAGGAGGGGGGATCACTATCTTCGAAAATTACATGTGCGTTCTGCCATCAATATCTCAATTGATTTGGGTCCTTATCCAAGCGGAGTCAATGATAAGGCTTCGGAGGCAACGTTACTTTATTTGCATTCTTGGTACATAGGCAGTGTGTTTAAGTGCCCTAGCCCAGGAGGGCCATTCCCAGGAGAGAATGACGGAGTAGACCTTGTTTCCTGAGTGAAGTCGGTTGCCTGAGTGAGGCAGGGCAAGCGTGGTGCGGGCTGAGCTGGGCAGACCTATAGGTGGCAGCACCAGCATGACGCAAAATATAAACCCAGCTGGGCATACATCGCTCGGCCACCTACCCATGGTCGTCCTCGACCATGATTGACTGAAAATAAAGCTCTCTGTCTCTCTCTTTCTCAGGAACAGGGCACAGAATAAAAACATGTACATACAGGGAGGAAAGAAAAAATAAAGGATGGGGTGTGCTAGCATCGTGGTCCAAGACAGTGAGCCTCGGCAGGCGCCAATGCACGCCTTCCTGCATCTGGACACATACTGCAACACAGAAGACATCGCTGCGGCTGAGCTGTGACTTGACATAATGGGGTACAGTCTCCTCTGGAACAGTGAAGCAGTCATCATAGAGTAGTCACTGCAGGGTTCACTCAACCTGGGGCACAACCTGCCAGTGTCCTCGAGTGAGGTGTTGTCAGTAGTTGGCAATTGGGTAGGACTTCTGGCAAGTGACTCATGAGGATATTTCTTGACTGGTACTGTTGCTGGGCAGTCACTGTTGGGAACGCACAACACAGCTTAGTGGTGCCAGCGAGCATGAGTCGTGGCTAGGACGACTCAGGCACATCAACTGGGAGTTGTAGCAGCATACACTATAACTGGAATGAGCGGGCTAGCAGTCAAAGTGACATCATCTTTGTGCAAGCTACTCATTGAAGCTGTGACACGAGTCAGACAGTTGCCTGCCGACAGGGTTACTGAGGCTTTACGATGTTATTCTCTCGACAGAGTTCAAGTCATAGCAGAGGTGAGTTTAAGCATCCTCGGACTGGTTTTCTACACATTACTGTACTCTGACAGTCAGGAAGTGGAGTGAAACGAGTCTCAACGGGGAGTCGTAGTAGGTATGGCTCAGGCATGGCATCAACGAGCGGCGAACATAAGAGCTTTCTGTACAAGGGGGCTCAGATGCTCGTAAACTGACTTCTGGACTAATATTAGCTGTCAATGGTCACAACATGGTGACATGCAACACAAGAGTGCTACCAATGGTCTGGACTCAGACCACACTGTGGTCTACACACACATCTGGGTTCAGAGCATACATCGGGACACGGAAAATTGAACACACCCACATTGCACATGCAGTTACAACATGGCTTGCACTAGCAAACATGCTTTTCAATGCAAAAATCGACACTAAGGCATTCACGTACTTGTTGTGAGAACACTAGTAAGGAAAACTGAATGAGAGGAATTAACACGTGACATATATCTTCTCTCAGTCCTTCTCGACAATACTGCAACAAATTGCTCACTGTAAAACTACAACTCTGTTGATGTGACATCATGTGGTGATGTCAGGCATGACGTCGTGAGGGATGTCGTGGGGTGACATCGCGAGAGGCAAACACACTTGATGCGACCACCGCTTCCACCATTTACCTTCGAGAATTACGTGTGCGTTCTGCCCCCAATATCGCAATTGATTTGGATCCTTATCCAAGCGGGGTCAGTGATAAGGCTTCGGAGACAACGTTACTTTATTTGGGTTCTTGGTACACAGTGTGGGGATCTGTAACAAGTGGCGTTCCGCAGGGATCAGTTTTAGGCCCATTGTTGTTTATAATATATATAAACGACCTTGACGAGGGAATTACTAGTGACATAAGCAAATTTGCTGATGACGTTGCTCAGACGTTGATGTCTCACAACTTCAGGAGGATTTAGACAAACTCAATTCGTGGTCAGAAAAGTGGCAGATGCAGTTCAATGTAGATAAATGTAAAGTTCTAAAGCTCGGAAACGTTCATAACCCTAGCACCTACCAGCTTAATAATGTTGAACTTAGCAGTATAGAATGCGAAAAGAATTTGGGGGTTATGGTGAGCAGCAACCTTAAACCAAGACAGCAATGAGATTAAGACACATGTGCAACATCTGGGTATCTTTATTGTAGACGTTTCGCCATCCAGTGGCTTTATCAATACAAATTCTAGGACATAACTTGAAGACAGTAGAACTATGTACAGAAGATGAGGTAATCAGTCCCTCAACCTAGGAGTAGGTGCGAAGAGCACCATAGTCGTGGAGATTCTGAATCGTACACAAGACAGCAATGCCTAAGCGTACGTAATAAGGCAAATAGATTATTGGGATTTATATCAAGAAGTGCAAGCAACAGAAGTCCAGAGGTCATACTGCAGCTTTATACATCATTAGTAAGGCCTCACCTATATTATGCAGCTCAGTTCTGGTCTCCATATTACAGAATGGACATAAATTCGCTAGAAAACATTCAGCGTAGGATGACTAAATTAATACATAGCATTAGAAATCTTCCTTATGAAGAAAGATTGAAGACCATTAAATTACTTTCACTTGTTAGACGAAGAATGAGGGGAGACCTGATCGAAGTGTATAAGTGGAAGATGGGTATTAATAAGGGGGATATTAGCAAGGTCTTGAGGATATCTCTCCAGGAGAGAACCCGCGGTAATGGACAAGTTTAGATTTAGAAGGGATGTAGGAAAGTATTGGTTTGGAAATAGGGTAGTTGATGAGTGGAACAGTCTACCTAGTTGGGTTATTGAGGCTAGGACTTTGGGTAGTTTCAAATATAGGTTGGATAAATACATGAGTGAGAGGGGTTGGATTTGAGTTATCAGAGCTTATTTCTTGGGTGGCATTGAAAATTGGGTTTGGCAAACGTTTTGTTAGTGGGATGGATTGTAAAGGACCTGACAAGTATTGGCCAACAGGCCTGCTGCAGTGTTCCTCCTTTCTTATGTTCTTATGTTCTTAAGTGCCCTGGCCCAGGAGGGCCATGCCCAGGAGAGAGTGAACATTAAAATGGTATAAAATACCGACAGGTTGTTAGGTAAGACACATGCAACAGTTAGGTATCTTTATTTCGAAACGTTTCGCCTACACAGTAGGCTTCTTCAGTCGAGTACAGAAAAGTTGATAGAAGCAGAAGATACTTGAAGACGATGTAATCAGTCCATCACCCTTAAAGTTTTGAGGTGGTCAGTCCCTCAGTCTGGAGAAGAGCATTGTTCCATAGTATGAAACCATATGGAACTATGGAACAATGCTCTTCTCCAGACTGAGGGACTGACCACCTCAAAACTTTAAGGGTGATGGACTGATTACATCGTCTTCAAGTATCTTCTGCTTCTATCAACTTTTCTGTACTCGACTGAAGAAGCCTACTGTGTAGGCGAAACGTTTCGAAATAAAGATACCTAACTGTTGCATATGTGTCTTACCTAACAGGAGAGAGTGACAGAGTAGACCTCACTTCCTGAGTGAGGCAGGGTAAGCGTGGTGTAGGCTGAGTTGGGTAGTGCAAGAAAGGTATAAAATACCGACAATATGAAAGTTAAGACACATGTGCAACATCTGGATATCTTTATTGTAGACGTTTCGCCATCCAGTGGCTTTATCAATACAGATTCTAGGACATAATAGGAAGACAGTAGAACTATATACAAAAGATGAGGTAATCAGTCCCTCGGCCTTGGAGTTAGTGTTCACAGCATCGTGGTGGAGGAGAGTCTGGAGCAAAGGCAAGAAGACTGGCGTTTTTATAGGCGTCAGTGGATGGGACGGGCAGCAGACGAGGGCAGTCACTGGTAGGCGGGATTCCCCAGTGGAAGTAGGTCCTTCCCAAAGAGATGGGTTAGTTGCAGCAGCCGTGAAGAAGGTCTTGTAGATGTCCTCTGGCCTATAGATGGCAGCACCAGCATGGCACAAAATATAAATCCAGCTTCACCACTTGTGATGAGTTGGTGTGTGTAGGGGTATTACGATTTTCACTTTGTAACGTAAATAAAAGCCCTGGCTACTGTTCAAGAATAATTTGCGTCTGGTTATAGAACAAATCCTGTAAACTGACATTATATATGGAGCATTTTTTATATACATATTTTACAACACACTGCATAATAGGGGGTCACCTCACTTTCTGCTTCACCACGTGTGATGAGTTGGTAGGGGATAGAGTCAGTAAGAGTCAATTAGACCACATGTTTCTTTAATAATACTGGAGTCAAAGAACAACAAATCTTCAATAAATAACTGACCTCTAATCTCCTTCACCTAGATGTCGGTTCATGGGTCAAAGATACTGGGAGGGTGTGGAAAAAGACACTTATGTACAGTTCAGGACATTTATTAAAGGAAACGTTTCGCCTCGAGTGGCTTCTTCAGTCCTATTAGGACTGAAGAAGCCACTCGTGGCGAAACGTTTCCTTTAATAAATGTCCTGAACTGTACATAAGTGTCTTTTTCCACATCTTGTCGGTATCACCATACCATTTCCTCATACTGGGAGGGGCTATCAGTCAGGTCTGAGGAAGTCACTTCTGGAATGTTTCGTAGTTAATTAGCTTTGTTTAGCATTACTCAAGTACTCAACATTCACCATTAGGTGTCAACATGAAAAAAGAGTGAACATTAAAATGGTATAAAATACCGACAGGTTGTTAGGTAAGACACATATGCAACAGTTAGGTATCTTTATTATGAAACGTTTCGCCTACACAGTAGGCTTCTTCAGTCAAGTACAGAAAAGGTAAGACACATATGCAACAGTTAGACAACTTTATTCCGAAACGTTTCGCCTACACAGTAGGCTTCTTCAGTCGAATACAGAAAGTAGGCAGGAACAGTAGAGATGTGAAGACGATGTAATCAGTCCATCACCCTTAAAGTCGTAGAATTTGAGGTTGTCAGTCCCTCGGCCTGGAGAAGTTCAGTTCCATAGTCAGGAATGTTAGATAGTTCCTGACTATGGAACTGAACTTCTCCAGGCCGAGGGACTGACAACCTCAAATTCTACGACTTTAAGGGTGATGGACTGATTACATCGTCTTCACATCTCTACTGTTCCTGCCTACTTTCTGTATTCGACTGAAGAAGCCTACTGTGTAGGCGAAACGTTTCGGAATAAAGTTGTCTAACTGTTGCATATGTGTCTTACCTAACAACCTGTCGGTATTTTATACCATTTTAATGTTCAAGTACAGAAAAGTTGATAGAAGCAGAAGATACTTGAAGACGATGTAATCAGTCCATCACCCTTAAAGTTTTGAGGTGGTCAGTCCCTCAGTCTGGAGAAGAGCATTTGTTTCATACTATGGAACAATGCTCTTCTCCAGACTGAGGGACTGACCACCTCAAAACTTTAAGGGTGATGGACTGATTACATCGTCTTCAAGTATCTTCTGCTTCTATCAACTTTTCTGTACTTGTGATGAATGTACTTGTAAAGTAAAAGGACACAAGTGCAACTAATGTGACATTTATTGTGGCAACGTTTCGCTCTCCAGGAGCTTTATCAAGCCATTACAAACAATACATGGACACAGAGGGTATATAAAGGCTCAGAGTGAGGTGAATACTAGTGAGGTACCATTTCGATGTTCACTAGTAGTAGTAGTAGTAGTAGTAGTAGTAGTAGTGGTAGTAACAAAAGTAATACAATATGGTAGAGCAATTAATTCGTACATGAGTAAAAGGATATAAAAGCTATTACTTGGGTAACATAAAAATAGGTTGGACAAATATAAACTGGAATGAGGCAGCTTATTTCAGTGTTCACTCTCTGTGCTTTGTGTAGTATAACAGGAGAGACTATGTGATGGCAGGGTTTACTGTTTTCAGGAGGATTCTTGCTAAGACTTCGGAGATGGTGAAGCTGCCGTTGTTTTGTTTAATTGTATTCGAAACAGCGATCAGTGCTGATTCAAGGCACTTGCGTGTGCGGAAATTAGTTTCTTTTATCACTAATTGGGCGTCTCTGAATTTCATAAGATGATTGGTGGAATTTCGGTGTTGTACACAGGCGTTGTTTAAGTTGTCGTTCCTACATGCGTATATGTGTTCATTGAGGCGGGTGTCGAGGTTTCTTGCTGTTTCACCTACGTAGATCTTGTCACAGCCTCCACAGGGTATAGTGTAAACTCCTGCATTGACTGGTTCGTGGTGCTTGGGTTTTGTCCTGGTTAGATCCTTTATTGAAGTGGTAGAAGCGATGGCGACTCTGGTGTTAGCTTGTGAAAGTACTTTTGAGACGTTTAGTGCAACCTGGCTGTTGGGAAGAATTATAACTTTGTTGGGAGCGGTGTTGATGCGTGGAGAATTGATGATCTGAAGAGCTCTTTTCTTGCAGTCTTTGATGATGGTACCTCACTAGTATTCACCTCACTCTGAGCCTTTATATACCCTCTGTGTCCATGTATTGTTTGTAATGGCTTGATAAAGCTCCTGGAGAGCGAAACGTTGCCACAATAAATGTCACATTAGTTGCACTTGTGTCCTTTTACTTTACATATTGTCGGTAATTCTACCAACTTTATTACATGAATGTACTTGACTGAAGAAGCCTACTGTGTAGGCGAAACGTTTCATAATAAAGATACCTAACTGTTGCATGTGTCTTACCTAACAACATGAAAAAAGACGTAAAGCTGATTTTTTTTTCTGTTAACTTACCGGGATTTACACTGAGTTCAGTGGTAAAAATATGATCCCCCCAAAATTTCGGCTGGGGCAATTTTTTTATTTTTTTTTCGAGATTTTCCAAGATACTCTATCAAATATTTTATCACTTTTCGGTTATTACATGGAATACATAGATAATATTTTCTTGGTATCTATAACCACTGTAATCATAAATTGATTACATTGGTTATTCCTCTTACCAAGGAAGCTAAGTTCTCCAAATTCAACTTAACTTAATTTAGTGTCGAATGTTGAAGTTAAACATTCTAAGAGTTTGTGGCATTTTTCTGTAACGTGATGAATTCAATTAAAACATCACAAACAAAAATATATTCTTAGTAACATCAAGTAATTTCAAGTATCAGGGTAAATAAGCGCGTCGGACCATACATTTGAGACATGCGCTAGTAGCCTTTGAGTAATTAGAAAAGTTATGTTTATTCTTAAAGAATAAATTAATGAAGACAGAGTCAAGACAACGTTCTAGTAAGTTGCATAATAGTACGCGACAGCGCAATCGCATTAATAATTATTTTCAATGAAAGATATTAGAGTTTAATCTTATAATTATAATCTTATAATAAAGGCGTAGAATTAGGGGGGATATGATCGAGGTGTATAAATGGAAAACAGGAATAAATAAAGGGGATGTAAATAGCGTGCTGAAAATTTCCAGCCATGACAGGACTCGCAGTAATGGTTTCAAGTTGAAAAAATTCTGGTTCAAGAAGGATATAGGAAAGCACTGGTTTGGTAATAGAGTTGTGGATGAGTGGAAAAAACTCCCGAGTACAGTTATTGAGGCTAAAACGTTGTGTACTTTTAAAAATAGGTTAGATAAATACATGAGTGGGTGTGGGTGGGTGTGAGTTGACCTGACTAGCTTGTGCTGCTGGGTCTGGTGCCGTGCTCCATCCTTGAGTGGAGATGACCATGCTGGGTGGATCATTGGGATAATCCGGGGGGTGGGTCATTGGTCTTATCCGGGGGGGAAGAACATGGACCTGCTCCGCTTGGGTCAGTAGGCCTGTTGCAGTGTTCCTTCTTTCTTATGTTCTTATGTTAAAAGAGAACTGTGCCAACTTCAGAGTGGATGGTATGGGTATTTCAATGGTCAGAAGAGTCAATAAATTCACTCTTCAGTCCGATATCTGCTGCCTTATGTTCTTCTTGATTGGAATTTGGTGATAACACTAACATCAACAGCAGATCTCATACACATTAACCTGGGTGTTTCAACCTCGACAAGATCTTAATCTGGAGATACACAAGCAATGCCCCTCATTTTAAGCCACGGATCAGAGCATGAATATCGATTGCCGGGCATGAAGTTGATGACATATCCCTTACACATATATTTGTTCTTGGAGAGTGAGCATGGCGTCATGCAGTTTCGTAGTTCCCTGTATTCATCAGCAACTGATAAACTACTGAGAACGTCATTTAGTTCACAAGGCTCAGGCTTTATATTAATATGCGGATGTAGTCATTAAAACTGGCGATATAGATGATATTGGGCTCACTTCTGATACAATATTATGAGACATCGCAGTGTGACGTCATTCAGACACTTCGGGTATTGCTGGTTTATAATTAAACCTTTCAGTAGTCATGAAAGAGACGCCGGTATCATATCACTAGCAGCTAGAACAGAACATTTTGGATGCTTCGATGTGTTACGAATTTTCACCTTTATACCATCCTCAATACTTGTTGCTGCCATATCCACTACTTCCTCCTTACTTAAACCAGTAGCTATTTAGCTGTCTCTCAATATTCTGTTGCCAGATTCTAAGAATATATTAATTGACAGTCTCTTTTCCATGCTAAATAAGAACACTTGTCAGTTTTCTAAACCTTTGATTCAAAGTCTTTTCCATGTTCAGTCTTTGTAACCACGTCCTCTGCTGAAGTGGAGACCTAACTCTGTTTCCAGGTACACATGTATCAATGTCACTAACTTCAACTTGTCGGTTTTTCAAACCATTCATCACAACTCAAAATTGACAGTTATCACTTACAGCTACAAGGGGATCACACAGTTTTAGGAATGCGTTCTGTTTCATGACGTCGACTGATCCTGAAGGGAAAGGGAAGGGCCCTTGGGCTTTCTTTTCCAGACGCCGATTAATCGAATTAAAACGAACTTGAAAGACATGGTGATTCTTAGCTTCAGAGGAAAACACTTTGATAATAAGAAAAGTCACAAAGATTATCTATCAGCCCTGAGGAAGGCACTTCAGCAGCAGGTAGTCTCAGAGACCATCCATCAGCCCTGAGGAAGTCACTTTAGCAGTAGGTAGTCACAGAGACGATCTGAAACACGGCAATCTTTAACCCGCATTTCTTAACACCAGAGAGCACAGCTCGGGGTAGTCTAGCACATGTCATTTACATACATAAGATCCTTAAAGACGTCTCAGACTCACCGTTTATTCGAGCCCAGCCCGTAAGACGTCAGGGGAACTGATGTTTACCCGTGAACAACGCAAGAGACTCTCTCTGACTTGTTGTTTACATGTGAGATACACAAGAGACCTCTTCATTCCTGACACTTAAATATATAATTTACCAGAGTCCCTCAAGGAGAGGCGCTAGGAGGGGGCGGGTGTGCATTACGTTGAAGGGCCCTACGATTTTAGCGCTCTCTCTCTCTCATGAAAGTGAAAATAGTAACAAGGGTTAGGAGGCTGTCTGTGACTTGTTACCTTTATGTAAAAAAATATAGGACAAGTCTCTATCTGCTGTTTTTTCCGTCTGTCTCCTGGGTCAGTCTCCTGGGTGTGTCTCCTGAGTGTGTCTCCTGGGTGTGTCTCCTGGGTCTGTCTCCTGGGTGTGCCCCTGAGTGTGTCTCCTGGGTCAGTCTCCTGGGTGTGTCTCCTGGGTCAGTCTCTTGGGTGTCTCTTGGGTGTGTCTCCTGGGTGTGTCTCCTGGGTGTGTCTCCTGGGTGTGTCTCCTGGGTGTGTCTCCTGGGTGTGTCTCCTGGGTGTGTCTCCTGGGTGTGTCTCCTGGGTGTGTCTCCTGGGTGTGTCTCCTGGGTGTGTCTCCTGGGTCTGTCTCCTGGGTGTGTCTCCTGGGTCTGTCTCCTGGGTGTGCCCCTGAGTGTGTCTCCTGGGTCTGTTTCCTGGGTGTGTCTCCTGGGTCAGTCTCTTGGGTGTCTCTTGGGTGTGTCTCCTGGGTGTGTCTCCTGGGTGTGTCTCCTGGGTGTGTCTCCTGGGTGTGTCTCCTGGGTGTGTCTCCTGGGTGTGTCTCCTGGGTGTGTCTCCTGGGTGTGTCTCCTGGGTGTGTCTCCTGGGTGTGTCTCCTGGGTGTGTCTCCTGGGTGTGTCTCCTGGGTCTGCCTCCTGGGTCTGTCTCCTGGGTGTGTCTCCTGGGTGTGTCTCCTGGGTGTGTCTCCTGGGTGTGTCTCCTGGGTGTGTCTCCTGGGTGTGTCTCCTGGGTCTGTCTCCTGGGTCTGTCTCCTGGGTCTGTCTCCTGGGTGTGTCTCCTGGGTCTGTCTCCTGGGTCTGTCTCCTGGGTCTGTCTCCTGGATGTGTCTCCTGGGTCTGTCTCCCGGGTGTGTCTCCTGGGTGTGTCTCCTGGGTCTGTCTCCTGGGTGTGTCTCCTGGATGTGTCTCCTGGGTCTGTCTCCTGGATGTGTCTCCTGGGTCTGTCTCCTGGGTCTTCTCTCCTGGGTCTGTCTACTTGATGTGTCTCCTGGGTCTGTCTCCTGGGTGTGTCTCCTGGGTGTGTCTCCTGGGTGTGTCTCCTGGGTGTGTCTCCTGGGTGTGTCTCCTGGATGTGTCTCCTGGGTCTGTCTCCTGGGTCTGTCTCCTGGGTGTGTCTCCTGGGTGTGTCTCCTGGGTGTGTCTCCTGGGTGTGTCTCCTGGGTGTGTCTCCTGGGTGTGTCTCCTGGATGTGTCTCCTGGGTCTGTCTCCTGGGTCTGTCTCCTGGGTCTGTCTCCTGGGTGTGTCTCCTGGATGTGTCTCCTGGGTCTGTCTCCTGGGTGTGTCTCCTGGGTGTGTCTCCTGGGTGTGTCTCCTGGGTGTGTCTCCTGGGTCTGTTTCCTGGGTCTGTCTCCTGGGTGTGTCTCCTGGGTCTGTCTCCTGGGTCTGTCTCCTGGGTCTGTCTCCTGGATGTGTCTCCTGGGTCTGTCTCCTGGGTGTGTCTCCTGGGTGTGTCTTCTTGGTCTGTCTCCTGGGTGTGTCTCCTGGATGTGTCTCCTGGGTCTGTCTCCTGGATGTGTCTCCTGGGTCTGTCTCCTGGGTCTTCTCTCCTGGGTCTGTCTACTTGATGTGTCTCCTGGGTCAGTCTCCTGGGTGTGTCTCCTGGGTCAGTCTCTTGGGTGTCTCTTGGGTGTGTCTCCTGGGTGTGTCTCCTGGGTGTGTCTCCTGGGTGTGTCTCCTGGGTGTGTCTCCTGGGTGTGTCTCCTGGGTGTGTCTCCTGGGTGTGTCTCCTGGGTGTGTCTCCTGGGTGTGTCTCCTGGGTGTGTCTCCTGGGTGTGTCTCCTGGGTGTGTCTCCTGGGTGTGTCTCCTGGGTCTGTCTCCTGGGCCTGTCTCCTGGGTGTGTCTCCTGGGTGTGTCTCCTGAATGTGTCTCCTGGGTGTGTCTCCTGGGTGTGTCTCCTGGGTGTGTCTCCTGGGTCTGTCTCCTGGGTCTGTTTCCTGGGTCTGTCTCCTGGGTGTGTCTCCTGGGTCTGTCTCCTGGGTCTGTCTCCTGGGTCTGTCTCCTGTGTCTGTCTCCTGTGTCTGTCTCCCGGGTGTGTCTCCTGGGTGTGTCTCCTGGGTCTGTCTCCTGGGTGTGTCTCCTGGATGTGTCTCCTGGGTCTGTCTCCTGGATGTGTCTCCTGGGTCTGTCTCCTGGGTCTTCTCTCCTGGGTCTGTCTACTTGATGTGTCTCCTGGGTCTGTCTCCTGGGTCTGTCTCCTGAGTCTGTCTCCTGGGTGTGTCTCCTGGGTGTGTCTCCTGGGTGTGTCTCCTGGGTGTGTCTCCTGGATGTGTCTCCTGGGTCTGTCTCCTGGGTCTGTCTCCTGGGTGTGTCTCCTGGGTGTGTCTCCTGGGTGTGTCTCCTGGGTGTGTCTCCTGGGTGTGTCTCCTGGGTGTGTCTCCTGGGTGTGTCTCCTGGGTCTGTCTCCTGGGTCTGTCTCCTGGGTCTGTCTCCTGGGTGTGTCTCCTGGATGTGTCTCCTGGGTCTGTCTCCTGGGTGTGTCTCCTGGGTGTGTCTCCTGGGTGTGTCTCCTGGGTGTGTCTCCTGGGTCTGTTTCCTGGGTCTGTCTCCTGGGTGTGTCTCCTGGGTCTGTCTCCTGGGTCTGTCTCCTGGGTCTGTCTCCTGGATGTGTCTCCTGGGTCTGTCTCCTGGGTGTGTCTCCTGGGTGTGTCTTCTGGGTCTGTCTCCTGGGTGTGTCTCCTGGATGTGTCTCCTGGGTCTGTCTCCTGGATGTGTCTCCTGGGTCTGTCTCCTGGGTCTTCTCTCCTGGGTCTGTCTACTTGATGTGTCTCCTGGGTCTGTCTCCTGGGTCTGTCTCCTGGGTCTGTCTCCTGGGTCTGTCTCCTGGGTGTGTCTCCTCGGTGTGTCTCCTGGGTGTGTCTCCTGGATGTGTCTCCTGGGTCTGTCTCCTGGGTCTGTCTCCTGGGTCTGTCTCCTGGGTGTGTCTCCTGGATGTGTCTCCTGGGTTTGTCTCCTGGGTGTGTCTCCTGGATGTGTCTCCTGGGTCTGTCTCCTGGATGTGTCTCCTGGGTCTGTCTCCTGGGTGTGTCTCCTGGATGTGTCTCCTGGGTCTGTCTCCTGGATGTGTCTCCTGGGTCTGTCTCCTGGGTCTTCTCTCCTGGGTCTGTCTACTTGATGTGTCTCCTGGGTCTGTCTCCTGGGTCTGTCTCCTGGGTCTGTCTCCTGGGTCTGTCTCCTGGGTCTGTCTCCTGGGTCTGTCTCCTGGATGTGTCTCCTGGGTTTGTCTCCTGGGTTTGTCTCCTGGGTGTGTCTCCTGAGTCTGTCTCCTGGGTGTGTCTCCTGGATGTGTCTCCTGGGTTTGTCTCCTGGGTGTGTCTCCTGGGTGTGTCTCCTGGGTCTGTCTCCAGGGTGTGTCTCCTGGATGTGTCTCCTGGGTTTGTCTCTTGGGTGTGTCTCCTGGGTGTGTCTCCTGGGTCTGTCTCCTGGGTGTGTCTCCTGGGTCTGTCTCCTGGGTGTGTCTCCTGGGTCTGTCTCCTGGGTGTGTCTCCTGGGTCTGTCTCCTGGGTGTGTCTCCTGGGTCTGTCTCCTGGGTGTGTCTCCTGGATGTATCTCCTGGGTCTGTCTCCTGGGTGTGTCTCCTGGATGTGTCTCCTGGGTCTGTCTCCTGGGTGTGTCTCCTGGGTGTGTCTCCTGGGTGTGTCTCCTGGGTCTGCCTCCTGGGTGTGTCTCCTGGGTTTGTCTCCTGGGTGTGTCTCCTGGGTGTGTCTCCTGGGTTTGTCTCCTGGGTCTGCCTCCTGGGTGTGTCTCCTGGGTGTGTCTCCTGGATGTGTCTCCTGAATGTGTCTCCTGGGTGTGTCTCCTGGGTTTGTCTCCTGGGTGTGTCTCCTGGGTGTGTCTCCTGGATGTGTCTCCTGGGTCTGTCTCCTGGGTGAGTCTCCTGGGTCTGTCTCCTGGGTGTGTCTCCTGGGTCTGTCTCCTGGGTGTGTCTCCTGGGTGTGTCTCCTGGGTCTGTCTCCTGGGTGTGTCTCCTGGGTGTGTCTCCTGGGTCTGTCTCCCGGGTCTGTCTCCTGGGTGTGTCTCCTGGGTGTGTCTCCTGGGTCTGCCTCCTGGGTGTGTCTCCTGGGTGTGTCTCCTGGGTCTGTCTCCTGGGTCTGTCTCCTGGGTGTGTCTCCTGGGTGTGTCTCCTGGGTGTGTCTCCTGGGTCTGCCTCCTGGGTCTGTCTCCTGGGTGTGTCTCCTGGATGTGTCTCCTGGGTCTGTCTCCTGGATGTGTCTCCTGGGTTTGTCTCCTGGGTGTGTCTCCTGGGTCTGTCTCCTGGGTGTGTCTCCTGGGTGTGTCTCCTGGGTGTGTCTCCTGGGTGTGTCTCCTGGGTGTGTCTCCTGGGTGTGTCTCCTGGGTGTGTCTCCTGGGTGTGTCTCCTGGGTGTGTCTCCTGGGTGTGTCTCCTGGGTGTGTCTCCTGGGTCTGTCTCCTGGGTGTGTCTCCTGGGTGTGTCTCCTGGGTCTGTCTCCTGGGTGTGTCTCCTGGATGTGTCTCCTGGGTCTGCCTCCTAGCTGCCTTTCTGCCTTTTCTCTTTGTTTTTATTTTCGTCCACTGTTTTAATCCTGTTTTATTGCCTCTCTTCTCGGATCCTTATTTCTTCCCCCGTGACTTTCCAGTCATTTACACTTTTCCTTTCCTCTCCTGTCTTTTTTTTTTTGTTTTTACACAGGGTTTGACAAGGTTAAGGATCCCTAGCTTTATTGACAAGCTATTTACAGGTTAAGGATTCCTAACTTTATTGGCAAGCTAACAGCTGTTACCTACATCAGCTCATTTGAAAGCATTTTTATTGTTATGAGACATACAAGTAGGGAACAGGATGAAGTTGGAGCCATCTGTAGGCAAGCATTTTCATTTGATCAACTGACTTTATCTCGTTGACATCATTATGCTGTACGAATGTGTTCCATACTCGAGTCATCCTGGGTATATATGATCTCAGATGGAGTTATGTTCTGAAGAAGGGTACAGCCAGAGTGAAGTTGCTGCTTTCTGCCCGTCTTGTGGCATAAAAGCTTGTTTCACGCTGTCCTCGAAGTGGATCTAAGTGTGGTATTTTGACAATATTGGCTTTGTATATAACAGTAAGGCCACCCACATCCCTCCTATGTTGAAGGCTCTGCTGAAATGACAGATCTATCCAGGATGGGTCCAGGCGAGAGATGAGACGTCTTGCTCTGTTCTCTACTCCGTCAATCAGTCGCAGTTGAGAGGGGGGGGGGGGGCAGGCAAACCAAGAAAGTGGAGCATACTCAAGGTGTGAGCGTACTTGTGCCTCGTACAGAATCTTGCAATCCCTACTGTCAAGTAGATGCGAGATACGGCGAAGTGCTGTAAGCTTCTGGGCTGCCTTGTTTGCAAGATTTGCAACATGGTTCTTCATGGTTAGTTTGGAGTCAAATTTCACCCCAAGGATATCAACTTCTTCTCCAGGTGCCAACACCCTCCCATTCATCCTTACTACTGCACCAGCATTACCATCATGGTCCTAGAGACGATCACCATTTGCGTTTTCTCAGGTGCAAATGTTACTTGCCATCTATTTCCCCAAGCTGATATAGCTCTCAGCTGGTGATTGATGTAGCTTAGAGCAGCTGGCATTTCTTCTCTTGGATAAGTGAATGTCAGTGTACAGTCTTCTGCATATGTATGTCATTCTGGGATTAGATGAAGAAGGTCGTTGAAGTAGACATTCCGTAACAATGGTCCCAGCACGCTTCCTTGTGGAACACTTTCCCCAATAGGATGTCTTGCTGATTCCGTTCCATTGAGAACTACACTTAGAGATCTACCGTGAAGGTAATCACTGAGGAGACATAGCGTAGAGCCTGCAATTCCCAGTGCTTGAAGTTTTGCTAAGAGGCCCTGGTGCCACACCCGGTCGAAAGCGCCAGCAATGTCCAGTGCTACCACACAGCTGACTTTGGATTCATCCTCTCTTTCTCTCTTTCTCTCTCTCTCTCTCTCTCTCTCTCTCTCTCTCTCTCTCTCTCTCTCTCTCTCTCTCTCTCTCTCTCTCTCTCTCTCTCTCTCTATGTCTCCTCTTTCCCTGCATCATCTTGCTCTTCTTCCTCTTCCCCCTCCCTCCACCCCTCCTCTTCTATTACCTCTCCCCCTCCCTCCTTCCACCCCTTCACTTCTACCTCTCCCCCTCCCTCTCTCCATCCCCTTCTCTACTTCTACCTCCCCTCTCCCTTCACCCCCTCCCCTTCCCCTTCCTCCCCCCTCCACCACCTCATCTTTCCATCTTTTTGTTGCAGCTTCCATTAGCAGTGTTGAGTTAATTACTTTGCTATGGTAATTCCTGCCCTGGACCTGATTGTCTTACGGCGTGAGCGAGTGAGTTAGATTATGTGGGTTTTTGAGCCTCTCTCACTCTCTCTGTTTTTACACAGGATTTTACAATGCTAGGTTTAGGGTTTCCAACATTATTTATAAGCTACGAGCTAATACCTACATCAGCTCATTTGAAATCACTCTCTCTCTCTCTCTCTCTCTCTCTCTCTCTCTCTCTTTCTCGAGGATTCTTATACGATTAGGTAAATTGTTCGTGCCTTTTCGCAAGCTAACAGCTTATACCTACCTCATCTCCTTTGAAAGCCTTGCTACTGTTGTGAGACATATAAATAGGGAGCAGGATGAAGCTGGAGCCATCTGTTGGCCAGTGATTTAAGTGGGTCAAGTGATTTTATGTCACAGTTAACGTTATGTTGTACGAACGAGTTCGTGACTTAAGTCATTCTAGAAATGAATGACCTCAGATGAAATGATGTTCTTGGGAAGGGTACAGCCAGAGTGTAGTTACTGTTGGCTGCCCGTCTTGTGGTACTGAAGGTGTCTTTGTGCATAACAGCAAGGCTACTCGCATCTCTATGGTGTTGAAAGCTCTGTTGAAATGACAGATCTGCTGAAATTACAGACCTCTGTCTGTCTGTCTGTCTGTCTGTCTGTCTGTCTGTCTGTCTCTGTCTCTGTCTCTCTCTCTCTCTCTCTCTCTCTCTCTCTCTCTCTCTCTCTCTCTCTCTCTCTCTCTCTCTCTCTCTCTCTCTCTCTCTCTCTCTCTCGTCTTGTTTTCCCCGTGGTATGCAAATGAGACAGGTCTGATGAGTCTGCCCAGTTCGTTGCCGCTATTAAGGTCCTTCTTCCCCTCTCTGCCTCTTCATGTTTTCTCTGCACTTTCTCCTTCCCGTTCGATCTCACTCCCTTTCCACCCTTTTCCCCTTTCACTTTTCCTCTTTTCTCTACACCAACACTCCTCTTTCATTCTTTTGTTCCTGTTCTTCCCTTTCTTGGAACTCTGGTAATGTGAGTGTGAGCAGGGGAATTAGTGGTGATAAAGCAGAGTAGGAAGAGGAGGAAGAAGAGGAAGAGAAGGAGGAGGAGGAGGAGGAGGAGGAGGAGGAGGAGGAGGAGGAGGAGGAGGAGGATGTGGCCCACGCCATGTCCAACACATGAACCTCGAAAAGTTCCAATAATTTGCCAGCAGAGCCGAGAGAAACGAGATATGAAGGACGAGGGGAGACATGACCACGACATTCAAAGTTGTCATGAATATATTGCAGAACAATACTGAAGCCAGTAAATTAATAAATCAAGGCATGATCCGCCTCCTTAAATATTTCCACTAATGGAATATTAAGCCTAATTATAATATCATGGCAAGAATAAAAGGTTAATACTAAATATTTAACATTTAGATAATGTCAAGGTGAAGAAGATTTAGAAGAAAATAAAGTAATTCGGAATGAAGGAGTTGAGACATGATAATGACATACAAAATACACAGAGAGGGATTGATAAGATGGAGAAGGACAGTGTTCTTGTGGCGGAAAAGAGGAACACAGGGGCACAACTGCACGTTAAATACGTACGAATGACATCATAATAAACACTTGTGTTACTGATACCGCTCCATGACGTCATAATAAATGCTTGGGTTGCAAGTACCGCTGCATGACGTCATAATAAACTGTTGTGTTGCAGGTACCGCTGCATGACGTCATAATAAACTGTTGTGTTGCAGGTACCGCTGCATGACGTCATAATAAACTGTTGTGTTGCAGGTACCGCTGCATGACGTCATAATAAACTGTTGTGTTGCAGGTACCGCTGCATGACGTCATAATAAACTGTTGTGTTGCAGGTACCGCTGCATGACGTCATAATAAACTGTTGTGTTGCAGGTACCGCTGCACATCATAATAAACTGTTGTGTTGCAGGACCGTGCAAATAATAAACTGTTGTGTTGCAGGTACCGCTGCATGACGTCATAATAAACTGTTGTGTTGCAGGTACCGCTGCATGACGTCATAATAAACTGTTGTGTTGCAGGTACCGCTGCATGACATCATAATAAACACTTGCGTTGCAGATGCCGTTGCCTGACGTCATAATCAACTCTTATCTTGTAGGTACGTGAAGGGGCAGTACGTGTCGGCACATGGGGAGGTGATCAGCCACGTGAACATCTCTACGGTGCACGTGACGGACGGGGGTACGTACGCGTGCACGGCGGAGAACAGTGCCGGCAGCGTGGTGCACTCAGCACGTCTTAACGTGTACGGCCCCCCGCACGTGCGTCCCATGGGGCAGGTGTCTGCTGTAGCGGGGGAGACCTTCCTTGTTACGTGCCCCGTCTCCGGCTACCCCGTGCACAAGATCACCTGGAGAAAAGGTACGTTACCCTCCCCCGTGCACAAGATCACCTGGAGAAAAGGTACGTTACCCTAACTCGTGCACAAGATCATCTGGAGGAGAGACACGTCCATTCCCCGTGCTCAAGATTGCTTTTCAAGCTACCCCGAGCACAAAATCTCCGTGAAGAAATGTACGTCTGCTAAAGATCACCTGAAGATAAGGTACGTCTGTTAAAGATCACCTGGAGGTAAGGTACGTCTGTTAAAGATCACCTGAAGATAAGGTACGTCTGTTAAAGATCACGGGGAGGTAAGGTACGTCTGTTAAAGATCACCTGGAGGTAAGGTACGTCTGTTAAAGATCACCTGGAGGTAAGGTACGTCTGTTAAAGATCACCTGGAGGTAAGGTACGTCTGTTAAAGATCACCTGGAGGTAAGGTACGTCTGTTCAAGATCACTTGGAGGTAAGGTACGTCTGTTAAAGATCACCTGAACGTAAGGTACATCTGTTAAAGAGCATCTGAAGATAAGGTACCTCTGTTAAAGATCACTTGAAGATAAGATGCGTCTGTTAAAGATCACCTGAAGGTAAGGTATATTTGTTAAAGATCACCCGGAGGTAAGATACGTCACTTAAAGATCACCTGGAAGTAAGGTACGTCTTGAGGTTCTTAAAGGCACGTTCCTTCCCAACTCAAGCTTGGGACGAGATAAGAGAAATGAGAGAAAGTTACTGTGTGGAATGGAGAGGAGCGAAGGAAGATTGATGGAGTAAGAGGAAGGATGGAGTGGCAAGAAGTGGAGAGAGAAGGAAGGAAGATTGAGAAGGAAGGAAGGTAGAGATTGAAGGAATGAACAGTGAAAGGGAAGGAAGGAAGGTTGTGACGGAAGGAAGGTGGAGAGGGAAGGAAGGTAGAGAGGGAAGGGAAGTGGAGAAGGAAGGAAGGTGGAGAAGGAAGGAAGGTGGAGAGGGAAGGAAGGTGGAGAGGGAAGGAAGGTGAAAAGGGAAGGAAGGTGGAGAGGGAAGGAAGGTGGAGAGGGAAGGAAGGTGGAGAAGGAAGGAAGGTGGAGAGGGAAGGAAGGTGGAGAGGGAAGGAAGGTGGAGAAGGAAGGAAGGTGGAGAGGGAAGGAAGGTGGAGAAGGAAGGAAGGTGGAGAGGGAAGGAAGGTGGAGAGGGAAGGAAGGTGGAGAGGGAAGGAAGGTGGAGAGGGAAGGAAGGTGGAGAGGGAAGGAAGGTGGAGAGGGAAGGAAGGTGGAGAGGGAAGGAAGGTGGAGAAGGAAGGAAGGTGGAGAGGGAAGGAAGGTGGAGAGGGAAGGAAGGTGGAGATGAAAGGAAGGTGGAGAAGGAACGAAGGTGGAGAGGGAAGGAAGGTGGAGAGGGAAGGAAGGTGGTGAGGGAAGGGAAGGAAGGTGGAGAGGGAAGGAAGGTGGAGAAAGGAAGGTGGAAGGTGGGGTGGGAAGGAAGATGGAGAGGGAAGGAAGGTGGAGATGGTGAAGGAAGGGAGAGGGAAGGAAGGTGGAGAGGAAGGAAGGTGGAAGGGAAGGAAGGTGGTGAGAGGAAGAAGAGGGAAGGAAGGTGGAGAGGGAAGGAAGGTGAGGAGAGGATAGGTGGTGAGGGAAGGAGAGGATAGGTGGTGAGGGAAGGAGAGGTGGAGAGGGAAGGAAGGTGGAGAGGGAAGGAAGGTGGAGAGGGAAGGAAGGTGGAGAGGGAAGGAGGGAGGGAAGGAGGAGAGGAAAGGAGGGAGAAAAGGAGGAGAGATAACGATGAATATTAAAATGATATACAATACCGACAGGATGGTAAGACACACGCGCAACAGTTAAGCATCTTTATTCCGAAACGTTTCGCCCACACAGAAGGCTTCTTCAGTCGAGTACAGAGAAGTTGGTAGAAGCAATAAAGATGTGAAGACGATGTAATCAGGTTGAGGGACTGACCACCTCAAAACTACGTCTTCAAGGGTGATGGACTGATTATAGCGTTTTCAGTTCTCTACTGCCCCTGCCAATTTTCTGTACGAGACTGACGAAGCCCACAGTGTGGGCCAAACGTATCGGAATAAAGATGCTTGACCGTTGCATATATGTCTGACTTACCAGAGACAAAGATAGAGTGGGAGGTGGGGGGGGAAGGAGGAAGAGGGAAAGAGGGAAGAAGGGAGAGGAAAGGCGGGGAGAGGAAGGAAGGAAAGGAGGGAGGGAAACAGAGAGAAGGAGGGAGGGAAGGAGGGAGAGAGGGGTGGATGGATGGACGTAAAGTAAGAGAGGAAGGGAAGAAGGAGAGAGGGAATCAGAGAAGGGAAGGTAGGGAAGGAGGGAGGGAGGGGAATAGAGAAGGGGAGAGAGGGAAACAGAGAGAGGGAGTGAAGGAGAGAGAGACGGAGGGAGGGAGAGAGGGAGGGAGGGAGGGAGGGAGGGAAGGAGGGAAGGAGGGAGGAAGGGAGGGAAAGAGAGAGAGAGAGAGAGAGAGAGAGAGATAGAGAGAGAGAGAGAGAGAGAGAGAGATCTTTATTCTCTAGGCACCATCATGGTAATGCCGGAGCAGCAGTAAGTATGACTGGGAGAGTGTTGGCACCTGGGGAAGAAGTTGATATCCTTAGGGTGAAGTTTGACTCCAAACTGACCATGAAGAACCATGTTGTAAATCTTGCAAACAAGGCAGCCAAGAAGCTTACAGCACTTCGCCGTATCTCGCATCTGCTTGACAGTAGGGGTTGCAAGATTCTGTACGAGGCACAAGTACGCTCACACCTTGAGTATGCTCCACTTTCTTGGTTCACCTGCCCCCCCCCCTCTCATCTGCAACTGCTTGACAGAGTAGAGAACAGAGCAAGGCGTCTCATCTCTCGCCTGGACCCATCCTTGATAGATCTGTCATTTCAGCAGAGCCTTCAACATAGGAGGGATGTGGGCGGCCTTACTGTTATGTACAAGGCCAACATGGTCAAAGTACCACACTTTTCCCCACTTCGAAGACAGCGTGAAGCATCACTTCATCTGAGATAATTTATCCGCAGGATGACTCGAGTATGGAACACATTCGTATAGCGTTATGATGTCAACGAGATAAAGTCAGTTGATCAGATGAAAATGCTGACCCACAGATGGCTCCAACTTCATCCTGTTCCCTACTTGTATGTTTCATAACAATAAAAATGCTTTCAAATGAGCTGAGGTAGGTAACAGCTCTTAGCTTGTCAATAAAGTTAGGAAGCCTTAACTTGTCAATAGCTTGTCAGTAAAGTTTGGGATCCTTAACCTAACCTTGTCAAATCATGTGTAAAAAAACTAAAGGGAGAGAGAGAGGGGGGGGCAAGGTTAGGGAGAGAGAGAGATAGATAGATGGAGGGAGGCACCACAACCATCACTACAGCATCCACACTCTCTTAGTACAGAAGTGCTCAACTTTGCAGTACCTTGTGTTGACACCTTCCCAAGGGATTACAACATTGTCAAGGGGATTTCTGGCAGATTACCCCCTCCCCTCCCCAACCCCTGCCTTTCAAAGGATTACTCATGAGGGATTACTCCTGACGCAGGAGAGCTTCATCAACCTCCCTTAATACCTCACTAATGACAGCACAGTAAAAAAAAAAGAGAGAGAAAATTTAAATATTCCACACAGAACATAAAATATAAAGAAAAAAGCGAATTTAAAAATCATTTTAATACTCTTGTATCTCAGCCTTGTAAACAAATGCTACCTGTCGCCATTATTTTTGCAATTTAGAGAGGATTATTAGCATGAAAAAACAATGGATTTATTCTCTGGGTAATACAGTCACAATTTCACCAAAGACACGTTCCTTCAGCTATGTTAATGTTGCAGTTTAAAAACTGGAGTGTGAAGCACCCTTCTGGCAAGACAGTGATGGAGTGAATGATGGTGAAAGTTTTTCTTTTTCGGGCCACCCTGCCTTGGTGGGAATCGGCCAGTGTGATAATAATAATAACGATTTTATGTATTAACGTTTGTCTGTGTAAATGCCTGTCTCCTTAAATATTTGCCTGTGTAAATGTTTGCCTCTGTAGTTGCTTGCAGGTGTAAATGTTTGTTTGTGTAAATGTCTTCCTGAGTATATGTTTGCCTGTTTAAATGTTTGCCTGTGTAAATATGTGTTTGTACTAACGTTTGACTGTGTAATTGGTAATCTGTGTAAACGTTTAACGGTGAAAACCGTTTGCCTGTGTAAATGTTTACCGGCGTAAACATTTGTCTGAGTAAACGTTTCAATTTGTAAACATTTGACTGTGTAAGCGTTTAGCTGCGTAAACATTAGCCGGCCAAATTATTATTACTATATTCATGAGGAAGCGCTAAATTCGTATGACTCATACACAGCAGTTTCGTAAAACCTTGCGCATGTAAACGGTGTAAATGCATGTTCTTGTGTCCCAGTCACATTATTACATAAGAACATAAGAAAGAAAGAACACTGCAACAGGCCTACTGACCCATGCGGAGCAGGTCCATGTCCCCCCCGGATTAGCCCAAAGACCCACCCCCCCGGATTATCCCAATGACCCACCCAGTCTGGTCACCTCCACTCAAGAATGGAGCACGGCACCAGACCCAGCAGCACAAGCTAGTCAAGTCCAACTCACACCCAACCACACACACTCATGTATTTATCCAACCTATTTTTAAAACTACACAACGTCTTAGCTTCTATGACAGTACTCGGGAGTTTGTTCCACTCATCCACAACTCTATTACCAAACCAGTGCTTTCCTATATCCTTCCTGAATCTGAATTTTTCCAACTTGAAACCATTGCTGCGAGTCCTGTCTTGGCTGGAAATTTTCAGCACGCTATTTGCATCCCCTTTATTTATTTCTGTTTTCCATTTATACACCTCGATCATATCCCCCCTAATTCTACGCCTTTCGAGAGAGTGCAGATTCAGGGCCCTCAGTCTATCCTCATAGGGAAGATTTCTGATACATGGGATCATCTTTGTCATCCTCCTCCGTACGTTTTCCAGAGTATTTATATCCATTCTGTAATACGGTGACCAGAACTGAGCAGCATAGTTTAAATGATGCCTAACCAAGGATATATAGAGTTGAAGAACAACCTGAGGACTTCTGTTATTTATGCTTCTAGATATGAAGCCAAGAATTCTGTTAGCTTTATTGCGAACACTAATGCACTGTTGTCTTGATTTTAGATTACTGCTAACCAGAACTCCTAAATCCTTTTCGCAATCAGTAGTATTAAGATCTACATTATTTAGTTAATATGTGGCATGGTTATTTAACTGTCCAACATTTAGAACTTTGCATTTGTCAATATTAAACTGCATCTGCCACTTCTCCGATCATTGCATCAGTCTATTCAAATCATCCTGGAGTGCTCTGGTGTCCTGATTAGAATAAATTGGACGGCCTATTTTGGTGTCATCAGCAAATTTGCTTATGTCCCTATTTATTCCCTCATCTATGTCGTTTATGTAAATTGTGAACAACAACAGGCCCAACACTGACCCCCGAGGAACACCACTTGTGACGTGCCCCCCATTCTGATTTCTCCCCATTTATGCAAACTCTCTGCTGCCCATTTGTCAGCCATGCCCCTGCCCAGGAAATAATTTCTCCTCCTATTCCGTGTGCATTCAGTTTCCTCAATAGCCTCTGGTGTGGAACTTTATCGAAAGCCTTACTGAAGTCCATATACACAATATCATATTCATTACCATGATCTACCTCCTTAAACACCTTAGTGAAAAAAGTTAGTAAATTCGTTAGCCAGGAACGCCCCTTTGTAAAACCGTGTTGAGATTCATTAATCAATCTGTGCCTATCAAGATGGCTACGAATTGCTTCAGCAATTATTAATTCCGTAAATTTTCCCACTATAGAGGTAAGGCTTATTGGTCTATAGTTCGAAGCCAAGGACCTGTCACCTGCCTTGTAAATAGGTATTACATTTGCCATTTTCCACTTATCAGGCTCTATTCTAGTTTGTAGTGATATGTTAAAAAGATTAGCCAAAGGTATGCTAAGTTCCTCTTTACATTCCTTTAGCACCCTTGCAAACAGTTCATCAGGGCCTGGGGATTTGTTAGGTTTTAGTTTCTCTATTTGTCTGAGAACCATGTCACTAGTTACCACAATCGTACATAGTTTATTATCTTGTTCTACATAATCTATTATTTCAGGAATATCGCTAGTATTTTCCTGGGTGAAAACTGAGAGGAAGTAGGTATTTAGAATTTCACACATATCCTTATCACTGTCAGTGATCTGACCAGAGTTACTCTTAAGTGGGCCAGTCTTGTCCCTAATCTTACTTCTGTATTCCTGAAAGAACCCTTTTGGGTTAGTCTTTGAATCCCTCGCGACCTTAGCCTCATTATCCCTTTTTGTTTTTTATTCATTTCTTTATTTCTCTCTTTAATTAAATATATTGATTTCTTAACTGCCCGTCCTCTCTTTTGATACGCCTATATATGCCTCTCTTTTGACCAATGAGATGTTTTAATCTATTGTTTATCCATTTGGGATCATTTTTGTTAGATCTAATTTCCCTACTCGGAACAAAAGTTGTCTGGGCAGCTAGAACTATGCTCTGAAAAACGTTATATTGGCAACCAAGATCACCTACCTGACCCAGAGTCAGGACATCCCAATTTAGCTTACCCAGGTAATTTTTCAGTCCCGTGCTAAACCCATGAGGATCATACAACGCCTGGAGGAATGAGGTTAGGTTTGTCTTGGTCGGGTCTTGGTCGTACAGTGACCCGCAGCTGGAGCTTTTGCTCATCTGACGGAGGCCTTCCACTGGGAGATAATCAGATGTGAGGGAAAAGACACGGTCACCTGTTTCAAGGCATATTTGAAGTTTGCCAGTTGAAGCAAATGAGTGTCTCACTTATATGATGTTTCAGTGACAGTCATTTGAATATAATTACTCTAGTAATTACTTCTGTAATTACTCTGCCGACGCTCTTGGTATGTTATCAACATCTGAAATTTTCTCGTACCTTTTCACTTCCTTTCATTTGCATTACGTACAGCCATTGACCTTCAACGCCCATCATCAATCCATGTGATCCGTTTAATCTTGCGGGATGTTGGTCTACCATCAATCTCCAAATCTCTTGATGTTGGGGTTAATCTCCAGTAACCATTTATTCGACATATACTAAAGTCTCTCCAAGTCTTGCTCCAGCCTTCCTTCATTTCCCGTTTGTATTCTTTACATTTGTTACATTATTGTATGTGTGTGAGATAGCTTTATCCGCTTTACTCACGTGTTGTTGGTATTGCAGATGGGGTGCGGTTGCCCACAACGCACCGTCAGAGGGTCCACGCCAACGGTACACTGGTGGTGGAGCAGGTGACTCGAGGTACTGACGATGGTCAGTACTCCTGCACCGCCTCCACTAGACAAGGTCTCTCCGACACCCAGCACCTCACAGTCCGTGTCATGGGTAGGTCATGGGGAGGGGAAGTGCTGGGGGTCTGTCTTCAGGAGACACCCAGCCCCTCACCCTCCGTGTCATGGGTAGGTCATGGGGAGGGGAAGTGCTGGGGGTCTGTCTTCAGGAGACACCCAGCCCCTCACCCTCCGTGTCATGGGTAGGTCATGGGGGAGGGGAAGTGCTGGGGGTCTGTCTTTAGGAGACACCCAGCCCCTCACCCTCCGTGTCATGGGTAGGTCATGGGGGAGGGGAAGTGCTGGGGGTCTGTCTTCAGGAGACACCCAGCCCCTCACCCTCCGTGTCATGGGTAGGTCATGGGGGAGGGGAAGTGCTGGGGGTCTGTCTTTAGGAGACACCCAGCCCCTCACCCTCCGTGTCATGGGTAGGTCATGGGGGAGGGGAAGTGCTGGGGGTCTGTCTTCAGGAGACACCCAGCCCCTCACCCTCCGTGTCATGGGTAGGTCATGGGGGAGGGGAAGTGCTGGGGGTCTGTCTTCAGGAGACACCCAGCCCCTCACCCTCCGTGTCATGGGTAGGTCATGGGGAGGGGAAGTGCTGGGGGTCTGTCTTCAGAAGACACCCAGAACCTCACCCGTCCGTCTCATGCATAGGTCATGGGGAAAAGTGCTAGTAATGATTTGTCTTCAGGAGACACCCAAATCCTCACAGTTCTTGTTATGGGTAGGTTTTTAACATTAGAAGTGGAAGTAGATGTAATTTCATTAGTAGTAGTAGTAGTAGTAGTAGTAGTAATAGTAGTAATATTTGAACTAATAGTTGCAGTAGTAGCGACAATAATTGCAGTAGTACTAATAGTAGTAGTAATGGTAGTAATAGTAGTAGTAAGGATAAATATTTATATTAATACTACCAGTAGTGGTAGAAGATGCGAATTCGATAGTAGCAGTAGCGGACGCAACTATGTCGGTAGTTGCTGTAGTGGAAGAGGCAACGACACTTTTAGTGAGCAGAAAATATTTTATTTCATTAGTTTTAATATATGAATTTTTATGTAAGTAGTTGGAGAGAGTAAATATTATGTGCGTCGTGGATACGTATCTGAGACCATCACACTTTGTGTCGTGCAATAAAAATATATAATTAAAGAATTAATTGGAAATCATAATTAGGGTTAACACTGAACCAAACGGCCCCGTTGCACAAAATTCGATTAACTAAACAGAGATCACGACCACAAAGACGCCAGTGGTAGCAAGAAGTAAGTATTGCGTTGCGGACACACTTTGTACACACGTTTCAAAGACATTAATAATAAACGCAACAAAGTCTAGAATTAGAGAAACTGAACAATTCAATAACGATAAAGAATTGTTGTGAATAAATCCAATATAGAAAGCAGTGATTTTTAACAAGATACAGAAAGATGCTCGTTTTCTGGCAAGAGACGATCATCTTTCTCTTTCTCTCATTCCCGTCTAGCAAGTACAAAGTAGAGAAGGAAGTGCGTCATCGTGATCCTCTCATTATCGTTCAAATGCACGATCATCCTGTCTTGATTGGACATTCAGCTGGTTGGAGCAGATTGCCAGTGCCTCTGACAGTATCTAGAAGAAGATTTGGAACCAATTGCCTGCAAATCACGAACTTTCACTGTCACGCTCACGAGATGCGTCAAGTAGGTAAACTTTTACTGTGAGCCTTATACCTAGGAGTAAGGCGTTAGGAAGAGCCACTATTAAGAGATGAGAAGAATGAAATATTTATGTCTATTGTGAGCAACCTCAACGATATTTCCGTAGAATATAAAGATATTCCACCCGTCTCTTTCTTTTTACATAATTCATATAGTTAATTGGAATTTATTGTTTGTGTAGTAACATCACCGGAAAATAAGGGAATTCTGTAGAGAGGCCTTCTTGTGCCTGAGCCAGGAGGTTCAAGGCAGGACGCGGTGTTACCGTGAGCCAGCACTCTCGTATTTGGCAGACCATCACCAGATAAGTGAAAATTTAACAGTATCCCAGAAAATAATTTTTAAGTGCATTTACTCGGTTATTTATAAGACACACTTGTCAGCAAGCAACTTCCTCTAGTAGTATTACTAGTGGTAGTAGTGGCACTAGTGACTGCGGAAACAGCTGCTGACATATTAACTCGCTAGATTATTGCTGTTATCGCCCCTTGAGCTAGATTATATCGCCTCTGGTTGCTCCCAATGATATAACATTTAATAATTTAATATTTGTTCAAGTGTGTTATATAACACCACTACTGTTACTCTTACACACACACACACACACACACACACACATATATATAAATATATATATATATATATACATATATATATATATACATACATGGTATAAACCTTGGTAATAAATACCGACAAGTTGGTTTAGAAAGACACGTAAGCAAACACTATAACATATTTATTAGAAAACGTTTCGGTCCTAGGACCTTGATCACTTCTAACATACAGAGGTAGAAAGACATTATATATATAGGCGGAGAGTGAGATGTGACGCACGTGACCTGAGGAATGTCATAAGAACATAAGAATGGAGGAACACTGTAGAAGGCCTACTGGCCCATGCGAGGCAGGTCCTTATCAAAACAACCTCTGCCTATGATGAGGACGAGTAGACGATGAAATCATGTGACTCCTGTGTTGTTGGGTTGGGCTGCTTAAGCAGCACCAACCCAACAACACAGGAGTCACATGATTTCATCGTCTACTCGTCCTCATCATCTTACGTGTCTTTCTAAATATACATACATATATATATATATATATATATATATATATATATATATATATATATATATATATATATATATATATATATATATATATATATATGTTATATTTATTTTTCCATGTTTCATTGAAAATAATCTGTTAAAGCACGGTCGTGTCGTGTATGAAAGGTAACTAGCCATTAATATATTCAACACGTTATTTGTTAAAACAAAGATACTTAAATATTATTATTATTATTATTATTATTATTATTATTATTATTATTATTATTATTATTATTATTATTATTGTACAACTACTGGGAGACAATCAAATTTGATCCCAAGAAGGAGACAAGCTTTTATTGGAGGAAATTAGAAATGCGAGCTTCATTAAACTGGAGCAATGAAGGTTGTCCAATAAAGACTCACCGTAAGTGTCTGCTTTACGTCATTGGTTGACACAGTCCTCGTAATTCCACTGTATTTGTTGAATCTTTTCCATTAACTATTTAAAGCATCTTTTTTTTTGTTAACATAATTCCTTCCCTCCCCAGCTTCCCACCTCATCTGGCGAACACATGTGTTGGAGTAGAGAATAAACAATGAACTGTGAAACTATTACAGGAAGTGTGATAGCTGCGTAGATAGACATATAGTAAAATAGATGACAGACTGATCATGGAAGGGAAGATAGATATGTGTACAGGCAGACAGGTAGTCATGTAATTAGGCAGAGTGTTTGTTAGGTTGGCAAGAGGTGAGATTGACAGATTGATAAATGAGTAGTGACAAGTAAATTGACAGGTAGGTAAGTACACAGATAGCTCCGGGAACAGTGAAAATATGGCAGATGATACATGGATTAAAAGAAAATAAAGTGAGAAACCCAGTCAGTCAGATGATGAGTATGACACATGTGCAGTATCAGGTATTGCACATGTGTCTCATTCATCAATCTGTCTGTTCTACATACCATTTATAAAAGTTAGTCAGTTCATGTCTTTTAAGTAGCTACCTGGCCTGGGGCTCTGGTCTTCAGGGCCACTAGAAGACAGGAGCCTACCAGGCGTCTGGGCTTCTTGTCTGGAGGGCCAAGACAAGGACCTAGACAGAGGTCCTTGTCTTGAGGAACACTGAGGAGACTGGAGTGCTACCTAGCCCAGGAATCCTTGATTTGATTGTTACTAGGATACAGGAAGCCTAAATGGATTTAAAAGCTTTGGTTTGAGAGGCACTATGAAACAGAAGGTTTAGTTGGCACGGGGATTCTTGTTTTAAGGTCCTTAGGTGGCACCCCAAGGTGCTGGTGTGGTTGGAGGACCGTTATTAAGATGCAAAAATGGTATACAGAGAGGCAGTGAGCAGTTAAAGGTTAAAGAGGCACTGAACAGATAAAAAGAGGTATTTAGCCAGTAATACCTAAAGTAGTGATCAGGTTAAAAGGTAGAATGCATCCAGTACTCAACCACGCAAAACATGATCAGGTAGAAAGGCAAGTAGAGAGGCAGATAGAGAGGGAGGTAGAGAGGAAGGTAGAGAGGCAGGTAGAGAGGCAGGTAGAGAGGCAGGTAGAGAGGCAGGTAGAGAGGCAGGTAGAGAGGCAGGTAGTGAGGCAGGCAGAGAGGCAGGCAGACGGCAGCAGCAGCCAGGCAGTGTTAACAGGTCGAGGCACTAATGGCAGACGTATTACAGTGGCTCCGGCAGTTCTGCCTTTCATCTTTGAGGAGAAGCTGCAGGCGGGAGAACGGGCGGGGGCGGCGTGCATCGTGAGCAAGGGCGACCCGCCCATCACCTTCACCTGGGAGAAGGATGGCCGCCCAGTCCAAGAGATGAGCGGAGTCTCCGTATCGGTCGTGGGTCCTTTTTCCAATGCCCTTATAATCAACAGCCTCACGGCCCACCACACCGGAGAGTACACTTGCCGCGCCTCCAACCACTGGGCGGAGGCTTCTTACTCCGCCGCCCTCGCCGTCAATGGTACGCCCACAGCCACCCACGGCCGCCCACACCACGCAGCTGAACCTTGGACGTCACCACCACCACCTCCCACATAAACCAACGCTTCTTCTCTCCACTTTTTTCCAGAATCAATTTGACGTGTCTGTGATGGTTCATGTGTCGCAGAAATAATCTGGACGAGGCTACAACCACTTACCGCGACTGTTCTTCCTCTTACTCTTGCTGCCTCTTCCTTCATCCTCAGCTTCTGACTGCATCTTCCTTCAACAACAGCTTATTGCTGCTTCCTCTTCCTTCAACCTCAACTTATTCGTGCCTCTTCGACCCTTAGCTTCTGACTGCCTCTTCATCCCTCAATTTATTGCTGCTTCTTTCTACAACCTTCAGTTTAATACTGCCTCTTTCCACAACCCTCAGCTTATTGCTGCCTCGTCCTACAACCCTCAATTTATTACTGCCTCTCCCTGCAACCCTCAGCTTATTGCTGCCTTCTCGAACTCTCATCTGATTGCTGCATTTTTCTTCTCTCAGCTTATTGCTGTATCCTTTCTATATTCTCAGCTAACTCTTCAAGGTGATTCTGTAAATAAAAGATTTACGGCAGAGAATCTTATTTATAAGCACAAAAGACGTATATTATGTATTGTTTTCTTAAAGTCTACATAAATAAACACAAGAGTATATATATATATATATATATATATATATATATATATATATATATATATATATATATATATATATATATATATATATATATATATATAGTTGTATCAGGTGAGGTTAATTCCCAGGTGTTATTAATGTGGCTAATACCTGAAGGCGTATGTGAGACCAGAGGAGGATTGTTATTAATGTAATGCACATGAAACACCTGACACGGGTTGGGTCATTTAAGGTTAGGAGTGACTGAGAGCAAACTAATGAAGCTTAAGCTTCAGGGCACCTAATCCCTGAGGGGCCCCAAAAATTTTGGGTCTACTGTATAATTTTTTTTAAATGGTAAGATTAATATGGTGCAATTCAGTATAAAACAATCGTTAAAATATAAATTAAAAGATTATTAAAGCATCACCTAGGCTAGCCGTAGCTGGTTGCCAAGGTGACTCCATAACAAGGTCCCAAAAATATTGCTCCGCAAGTGACTGTGAGACATACTTATCTCAGTTTCCCAGCTTCACTTTGTGTAGGTAAGCATCTCACCGTTGAAAATCACCAAATGTATGAATCATCCAGGGAAAACATCAAGACTGAGGGGAAATGTAAAACCAAGGACAGATAAAATACATTATTCTTTTCTACTAAGAATGTCTTTTTACAATGCAACTCCATAAACCCGAAAATGTGAAAAATATACTGCAAGATTGCCTGTATAATTAAATCTCCGTTAGCGGCACCAACTGTGGCCGAAACTGGTTTAAGGTGTCAAGTTGGAAGCTAAATCACACTTGTTGATAGCCGCCAACGTGGGTTGGAATCCTACTGGCTGCAATATGTCTTTGTATGTACTTTCACTTGTTTCTGCGAGGTGCATTGAGTATAGTACCTCTGGTGAGGCCAGAACATACAGGCGGAGAATGAAGTAGATGGAGATCATGCTTGAGGCTCACTGGTGTACCAGGCGCTAGGATGATACACTGCTTACAGTCAAGTAGGCTACTTGTTATGAAATATCTGTAACTGAGCTGTTTAAGTCGTCACGATGAGAGCTCACCCGTACTCGTGGACTGTGTCAGCTGGCTGCGATATATATATATATATATATATATATATATATATATATATATATATATATATATATATATATATATATATATATATATATATATATATATATATATATATATATATATTATGTTTTATTTAAAGACAAAATACATTGGCCAAACATTCACAAAAATACAACAGAAAGTAAAACAACATAGGTAACTCAGAGCTACATCTCGAATACTTCGTCCAGCTCCCCTGCAGTGGGCCGCGTGCCCAGAATGCTGCAGGCATTTCCTCTCTGGATCGCAACACTGAGTCTCTGAAAGAGGAAGCTGGTCGTCCTGTGGCCCTTGGTTTCTATGATGAGCTTTTCACCCAGCTCTTTGAGGAACTTTAGAGCACACTTGCCCCATGCTCCAAGGGTCTCCGACCCTATTGGAATGAAGTTATAGCAAGGGGGAAGGTCTTCATATTTTCGGATCTTCTCGGTCTCCCTGTGGCTGGCAGCTCCACCCCCTTCCACTATGGAGTATGGCAAGTAGGTGTCTGCCAATGTGGCGGCACAGGTGTAGTCCCAGGCAATCTGCTTTCCGTCCTTCCAGTGTAGCATAGTGGCTCCATCAGGACGCCTTTGACTTCCATCAGACCTCTGTACTTGGGGTTCCCGTTGAGCTTGGCAACGGGCTGTGGCGAGGCTTCTCTTTATGATGTCATTGACTTCCTCATGTCTGACATAATTCCCTTCCCTTCTGCTGTGTGACACACGAGACCATGAAGTCCGAATTGATCAGCTGTCGCCCTGCCGCAAATACACCTATGTTCCGTGAGGATGGGGGCGGCTTGGCGAAGAGCAACACCAATCTGAATGACCTGTGGGACGAGACGGGTGCCCAGGGAGGAATTGGGAACAGCTAGCAAGAAATCTCCTGAGTGTGGTGCCTTCACTGCCAGGAGACGAGCTTTGTCCTTTCCTGAAGCATTGGAGAGCATTGTGTTGGCGATTTTTTCCATGATCAGTTTGTCCCAGTGGGGCTGTTTGTGCTGTTTGGGAGGAGCTGGTCTACTGGAGGAGTCTGTAAGGGTGTCCCACCGAATCGCTGCTTCAGTAAACCTGGGGTCTTGAGCTCCTACCACGTCTCAAGCGTTCGGGAACAATCTTCTTGACTAATGCACTGGAAGCCAAACATGAAGACAGAAAAGCAGGTAAAGCAACATGCGTTGCTTTGCGCACCCCTATACCTCCCAGTCGCACTGGGAGGGCTGCCTGATCCCATTGCTGATCCTCTAGTGACAGATTCAGTGCCTTCTTAAAGGTTGACCTTAGGTGAGCGTCATGTTCGTCGAGTGTTGGGTTGTCAAAAGAGGGTGCACGTCTCAGGAAGTGAGTCTTGGCATAGTAAGACACCTTGTGAGGAGATACAGAGCATCATGGGCATCAAGATCGCTTATTCTCTCCTCCATTCTCATCAGGTCATTCAATTTGTCCCTGAGGACAGTGTCGATGGCCTGTTGACCCAGTGGTGCTCCCAAGAGGGTACTGTTGGACGGAATGGTAGTCGAGACTTCCGGGAGGATTCTTCGCATAGCATTGATTATTTCCTGGTTTGCTGTGGTGATTTCACACTTGGAGGGATTGAGGATGAGTCCCAAGTCTTCTCCCTGTGTTTTCACCAGTTGTAGGTCCCCCACCAGGGACTCTTCAGTGCCTGCCAGAGTGCCTTCATCCAGGTACCAGATATTGAGCCCACTGCAGAAGCAGAAGTGGAGCGAGTGGGTCACCCTGCTGAACACCCTCTGATGATTGAATTTCATGTTCTCCAAACAAAAGAATTGAGGGTTTGCTGTAGCCGGCTGAAATGAAGGGAAAAAACTGGGGAACCGATCCCATATATATATATATATATATATATATATATATATATATATATATATATATATATATATATATATATATGTATATATATGTATATATATATATATATATATGTATATATATATAAATATATGTATATATATATATATATATAAATATATATATATGTATGTATATATATATCTGTATATATATATATATATATATATATATATATATATATATGTATATATATATATATATATATATATATATATATGTATCTATCTATATATATATATATATATATATATATATATATATATATATATATATTTATATATATATATATATATATATATATGTATCTATATATATATATATATATATATATCTATATATATATCTATATATATATATATGTATGTATATATGTATATATATATATATATATATATATATATATATATATATATATATATATATATATATATCTTTCTTCTTTCTTTCACCACATTGGCCGTATCCCACCGAGGCAGGGTGGCCCAAAAGGAAAAACGAAAGCTTCTCCTTTTACATTTAGTAATATATACAGGAGAAGGGGTTACTAGCATTTTAGTCACCTCATACAACACGCATGGCTTACGGAGGAAGAATTCTGTTCCACTTCCCCATGGAGGTAAGAGGAAATAAACAAGAACAAGAACTAGTAAGAAAATAGAAGAAAACCCAGAGGGGTGTGTACATACATAGTATATGCTTGTACATGTATGTGTAGTGTGACCTAAGTGTAAGAAGAAGTAGCAAGACGTACCTGAAATCTTGCATGTTTATGAGACAGAAAAATGGACACCAGCAATCCTACCATCACGTAAAACAATTACAGGCTTTCGTTTTACACTCACATGGCAGGACGGTAGTACCTCCTTGGGCGGTTGCTGTCTACCAACCTACTACCTAGAATATATATATATATATATATATATATATATGTATATATATATATATATATATATATATATATATATATATATATATATATATGTATATATATATATATATATATATATATATATATATATATATATATATATATATATATATATATATATATATATATATATATACTCTTTTGATTTTTTTTTTTTTTGTAAAACCGGAAAAAGGGTTAGTTTCCTATTTATTGACAGATTCTCTACCATATAATTTTTCTTTACATCATAATTGCACTTGATGCTATTCCCACAACCTAATATCCCTCTTTCTGCAAGGTATTTCTGTCTCTGTTTCTCCTTAATCCTCTCCTGTACTACCAGTCTATTCTTAAAGCTGCGAAGTGTTTGATCCCACACTGAGGTGCTGTCTCCGAGTGTCACCCAAATACTACTTGAAGGGGTTCTTTGCCAACCAGATATATATTTGCAGGTTATTCTCCTTACACGTTGCTGTGTGTGAGTGTTGTGTGTGTGTGTTGCAGTGCCGCCTCGCCTGGCACCCCTCAACTTCCCGGTGGGCACCCGTGCAGGCATGCAGGCGAGAGCCACTTGTCTGGTGCAGGAGGGGGACCGGCCCCTCACACATTCTTGGCAGAAGGACGGACACCCCCTCGATCCTCGCCTGAACGTCCGTACCTCCCAACTGGACACCTTCACCTCCATCCTTGTGATCGACAGAGCCACCGCCGCCCACACCGGCAACTACACCTGTGCCGCCACCAACGCCGCCCGCACCATCACCACCACCGCCCGCCTGACCGTCAGCGGTAGGCCGCCCACGGTCTCATGCCCACTGTGGCACGACTATGACACAGAGAGAGAGAGAGACAGAGACAGAGACAGAGACAGAGACAGAGACAGAGACAGAGACAGAAAGAGAAGGACAGAGAGAGAGAGAGAGAGAGAGAGAGAGAGAGAGAGAATGTAGGGAAGAAAGATGTCAACATAGGCCAGATATGACATTTTTGAAGCATATCGACGCTACAGTAGCGCAGTATAACCACCTGCAGGGACGCAGACTTTCCTCAACTCAAATGACTGGACAACAACATTATGATGGTGAGGTGACAAGTGGTACTGTAACTTGCATCATTCACTAATGTTGTAGAGCCCATTAGTCTGAAGCTCTTCAGCAGAGCTTAAGTTAACATTAAGCTTGTGGAGGTCACCGCCCCTCCAGCACCACTCACCGTCCATCAAGCATCAGTCATCGTCCCTTCGACTCAACATTCTGACACAGACTAAGGACACTTGATCAAAGCACGAGACTAATGCTGATGATGACTTTTACTTGTGGATGAGGTGGGGCTGCTCATGTTGTTCCTTGTCTGTAGTACTTTTTAAAAGCACGCTTCCCACCTGCTTCGACGTAGCACACCTACGGCTGAATGACTCGCCACGTCTCGAACAAAAATAAAAATGATTAAGGAGGCTTAACAGTAATAATTGCAGAGTATGTAGGTAAATTCTCTCCTTGAGGTGAAACATCGAAGCGGTGTCTCAACTCAAGGAGAGAATTCACCTTCATCCTCTGCTATGATGATTCTGTATCACTGCTTCCATCATCCTCTGCCATGATCATGCTGTATCACTGCTTCCTTCACTCACTACCATGACCATGCTGTATCACTGCTTCCTTCATCCTCTGCCATGATCATGCTGTATCACTGCTTCCTTCACTCACTACCATGATCATGCTGTATCACTGCTTCCTTCATCCTCTGCCATGATCATGCTGTATCACTGCTTCCTTCATCCACTACCATGATCATGCTGTATCACTGCTTCCTTCATCCTCTGCCATGATCATGCTGTATCACTGCTTCCTACATCCTCTGCCATGATCATGCTGTATCACTGCTTCCTTCATCCACTACCATGATCATGCTGTATCACTGCTTCCTTCATCCTCTTCCATGATCATGCAGTATCACTGCTTCCTTCATACACTGCCATGATCATGCTGTATCACTGCTTCCTTCATCCACTACCATGATCATGCTGTATCACTGCTTCCTTCATCCTCTGCCTTAATCATGCTGTACCACTGCTTCCTTCATCCACTACCATGATCATGCAGTATCACTGCTTCCTTCATACACTGCCATGATCATGCTGTATCACTGCTTCCTTCACCCACTACCATGATCATGCTGTATCACTGCTTCCTTCATCCTCTGCCATGATCATGCTGTATCGCTGCTTCCTTCATCCTCTGCCATGATCATGCTGTATCCCTGCTTCCTACATCCTCTCCCATGATCATGCAGTATCACTGCTTCCTTCATACACTGCCATGATCATGCTGTATCACTGCTTCCTTCACCCACTACCATGATCATGCTGTATCATTGCTTCCTACATCCTTTGCCATGATCATGCTGTATCACTGCTTCCTTCATCCTCTGTCACGATCATGCTGTATCATTGCTTCATTCATCCTCTGTCATGATCATGCTGTGTCACTACTTCCTTCATCCTGTGCCATGATCATGCTGTATCACTACTTCCTTCATCCTCTTCAATGATTATCTCTCATCACTCCTTCCTTCATCCTCTGTCATGGTCATGCTGCATCACCGCTTCCATTATCTTCTGCCATGATCTTGCAGTATCACTGCTTGCTTCATCCTCTTCCATGATCATGCTACATCCCTGATTGCTTCATCCACAGACATAATCATGCTGCGTCACTGCTTCCTTCATTCACAGACATGATCATGCTGCGTCACTGCTTCTTTCATTCACAGGCACGATCATGCTGCATCACCACTTCCTTCATTTTCTGCCACGATCATGCTACATCACTGCATGCTTCATCCACAGACATGATCGAGCTGCATAACTGCTTCATTCATCCGCAGGCATGATCATGATGCGTCACTGCTTCCTTCATTCATAGGCATGATCATGCTGCATCACTACTTCCTTGATCCACAGGCATGATCATGCTACGTCACTGCTTCCTTCATCCTCTGCCATGATCATGCTGTATCACTGCTTCCTTCATCCTCTGCCATGATCATGCTGTATCACTGCTTCCTTCATCCTCTGCCATGATCATGCTGTATCACTGCTTCCTTCAACCTCTGCCATGATCATGCTGTATCACTGCTTCCTTCATCCTCTGCCATGATCATGCTGTATCACTGCTTCCTTCAACCTCTGCCATGATCATGCTGCATCATTGCTTCCTTCATCCTCTACCATGATCATGCTGTATCACTGCTTCCTTCATCCTCTGCCATGATCATGCTGTATCACTGCTTCCTTCAACCTCTGCCATGATCATGCTGTATCACTGCTTCCTTCATCCTCTACCATGATCATGCTGTATCACTGCTTCCTTCATCCTCTGCCATGATCATGCTGTATCACTGCTTTCTTCATCCTCTGCCATGATCATGCTGTATCACTGCTTCCTTCAACCTCTGCCATGATCATGCTGCATCATTGCTTCCTTCATACTCTACCATGATCATGCTGTATCACTGCTTCCTTCAGCCTCTGCCATGATCATGCTGTATCACTGCTTACTTCATCCACTGCCATAATCATGCTGTGTCACTGCTTCCTTCATCCACAGGCATGATCATACTGCGACATGCTTCCTTCATTTACAGGCACGATCATGCTGCATCGCTACTTCCTTCATCTTCTGCCATGATCATGCTGCGTCACTGCTTCCTTTATCCACGGACATGATCATGCTGTGTCACTGCTTCCTTCATCCACAGGCATGATCATACTGCGACATGCTTCCTTCATTTACAGGCACGATCATGCTGTACCACTGTTTCCTTCATCCAGAGACATGATCATACTGCGACATGCTTCCTTCATTTACAGGCACGATCATGCTGCATCGCTACTTCCTTCATCTTCTGCCATGATCATGCTGCGTCACTGCTTCCTTTATCCACGGACATGATCATGCTGTGTCACTGCTTCCTTCATCCACAGGCATGATCATACTGCGACATGCTTCCTTCATTTACAGGCACGATCATGCTGTACCACTGTTTCCTTCATCCAGAGACATGATCATACTGCGACATGCTTCCTTCATTTACAGGCACGATCATGCTGCATAACTGATTCCTTTAACCACAGGCATGATCATGCTCTGTCACTGCTTTCTTCATCTACAAGCATGATCATACTGCGTCACTGCTTCTATCATCCACGGGCATGATCGTGCTGCTTCAGTGCTTCCTTCATCGTTTTCCATCATTATGCTTCGTCACTGCTTCCTTCATCCTCTGCCATGATCATGCTGTATCACTGCTTCCTTCATCCTCTGCCATGATCATGCTGTATCACTGCTTCCTTCATCCTCTGCCATGATCATGCTGTATCACTGCTTCCTTCATCCTCTACCATGATCATGCTGTATCACTGCTTCCTTCATCCTCTACCATGATCATGCTGTATCACTGCTTCCTTCATCCTCTGCCATGATCATGCTGTATCACTGCTTCCTTCAACCTCTGCCATGATCATGCTGCATCATTGCTTCCTTCATCCTCTACCATGATCATGCTGTATCACTGCTTCCTTCATCCTCTACCATGATCATGCTGTATCACTGCTTCCTTCAGCCTCTGCCATGATCATGCTGTATCACTGCTTACTTCATCCACTGCCATAATCATGCTGTGTCACTGCTTCCTTCAACCTCTGCCACGATCATGCTGTATCACTGCTTCCTTCATCTTCTGCCATGATCTTGCTGTACCACTGTTTCCTTCATCCAGAGACATGATCATACTGCGACATGCTTCCTTCATTTACAGGCACGATCATGCTGCATCGCGACTTCCTTCATCTTCTGCCATGATCATGCTGCGTCACTGCTTCCTTTATCCACGGACATGATCATGCTGTGTCACTGCTTCCTTCATCCTCTGACATGATCATGCTGTGTCACTGCTTCCTTCATCCTCTGACATGATCATGCTACATCTCTGCATGCTTCATCCACAGACATGATCGTGCAGCATCACTACTTCCTTAATCCACAGGCATTATCATGTTGTGCCACTGCTTCATTCATCCACAGGCATGATCATGCTGCGTCACTGCTTTCTTCATCCACAGGCATGATCATGCTGTGTCACTGCTTTCTTCATCCACAGGCATGATCATGCTGTGTCACTGCTTCCTTCATATATAAGCATGATCATGCTGCTTCACTGCATGCTTCATCCACAGGCATGATCATGCTGTGTCACTGCTTCCTTCATCCACAGGCATGATCATGCTGTGTCAGTGCTTCCTTCATATACAAGCATGATCATGCTGCATAACTGATTCCTTTAACCACAGGCATGATCATGCTCTGTCACTGCTTTCTTCATCTACAAGCATGATCATACTGCGTCACTGCTTCTATCATCCACGGGCATGATCGTGCTGCTTCAGTGCTTCCTTCATCGTTTTCCATCATTATGCTTCGTCACTGCTTCCTTCATCTACTGCCATGATCATGCTGCTTCACTGCTTCCTTCATCCTCTGCCATGATCATTCTGTATCACTGTTTCCTTCATCCTCTGCTATAATCATGCTGCTTCACTGCTTCCTTCATCCTCTGCCATGATCATTCTGTATCACTGTTTCCTTCATCCACTGCTATAATCATGCTGCTTCACTGCTTCCTTCATCCTCTGCCACGATCAAGCTGTATCACTGCTTCCTTCATCCACAAACATGACCATGCTTCGTCATGCTTCCTTCATTCAGAGGCACGATCATGCTGCGTCGCTACTTCCTTCATCTTCTGCCATGATCATGTGCATGACTGCTTTCTTCATTCACAGGCATGATCATGCTGCGTCACTGCTTCCTTTATCCACAGACATGATCATGCTGTGTCATTGCTTCCTCCATCCTCTGCCATGATCATGCTGCATCACTGCATGCTTCATTCACAGACATAATCATTCTGCATCACTGCTTCCTTCATCCAGAGGCATGATCATTCTGCGTCACTGCTTCCTTTATCCACGGACATGATCATGCTGTGTCACTTCTTCCTTTATCCACAAACATGATCATTCTGCGTCACTGCTTCCTTCATCCATACGCATGATCATGCTGCGTCACTGCTTCCTTCATCCACAGGCATGGTCATGCTGCATCACTGCTTTCTTCGTCCACAGGCATGATCATGCTGCATCACTGCTCCCTTCATCCACAGGCATGATCATGCTGCGTCACTGCTTTCTTGATTCACAGGCATGATCATTCTCCGTCACTGCTTCCGCCATCTACAAGCATGATCTTGCTGCGTCACTGTTTCTTTCATCCACAGGCATGATGGTGCTGCTTCAATGTTTCCTTCATCCTCATGATGCATAAGTATTTCCATCAGCATAATTTTAAATAAGCTTTTTTTCACCATCATGTTACATAAGTGCTTCTTTCATCATCATTCTGGAAAGGTTTCTTCTTTTATCATTCTGTTAGTCATACTGCAGACAAGATAATTACGTTTATGCCACGAAGAGCCTCCTAACCCGTAGATCACCTGCTCACTGACCAGAAAACAGAACCAACCAATCATCGAATCTTACAGTTCAGTGGCAGGAGATTGGCCAGTCAGTAGGCGTCTCCTGAGCAGTTTGTTGATACCTGATTAATAAACGAGAGGCTCCAAATTAGGTGATCTCTTGCCATTCAATCAGATAGATATAAGGTGATCAGCAATTCAGGGCTTCTCTCCACACGTCTTTGGGTACCTGCGTGCTCGATGAGAATCGCCAGCGGCATTGGATGCTGGCTGGCCAATCAGTATAATTTTTTAAGCGATTGGTTGCTTGGTTGCCAGTCAGCAGGAGGCTGCGGGCTATGGATGAGTTTTGTTTTCGTTCTTGTGAGAGACATGCCCCATTTGTTGTACACCGAGAGGGAAACACGACGACTGGTGGTGATCTACAACGGTGTAGGAGACAGAGACAGTGTGGGTCTGTGTGAAATAATGACACTATGGGCTTGTAGGAGACGTCTTCTCTGCTACTTTCTCTTTGGACATATTCTCCCCGACACACCCTCGCTAGACCACCCCCTACCCTGTCCTCCACCAATCATGCACTGCCACCCCTCTCACCAAACACTGGCAGACTCATGCACTGCCACCCCTCTCACTGAACACTGGCAGACTTTTACTTAGTCACCTCTACGGTAGTTGTTAATAAACTATCAATTTCTTTCAATTTAATTAGAATTCTACTAATATCTTCATTACTAAAACACCACTGTTGCCACAGGTAAATTTTCACATTTTCTCTAGATAATAAGAATTAACAGCAACTTGTGTTTCAGTATTAACCAATCTTATTAAAGTAGATAGTTCCTTGTTAAATTTGACTGTGAGTCTTTATATTTAATAGAAAATGTATTACGAAAAGTGGGTAGCCACTTGGATAAAAATAATCGTCATAGATCAAAGATGTGTCTAGATTTCAGCCTTAATCAAAGACCATCTTCATTTGTTGATGAGGGTCTGAGGAAGTCTTTTAGTCATGTGTATTAATATCCTACATACCGCATTTTCCGGCGTATAAGACGTTCCTTTTTTTCCCACAAAAAGACTTGGAAAAATCACCCTGTGCTTTATATGGTCACGCTCATGGTCAAGGGAAGGCTTTGGGTTACTCTTTTGCGTAAAGTAAGAGGGTAATTAGCTCGTGAATATAATAACTGATTTACCGTTATGATACGTCTGTCGTGCGCCTTATATGCCGGAAAATGCAGTAAGTGATTCCTCAGTTTCATCCATGCATATTACATGATATATATATGTATGTATATATGTATATATATATATATATATATATATATATATATATATATATATATATATATATATATATATATACATACATACATAATGAAAAACATTCGCAAACGGGCGATCTTAACAATGCAAGACAATCCACGGGGGGGGGGGGAGTGTAATCTTAAGCCCAAGTACTTTCACACTTCCCAGTGCGTCATCAGGAGCTGTGCAATGTTGATGGGCAGCAACAGGAGAAATAAGGGAAGTTTTTCAGAGTATGGTAGTGCGGTGACACCAGCCTCTGACTGAGGTAGAGAGGCCCAGTTGAATGCCAACCACAGACTAGTTCCCCCCCACCCCACCTCACATGGGGTCGGTGGAGTAGGCCCCACAGTTGGCAGATAGCATGAAGTAAAATAAATAGGAGATAGTAAATAGCCAGCCCTAAGCTTCTAACCGCTGGGAACAGGTCATGTGACGCAAGAAGTTACGTGACAATAGTGGAACATTTACATACAGAATGAAGCTAATGTGAACAACCTTCTAACTAATGAAATAGAAAGAATAAATGGTCTCATTTTGTCAGCAGATAATACCTGGTGTTCCAGAACGTTCTAAAATATTCAGGAAATACTCTCAGAGTCAATATGCCTTTGTGAATCCTCTTATTCAGGTTTTTCTTTCATATCACAACTATTATCCACTACTGTCATTATTATTATCATTATCATTTTAATATTACAAACAATTTATAGATAAAGACACTTATGCAACGTATGGGAATCTTTATTCAGGAAACGTTTCGCCACATAGTGGCTTCATCATTCATCGACTCCAGGCTGAGGGACTGATTACCTTAAACTCCTCCTCTCTTTACGTCTTTATACTGATGAAGCCACTGTGTGGCGAAACTTTTCCTGAATAAAGATTCCCATATGTTGCATAAGTGTCTCAATCTACAACTTGTCAGTTTTTCAAACCATTCATCACAAACAATTTAATTCAGTAATTCACTAAACTAGTTGCAATCACCATGTTGCAATCAACTATGTGTACTTTGTGCCGCTGTATCTAGACGGGTTAGGACCTGAATAGGTCACTCTGCCTCTTTTTGGGGCTATCATAGGATGATCGCCCTTGCATACCCATGCCCAAATGAACCCCCATGACTCCTTCCATACTACCGATGTTATATCACTCAAGTTGCAATCTGTAATGCAGCACTCCACCTAGAGCACCTGTAACCCTACGTTACCTGTGTGCAGTAATAGCTGGGTGGGTTATATCGGCGATCGCGACAGACCTAACATGTTATATATATCGACGTTCTCGATGAACTTAACAGGATGTTTAATATTATATCGATGTTCACGACGGGTGTACCATGATGTTCAGTTTATAGACTCAGCAGCCCCTTACTCAGCAACGTGTAATTGGAATTCTATGAGACTAGACTACTTAGTCTCCCAAATAATGCTAGGTGGTTCAGATACGTAGATGATGTATTTTGGTTTTGGCCTGGAGATCGCAGCATTAATGAGTTCCTATCAAGACTTAATAATTTGGTACCTTCGATTAAGTTCACATTAGAGCATGAAATGGATAACACTCTACCCTTCCTAAATGTTTTAATCCATCGCGTAGACAGAAAATTAAAATTTACAGTTTACAGGAAGACCACCAATGTGTCATCATACATTCATTATTATCCCAATCATGAATCTAGGGTTAAAAGAAATGTTTTCCTTACAGTGTTCCTGAGAGCTTTGCGTATCTGCAGTCCTGAGTATTTAGAAGATGAAATCAACAAGATATTTAACATAGCCACAAAACTGAGTTATTCCAGGGATTTTGTTGAGAAGACCAATTGTCAGCTAGGAAGACTTTCTACAGGACTGAACCTAAGGAAACACCTAACAGGAAAAATGTATTGGTCTTGACATACGATGATAATTTGGTCTGTCAGCTTGAGGCACTAAAAAAGTTCAACATAAATCTTGCTTTCAAAAACACTGGGACAGTGAAACAGAGATTGATTAAAAACACACCGACTAATAATGTCTATGGTATCTACAAGATTCCATGTACACTTTGCCCATTTTCATACATTGGTCAGACAGGAACCGATTATCCCAACACCAGTACTTAATCAGTACAGGCCAGGGGTCGAATGCGATCTTAATCATGTCAGTTCTTGCAATCACCCACAGGGGTGCGCTGCCGCCCAGATAATTGTACCCAACACTTTCATCATGAAACATCTTGAAACATGATAGGAATGCCGTATGTAACTTAAATTATGGGCTGTACAAACTCGATAGCTATTTAGTGAATCTACTGTTCTTTTTGCCAGGGGGTTTCGTGATGTTCCAGTTATGTTCGACCAGAGTCTACAAACTGAACCTCATGGTACGCCCGTCGTGAACGTCGATATAATATATAACATTCTAAGTCCATCGTGAGAGTCGATATATAACATGTTATGTTAGTAGCGATCGTCGATATAACCCACCCAGCTACTACTGTACACAAATAACCAGCACATAAAAGAGAGAAGCTTACGACGACGTTTCGGTCCGACTTGGACCATTTACAAAGTCACAGTGTGACTTTGTAAATGGTCCAAGTCGGACCGAAACGTCGTCGTAAGCTTCTCTCTTTTATTTTTTTTTATTATCACACTGGCCGATTCCCACCAAGGCAGGGTGGCCCGAAAAAGAAAAACTTTCACCATCATTCACTCCATCACTGTCTTGCCAGAAGGGTGCTTTACACTACAGTTTTTAAACTGCAACATTAACACCTCTCTCTTTTATGTGCGGGTTATTTGTGTATCGTTCCAGTCACGGTATTGTGCCTTTTTTTGTTATTCAGCTACTACTGCATACTGGTATCGTAGGGTTACAGGTGCTCTTGGTGGTGTGCTGCAATACAGACTGCAACTTGAGTGATGTAACATCGGTAGTAAGGAAATAGGCAAAGGAGTTCATTTGGGTATTGATGTGCAACTGTGATCATCCTATGATAGCCCAAAAAAGAGGCACAAAGTACACATAGTTATTGTAACAAGATGATTGCAACTAGTTTAGTTGATTACTGAATTAAATTGTTTGTAATATTAAGATGATTATGATAATAATAATGATAGTAGTGGATAATAGTTGTGATATGAAAGAAAAACCTGAATAAGAGGATTCACACAGGCATATTAATTGACTCTGAGAGTATTTCCTGAATATTTTAGAACGTTCTGGAACACCAGGTTGTTCACATTAGCTTCATTCTGTATGTAAATGTTCCACTATTGTCACGTAACTTCTTGCGTCACATGACCTGTTCCCAGCGGTTAGAAGCTTAGGGATGGCTGTTTACTATCTCCTATTTATTTTACTTCATGCTATCTGCCAACTGTGGGGCCTACTCCACCCGACCCCATGTGGGGTGGGGTGTGGGGGAACTAGTCTGTGGTTGGCATTCAACTGGGCTTCTCTCTCCCTTAGTCAGGTATCGGCTGGTGGCACCGCACTACCATACTCTGAAAAACAACTTTCACTATTTCTCCTGTTGCTGTCCTTGCAACATTGCACAGCTCCTTATGACGTACTGAGAAGTGTGAAAGTACTTGATCTTAAGATTTCCACCCCACGTGGCTTGTCTTGCATATATATGTATGTATAGTTGTATGTATGTATGTATGTATGTATGTATGTATGTATGTATGTATTTATATATATATATATATATATATATATATATTTATTTATTTATATATATATATATATATATATATATATATATATATATTTCAAGATTATCACAATTGTACACATGTTGACAATGGTGTTCCCTGCCCTTCCCACTTTACAGTGCCTCCAGCCTGGGTGGTGGAGCCAGCCAGTACCAGTGTGGCTCTGGGTGCCACTGTAGCATTACACTGTCTGGCCAAGGGGTTCCCCAACCCTACCATCGCTTGGCGCAAAGAGACAGGTGAGTACCACACCTTGTTGGTGGTAGTTAACGAGTGATGACCTTTGTTGGAGGTAGTGTGTACTCACCTATTTGTACTCACCTATTTGTGGTTGCAGGGGTCGAGTCACAGCTCCTGGCCCCGCCTCTTCGCTGATTGCTACTAGGTCCTCTCTCTCCCTGCCCCATGAGCTCTATCATACCTCGCCTTAAAACTATGTATGGTTCCCGCCTCCACTGCGTCACTTTCTAGGCTATTCCACGGCCTGACTACTCTATGACTGAAGAAATACTTCCTAACATCCCTTTGATTCATCTGAGTCTTCAACTTCCAATTGTGACCTCTTGTGTCTGTGTCCCTTCTCTGGAACATCCCGTCTTTGTCCACCTTGTCTATTCCGCGCAGTATTTTATATGTCGTTATGTCTCCCCTGACCCTCCTGTCCTCCAGTGTCGTCAGGCCGATTTCCCTCAACCTTTCTTCGTAGGACAATCCCCGTAGCTCTGAGACTAGTCTTGTTGCAAACCTTTGCACTTTCTCTAATTTCTTGACGTGCTTGACTAGGTGTGGATTCCAAACTGGTGCTGCATACTCCAGTATGGGCCTGACGTAAATGGTATACAGAGTCTTAAACGAATCCTTACTGAGGTATCGGAACGCTATCCGTAGGTTTGCCAGGCGCCCGTATGCTGCAGCAGTTATCTGATTGATGTGCGCCTCAGGAGATATGCTCGGTGTTATACTCACCCCCAGATCTTTTTCCTTGAGTGAGGTTTGCAGTCTTTGGCCATCTAAACTATATTGTGTCTGCGGTCTTCTTTGCCCTTCCCCAATCTTCATGACTTTGCATTTGGCAGGGTTAAATTCAAGTAGCCAGTTGCTGGACCAGGCTTGTAGCCTGTCCAGGTCTCTTTGTAGTCCTGGCTGATCCTCATCCGATTTGATTCTTCTCATTAACTTCGTATCATCTGCAAACAAGGACACTTCTGAGTCTATCCCTTCCGTTATGTCGTTCACATATACCAAGAACAGCACAGGTCCTAGGACTGACCCCTGTGGAACCCCGTTTGTCACAGGCGCCCACTCTGACACCTCGTCGCGTACCATGACTCGTTGTTGCCTCCCTGTCAGGTATTCTCTGATCCATTGCAGTGCCTTTCCTGTTATGTGTGCCTGATCCTCTAGCTTTTGCAGTAACCTCTTGTGAGGAACTGTGTCGAAGGCCTTCATGCAGTCCAAAAATATGCAGTCGATCCACCCCTCTCTCTCTTGTCTTACTTCTGTCACCTTGTCATAAAACTCTAGTAGGTTTGTGACACAGGATTTTCCTTCCCTGAAACCGTGCTGGTTGTCAATTATACACTTGTTTCTTTCCAGGTGCTCCACCAGTCTCCTCCTGATGATCTTCTCCATGACCTTGCATACTATACACGTTAGTGATACAGGTCTGTAGTTTAGTGCCTCATGTCTGTCTCCCTTTTTAAAAATTGGGACTACATTGTTAGGTGTGATAACCTTTGATGGTTGTAGTGAGATGACATTTGTTGGTGGCAGTGTAGTGACCTTTGTTGGTGGTATTGTGGTGACCTTTATTGGTGGTAATGTGGTGACGTTTCTTGGTGGTATTGTGGTGACCTTTATTGGTTTTATTGTGGTGACCTTTGTTGGTAGTATTGTGGTGACCTTTGTTTGTGGTATTGTGGTGACCTTTGTTTGTGGTATTGTGGTGACCTTTATTGGTGGTATTGTGGTGACCTTTGTTGGTGGTAGTGTGGTAACCTTTATTTGTGGTAGTATGGTAGCCTTCGTTGGTAGTATTGTGGTGACCTTTGTTGGTGATATTGATGTGACCTTTGCTGGTGGTAGTGTGGCTACCTTTGTTTGTGGTATTGTGGTGGTTTTTGCTGGTGGTATTGTGTGACCTTTGTTGTTGGAATTGTGGTGAACTTTGCTGGTGGTATTGTGGTGACTTTTGCTGGTTGTAGTATGGTGACCTTTGTTGGTGGTATTGGTGGTATTGTGATGACCTTTGTTGGTAGTATTGCTGTGACCTGTGTTGGTGGTATTTTGGTGACCATTGTTGGTCCTATTGTGGTGACCTTTGTTGTTGTTGTGGTGACTTTTGTTGGTGGTATTGTGGTGACCTTTGTTGGTGGTATTGTGGTGACCTTTGTTGGTGGTATTGTGGTGACCTTTGTTGGTGGTATTGTGGTGATCTGTGTTGGTGGTATTGTGGTGACCTTTGTTGGTGGTATTGTGGTGACCTTTGTTGGTGGTATTGTGGTGATCTGTGTTGGTGGTATTGTGGTGACCTTTGTTGGTGGTATTGTGGTGATCTTTGTTGGTGGTATTGTGGTGATCTGTGTTGGTGGTATTGTGGTGACCTTTGTTGTTGTTGTGGTGACTTTTGTTGGTGGTATTGTGGTGACCTTTGTTGGTGGTATTGTGGTGACCTTTGTTGGTGGTATTGTGGTGACCTTTGTTGGTGGTATTGTGGTGACCTTTGTTGGTGGCGTTGTGGTGACCTTCTAATACTCCGCTCTTACTCAAGTTCTGTATTTATGTTAGGTATTGCTTAGAGAATATTTTCGAAGACGTATCGCTCAAGGCAGAGCTTAACCAGTCTAGAATAAAGGCTTAGGCCTTTATTCTAGACGACTGATATATTTTACACGGTACTGATGTATATTTTACTGTACTGATGTGTTTTTCACTGTACTGATGTGTTTTTCACTGTACTGGTGTGTTTTTCACTGTACTGGTGTGTTTTTCACTGTACTGGTGTGTTTTTCACTGTACTGATGTGTTTTTCACTGTACTGGTGTGTTTTTCACTGTACTGGTGTGTTTTTCACTGTACTGATGTGTTTTTCACTGTACTGGTGTGTTTTTCACTGTACTGATGTGTTTTTCACTGTACTGATGTTTTTTTCACTGTACTGGTGTGTTTTTCACTGTACTGATGTGTTTTTCACTGTACTGATGTGTTTTTCACTGTACTGGTGTGTTTTTTACTGTACTGGTGTGTTTTTCACTGTACTGGTGTGTTTTCACTGTACTGATGTGTTTTTCACTGTACTGGTGTGTTTTTTACTGTACTGGTATGTTTTTCACTGTACTGGTGTGTTTTTCACTGTACTGATGTGTTTTTCACTGTACTGATGTGTTTTTCACTGTACTGGTGTGATTTTCAATGTACTGGTGCGTTTTTCACTGTACTGATGTGTTTTTCACTGTACTGGTGTGTTTTTCACTGTACTGGTGTGTTTTTCACTGTACTGGTGTGTTTTTCACTGTACTGATGTGTTTTTCACTGTACTGATGTGTTTTTCACTGTACTGATGTGTTTTTCACTGTACTGATGTGTTTTTCACTGTACTGATGTGTTTTTCACTGTACTGATGTATTTTTCACTGTACTGATGTGTTTTTCACTGTACTGATGTATTTTTCACTGTACTGATGCATTTTACACTGGCCTGTGTACCAAAGAATTACCTCCCTGTAATTCTCAGTACAAGGAAATATAGAAACGTCTCTTATTAATCATAATGCACATCATATTTCAAATTTGAGTTCTGGTATCTATAAACTAGACAATTTTATAGTTCAGAATTATTGTTCGTAATCTTAAGGGTAAAAAATTATTTTTTTACAAAAAATGCAGAGTGTGTTCCTGGTCAAAACGAATTTGATTTGAATTTTATACATATGTTGAACAAATATGTGTGTGTGAATGGTAGGATTTGGGAATCACGTTCGTGGACTGGGCCAGTGAACCTACTACAGTGCTCCTTCCTTATGCTTTTTCTTTGAGCTTATGGCCTGAGATGATTAATTTTAATTACCCGAACCATTTTTTCCGTATTGTTTGGATCTAATTTTAATATATTCAGAGGTTCGAATTATTTAAAATTTACCTTTTTTGACATTTTTTATTGTTATTATGATCAGGAATAAGCGCTAAACCTACATGGGTCATGCAGGACATCTTTTTTTTTTAAAAAACTTAGCTATTATTTATAATTGGTGAGTCGTCCCCTGCTCAGAGTCAGGTAGCAGGCCACTGGGTGAGTCGTCCCCTGCTCAGAGTCAGATAGCAAGTCACTGGGTGAGTCGTCCCCTGCTCAGAGTCAGGTAGCAGGTCACTGGGTGAGTCGTCCCCTGCTCAGAGTCAGGTAGCAGGTCACTGGGTGAGTCGTACCCTGCTCAGAGTCAGGTAGCAGGCCACTGGGTGAGTCGTACCCTGCTCAGAGTCAGGTAGCAGGTCACTGGGTGAGTCGTCCCCTGCTCAGAGTCAGGTAGCAGGCCACTGGGTGAGTCGTCCCCTGCTCAGAGTCAGGTAGCAGGTCACTGGGTGAGTCGTCCCCTGCTCAGAGTCAGGTAGCAGGTCACTGGGTGAGTCGTCCCCTGCTCAGAGTCAGGTAGCAGGTCACTGGGTGAGTCGTCCCCTGCTCAGAGTCAGGTATCAGGTCACTGGGTGAGTCGTCCCCTGCTCAGAGTCAGGTAGCAGGTCACTGGGTGAGTCGTCCCTTGCTCAGAGTCAGGTATCAGGTCACTGGGTGAGTCGTCCCCTGCTCAGAGTCAGGTAGCAGGTCACTGGTTGAGTCGTCCCCTGCTCAGAGTCAGGTAGCAGGTCACTGGGTGAGTCGTCCCCTGCTCAGAGTCAGGTAGCAGGTCACTGGGTGAGTCGTCCCCTGCTCAGAGTCAGGTAGCAGGTCACTGGGTGAGTCGTCCCCTGCTCAGAGTCAGGTAGCAGGTCACTGGGTGAGTCGTCCCCTGCTCAGAGTCAGGTAGCAGGTCACTGGGTGAGTCGTCCCCTGCTCAGAGTCAGGTAGCAGGCCACTGGGTGAGTCGTCCAGTGCTCAGAGTCAGGTAGCAGGTCACTGGGTGAGTCGTCCCCTGCTCAGAGTCAGGTAGCAGGTCACTGGGTGAGTCGTCCCCTGCTCAGAGTCAGGTAGCAGGTCACTGGGTGAGTCGTCCCCTGCTCAGAGTCAGGTAGCAGGTCACTGGGTGAGTCGTCCCCTGCTCAGAGTCAGGTAGCAGGTCACTGGGTGAGTCGTCCCCTGCTCAGAGTCAGGTAGCAGGTCACTGGGTGAGTCGTCCCCTGCTCAGAGTCAGGTAGCAGGTCACTGGGTGAGTCGTCCCCTGCTCAGAGTCAGGTAGCAGGTCACTGGGTGAGTCGTCCCCTGCTCAGAGTCAGGTAGCAGGTCACTGGGTGAGTTGTCCCCTGCTCAGAGTCAGGTAGCAGGTCACTGGGTGAGTCGTCCCTTGCTCAGAGTCAGGTAACAGGTCACTGGGTGAGTTGTCCCCTGCTCAGAGTCAGGTAGCAGGTCACTGGGTGAGTCGTCCCCTGCTCAGAGTCAGGTAGCAGGTCACTGGGTGATTCGTCCCCTGCTCAGAGTCAGGTAGCAGGTCACTGGGTGAGTCGTCCCCTGCTCAGAGTCAGGTAGCAGGTCACTGCGTGAGTCGTCCCCTGCTCAGAGTCAGGTAGCAGGTCACTGCGTGAGTCGTCCCCTGCTCAGAGTCAGGTAGCAGGTCACTGCGTGAGTCGTCCCCTGCTCAGAGTCAGGTAGCAGGTCACTGGGTGAGTCGTCCCCTGCTCAGAGTCAGGTAGCAGGTCACTGCGTGAGTCGTCCCCTGCTCAGAGTCAGGTAGCAGGTCACTGCGTGAGTCGTCCCCTGCTCAGAGTCAGGTAGCAGGTCACTGCGTGAGTCGTCCCCTGCTCAGAGTCAGGTAGCAGGTCACTGGGTGAGTCGTCCCCTGCTCAGAGTCAGGTAGCAGGTCACTGCGTGAGTCGTCCCCTGCTCAGAGTCAGGTAGCAGGTCACTGCGTGAGTCGTCCCCTGCTCAGAGTCAGGTAGCAGGTCACTGCGTGAGTCGTCCCCTGCTCAGAGTCAGGTAGCAGGTCACTGCGTGAGTCGTCCCCTGCTCAGAGTCAGGTAGCAGGTCACTGCGTGAGTCGTCCCCTGCTCAGAGTCAGGTAGCAGGCCACTGGGTGAGTCGTCCCCTGCTCAGAGTCAGGTAGCAGGTCACTGCGTGAGTCGTCCCCTGCTCAGAGTCAGGTAGCAGGCCACTGGGTGAGTCGTCCCCTGCTCAGAGTCAGGTAGCAGGCCACTGGGTGAGTCGTCCCCTGCTCAGAGTCAGGTAGCAGGTCACTGCGTGAGTCGTCCCCTGCTCAGAGTCAGGTGTTACCTCAGTGTTTAAGATGTACAATGTGCTTCTCTTGCCCCTCCTTCCAATTCCTCTGAAGATATGTGTGAAAGCACATGAAATCTCTCAGGTGATAATTTAATGTTTTTGCCATCACGCGTTTATTGTTATTTCTTCCATACACACACACACACACACACACACACACACACACACACACACACACATATATATATATATATATATATATATATATATATATATATATATATATATATATATATATATATATATATATATATATATATATATATATATATATATATATATATATATAACATAAGAACATAAGAAAGAAGGAACGCTGCAACAGGCCTGCTGACCCATGCGAAGCAGGTCCATGCCAGGCGCCCGGTCAAGAACAATGACCACCTAGTCAGGTTACTTCCACTTAAGGAAGGAGCATGGCACCAGACCTGATAGCCCAAGCTAGTCAGGCCCAACTCACACCCACCCACACCCACTCATGTATTTATCCAACCTATTTTTAAAACTGCACGACGTCTTAGCGTCTATGATGGTACTCGGAAGTTTGTTCCACACATCTACAACTCTATTACCAAACCAGTGCTTTCCTATATCCTTCCTGAATCTGAACTTTTCCAACTTGAAGCCATTGCTGCGAGCTCTGTCTTGGCTGGCTATTTTCAGCACGCTATTTACATCCCCTTTATTTGTTCCTGTTTTCCATTTATACACCTCGATCATATCTCCCCTAATTCTACGCCTTTTTAGAGCGTGCAGATTCAGAGTCCTCAGTCTATCCTCATAGGGAAGATTTCTGATATATGTGATCAGCTTTGTTATCCTCCTTTGTGCATTTTCCAGTGCATTTATATCCATTCTGTAATCTCGTGATCATAACTGTGCAGCATAATCTAAATGAGGCCTAACCAAGGATATATAGAGTTGAAGAACAACCTGAGGATTTCTGCTAACCAGAACTCCTAAATCCTTTTCGCCATCAGTAGTATTAAGATCTACACTATTCAGTTTTAAGTGGCATGGTTATTGTCCTGTCCAACATTTAGCACTTTGCATTTGTCTATAGTAAACTGCATCTGCCACTTCTCCGACCACTGCATCAGTCTATTCAAATCATCTTGGAGTGCACTAATGTCCTCAACAGAATGAATTGGACGGCCTATTTTGGTGTCATCAGCAACTTTGCTTATGCCGCTATTTATTCCCTCGTCTGTATCGTTTATGTAAATTGTGAACAACAAGGGGCCCAACACTGACCCCTGTGGAACACCTCTTTTGATACGCCTATATTTGCCTCTCTTTTGACCTTTTAGATGTTTTAATCTATTGTTCATTCATTTGGGATCATTTTTGTTAGATCTAATTTCCCTACTCGGAACAAAAGTTGTCTGGGCAGCTAGAACTATGCTCTGAGAAACGTCGTATTGGCAACCAACACCAGCTACCTGACCCATAGTCAGATCGCCCCGATTTAGCCCACCTAGATAATTTTTCAGTCCCAGGAATTCAGCCAATCGAAAGTCTGGGACAGAGACTTGATTGCAGTTTAATGGGTAATTCCATAATACTCTATATTGAAACTTAGTGATTTGTGATCACTTTCCCCAAGCTTATCATTAACCTCAAGATTATTAATTAGTGAATGTTTCTTGGCAAGAACCAAGTCAAGCAGATTGTTTCCTCTAGTTGTTTCTGTCACAAACTGTTTTGAAAAGCAATCCTGAACTGTATCAAGAAAGTCACTAGACTCAAGATTTCCTGTCACATTGTTCCAATCAATTTGTCTAAAGTTAAAATCCCCAATTAACACAACATTTTCATATCTAGATTCCTTATGAATTTTGTCTCATAGCATCTTACTGCACTCCCTATCAAGGTTTGGGGGTTTATATATCACACCCAAAATTAATTTTTCATACCCCTAGAGAAACTGTAGCCAAACAGATTCTGTGTCCGATGATTCTATTTTTATATCATGTCTAACACAACAAGTTAAATTATCTCTGACATACATCGCCACTCCCCCACTCTTCCTGTTGACCCTATCAGTGTGGAATAGTTTATAACCTTGTATGTTACATTCAGAAGGCATTTCCCTATCCTTCCAGTTGAACCAGGTCTCAGTTATAGCAATAATATCTATATTACCTGCACTCGCGAGTAATCTTAGCTCATCTATCTTATTTCTTAGACTCCTACTATTTGTATAGTAAACCTTTAGGGAGCTAGTCACTCGTTGCCCTCTACTATCTCTCTTTGTTTGTTGATCAGTTGCTTTGTCTTTATTAGGAAGTTTACTTTGAATATTGTCTTTTAAAAGTATCCCTGAGGTATCCTGGTAATATCTACTGTTTCCAACAATAATACTGCAGGCTAATTGTTTCCCACAAACACCCATACCTCTATAATCTATCAGTTTAAAGTCCCAGACAAGTCATCAATTACCCCCTCAATCGAATTGGCTAATGCAACCACTCTAACCCCAGAGAGATGAACCCCATCCCTTGCATACATATCATTCTTGCCATAGAATTTGTCCCGGTTATCAATTAATGGGATTGCAATTTTCTTGCAGTACCTGTCTAGCCAGCAATTTATATATATATATATATATATATATATATATATATATATATATATATATATATATATATATATATATATATATATATATATATATATATATGAAACCACGAAACAAGTGGCACTGAATCATTTACCAAACTGCGACTGGCCAGGATTCGACCCTACTTCACATTGTCCCGCCTCAAGAGACAACACAACGTACGTGTCACCCTATCCACTCCGCCATCGATCCTACAAAGAACATGAGCAAAGTGAACTAGACTTCTTTAATGTTGCGAGCACACTCTTGGCAGTGGATGTTCAAGGATTAATTTCAGCCTCCTCCTGTTTGAATAGCACTTGTTTCATGGTTTCATTGCTATATAGTCTGCTTGTTGAGGCGGGTATTGAAACAAGAGGAGGCTGAAATTAATCCTTGAACATCCACTGCCACGAGTGTCCTCGCAACATGAATCAAGTCTAGTTCGCTAGGCTCATGTTGTCTGTAGGATCGATGGCGGAGTGGATAGGGTGACACGTACGTTGTGTTGTCTCTCGGGGCGGGACAATGTGACATGGGGTCGAATCCTGGCTTGCCGCAGTTTGGTAAATGATATACGTATATATACATGCAATAAGATCACAGTAAACAGGTGATTTCAGAATATGCAAAACAACCACTCTGAAAGAATAGAGAAATTCCAAGCGCTTTCGTGACTACTACTACTATTTCGTGAGTAGTCACGAAAGCGCTTGGAATTTCTCTATTCTTTCAGAGTGGTTGTTTTGCGTATATATATATATATATATATATATATATATATATATATATATATATATATATATATATATATATATATATATATATATATATATATATATATAGAATATATATATATATAGAATATATATATATATATATATATATATATATATATATATATATATATATATATATATATATATATATATATATATATATATATATATATATATATATATATATATATATATATATATATATATATATATATATATATATATATATATATATATATATATATATATATCTCATAGGTCATTTTAAATTTATTTAATATTACTTAAAATCAGTGACGTACTCTTCTCATGCCATAGAAGGATAGGTACAATTACTGTACCTATCCTCCTATGTATTCAATGCCCCGTTAGCAACATCTAGGAACCTTTTCTGAGCAGCAGTAGACAGCGAGGGAGGTGCGGCGTGCCTTCCTTACACGATATCGTGTTTAATACCAGCCATTATTCTGTGTACCCGAGATGTAATGATGAGAGATAACCTATTTTTCTACTTGAATCATTCCTGCGTTTTATTATCTTCTCGTATGTTTTATTTATTTATTTTTTTTTGTACCATCGTGTTTCCTGTGTATATTTTCTGATTGCATCCCGAGGGGCAGAACTGGTTTTTTTTTTTTTTTTTGATAAAAGTAATTTCTCGTGACTTCGTCTGTTCTGAGTTTCAGGAAAATGTGCTGTAAATTACAACGGAAAATTTGATGCGAAACAATAGTAGGCAGATCTTGTTCTGTGAAATTATTTTCCTGAGCACTTAATGCTTTTCCTTCTCTCTGCCAGTGTCTATATTTCTTCTTTACCTGCTCTTCCAGATTACTTTCCCCGACTTCTTCCTTCTCCCTCATATCGTTTATTTTTACTTTAGCGTCCCCTTGCGTTACTTCTCTTCAGATTTCTCTTGTTATTTTTCCCTTGCACAATCTATACGTAATCTTCTTACTCACAGTCCTCCTCATTTTGCTTCTGCTCCTCCTGCTTCTACTCCTCTTGCTTCTGCTCTTCTGCCCCTCCTCCTGCTTCTGATGCTCCTCCTGCTTCTACTCCTCTTGCTTCTGCTCTTCTGCCCCTCCTCCTGCTTCTGATGCTCATCCTGCTTCTGCTTCTACTTCTTCTTCCACTCTATTTCGTCCTTGTCATTTTCTTCCTTCTCTTTATGAATTAGAGAGAATTAATAAAAAAAAGATAATTAATACCGTGTGCATTTTATGGTTTTGGATGTTATGTCTTTGAAATTACCTACTAAGACCTACAGGGAATGAATGCCCTCCATAACGAATTGAATCAAAATTTGTGTGTGCATTTCCAGTATGTTAATAGCACAGACTACCTGTCTCCCGTAGCTCACCTGTCTGATGCTGTGGAGACCTGTTTGTCAGTAGTCTTCACAAAGATATTCACAAAAATTCCCTATGCAATAGAATCGTTGGAGTCGATGAGAAGCTGTTAGTTGACAGAAGCCGTAAAACGAGAGAGGAATTGTTTTAAACTACATACAATATTACTCTAAGTTTAATCTCTTCCATCCCTTAGTTAAATAAAACTATCTTCCCTCCAGCAATGAAATCGTTTGTCTAAGCATTTAGAACTAGAGTTGCTCGTCAGGTTACCCATAAACACTTGTAGAAAGTCAGTGTTAATTTTCTCCCAGCAATGCTGATAAAGTTCAATTCTTTCAGGCTTGCTACATGGCTTAGTGCTTAGTTTAAAAGATAAAGAAGATATGTGCACAGTAAACCTATTGCCTAATAACGACGTTTCGTCCTGTGTCTTTATCAAATTAATGCATGGAGAGGCAAATTCATGAATGTTATTTATAGTAATGTGAAATGGCAAGTGTGTAGTGACGGAATGTGTGTGTGTGTGTGTGTGTGTGTGTGTGTGTGTGTGTGTGTGTGTGTATGCCGGGGTCACTTGCACAGTATCTGCTGATCGGATTTGCCTTTAACCTTCATCAACTTTACCTTACCTAATGTACCTATACTAACCTAAGTCAAAATAACTTGAACTAAGAGAGCCTGAGATAAGTCAATCTAATTTAATACAACCCAAGCTATCCTAAACCTTACAAAAAAATGAAAATAAGGGAACTTTCAGAAGTTGACACTACGTAATGCGTAATAAATCCAGTGGTAGTGAAGGTACCATACCCTACATGTGGAAATTTCTTACATAATTTCATTAATGTAGAACATATAAATGAATAATTTAATAATTGTGTATATGTAATAAGAAAACATCTCACGTAGAATTAGTGTAATAGAGGAACATCTCACGAAGAATTAGTGTAATAAGAGAACATCTCATGAAGAATTAGTGTAATAGATGAACGTCTCATGAAGAATTGGTGTAATAAGAAAACATCTCACGAAGAATTAGTGTAATAAGAAAACATCTCACGAAGAATTGGTGTAATAAGAAAACATCTCATGAAGAATTAGTGTAATAAGAAAACATCTCACGAGGAATTAGTGCAATAAGAAAACATCTCACCATGAATTAGTGTAATAAGAAAATATCTCACGAAGAATTGGTGTAATAAGAAAACATCTCACGAAGAATTAGTGTAATAAGAAAACATCTCACGAAGAATTGGTGTAATAAGAAAACATCTCACGAAGAATTAGTGTAATAAGAAAACATCTCACGAAGAATTAGTGTAATAAGAGAACATCTCATGAAGAATTAGTGTAATAATAGAACATCTCATGAAGAATTAGTGTAATAGAGGAACATCTCTCGAAGAATTAGTGTAATAAGAGAACATCTCATGAAGAATTATTGCAATAAGAGAACATCTCATGAAGAATTAGTGCAATAAGAGAACATCTCATGAATAATTAGCGTAATAGAGGAACATCTCACGAAGAATTAGTGTAATAAGAGAACATCTCATGAAGAATTAGTGTAATAGAGGAACATCTCACGAAGAATTAGTGCAATAAGAGAACATCTCATGAATAATTAGCGTAATAGAGGAACATCTCACGAAGAATTAGTGTAATAAGAGAACATCTCATGAATAATTAGTGTAATAGAGGAACATCTCATGAAGAATTATTGCAATAAGAGAACATCTCATGAAGAATTAGTGTAATAGAGGAACATCTCATGAAGAATTAGTGCAATAAGAGAACATCTCATGAAGAATTAGTGCAATAAGAGAACATCTCATGAAGAATTAGAGCAATAAGAGAACATCTCATGAAGAATTAGTGCAATAAGAGAACATCTCATGAAGAATTAGTGCAATAAGAGAACATCTCATGAAGAATTAGTGCAATAAGAGAACATCTCATGAAGAATTAGAGCAATAAGAGAACATCTCATGAAGAATTAGTGCAATAAGAGAACATCTCATGAGGAATTAGTGTAATAGAGGAACATGTCACGAAGAATTATTGCGATAAGAGAACATCTCATGAAGAATTAGTGTAATAGAGGAACATCTCATGAAGAATTAGTGTAATAGAGGAATATCTCATGAAGAATTAGTGTAATAGAGGAACATCTCATGAAGAATTAGTGTAATAGAGGAACATCTCATGAAGAATTATTGCGATAAGAGAACATCTCATGAAGAATTAGTGTAATAGAGGAACATCTCATGAAGAATTAGTGCAATAAGAGAACATCTCTTGAGGAATTAGTGTAATAGAGGAACATCTCATGAAGAATTAGTGTAATAGAGGAACATCTCATGAAGAATTAGTGTAATAGAGGAACATCTCACGAAGAATTAGTGTAATAAGAGAACATCTCATGAAGAATTAGTGTAATAGAGGAACATCTCACGAAGAATTAGTGTAATAAGAGAACATCTCATGAAGAATTAGTGTAATAGAGGAACATCTCACGAAGAATTAGTGTAATAAGAGAACATCTCATGAAGAATTAGTGTAATAAGAGAGTATCTCATGAAGAATTAGTGTAATAGAGGAACATCTTACGAAGAATTAGTGTAATAATAGAACATCTCATGAAGAATTAGTGTAATAGAGGAACATCTCACGAAGAATTAGTGTAATAGAGGAACATCTCATGAAGAATTAGTGTAATAAGAGAGCATCTCATGAAGAATTAGTGTAATAAGAGAACATCTCATGAATAATTAGTGTAATAGAGGAACATCTCATGAAGAATTATTGCAATAAGAGAACATCTCATGAAGAATTAGTGTAATAGAGGAACATCTCATGAAGAATTAGTGTAATAAGAGAACATCTCATGAAGAATTAGTGTAATAAGAGAGTATCTCATGAAGAATTAGTGTAATAAGAGAACATCTCATGAATAATTAGTGTAATAGAGGAACATCTCATGAAGAATTATTGCAATAAGAGAACATCTCATGAAGAATTAGTGTAATAGAGGAACATCTCATGAAGAATTAGTGTAATAGAGAAACATCTCATGAAGAATTAGTGCAATAAGAGAACATCTCATGAAGAATTAGTGCAATAAGAGAACATCTCATGAAGAATTAGAGCAATAAGAGAACATCTCATGAAGAATTAGTGCAATAAGAGAACATCTCATGAGGAATTAGTGTAATAGAGGAACATGTCACGAAGAATTATTGCGATAAGAGAACATCTCATGAAGAATTAGTGTAATAGAGGAACATCTCATGAAGAATTAGTGTAATAGAGAAACATCTCATGAAGAATTAGTGCAATAAGAGAACATCTCATGAAGAATTAGTGCAATAAGAGAACATCTCATGAAGAATTAGTGCAATAAGAGAACATCTCATGAAGAATTAGAGCAATAAGAGAACATCTCATGAAGAATTAGTGCAATAAGAGAACATCTCATGAGGAATTAGTGTAATAGAGGAACATGTCACGAAGAATTATTGCGATAAGAGAACATCTCATGAAGAATTAGTGTAATAGAGGAACATCTCATGAAGAATTAGTGTAATAGAGAAACATCTCATGAAGAATTAGTGCAATAAGAGAACATCTCATGAAGAATTAGTGCAATAAGAGAACATCTCATGAAGAATTAGAGCAATAAGAGAACATCTCATGAAGAATTAGTGCAATAAGAGAACATCTCATGAGGAATTAGTGTAATAGAGGAACATGTCACGAAGAATTATTGCGATAAGAGAACATCTCATGAAGAATTAGTGTAATAGAGGAACATCTCATGAAGAATTAGTGTAATAGAGGAATATCTCATGAAGAATTAGTGTAATAGAGGAACATCTCATGAAGAATTATTGCGATAAGAGAACATCTCATGAAGAATTAGAGCAATAAGAGAACATCTCATGAGGAATTAGTGTAATAGAGGAACATCTCATGAAGAATTAGTGTAATAAGAGAACATCTCATGAAGAATTAGTGCAATAGAGGAACATCTCACGAAGAATTAGTGTAATAAGAGAACATCTCATGAAGAATTAGTGTAATAAGAGAGCATCTCATGAAGAATTAGTGTAATAGAGGAACATCTCACGAAGAATTAGTGTAATAAGAGAACATCTCATGAAGAATTAGTGTAATAGAGGAACATCTCACGAAGAATTAGTGTAATAAGAGAACATCTCATGAAGAATTAGTGTAATAAGAGAGCATCTCATGAAGAATTAGTGTAATAGAGGAACATCTCACGAAGAATTAGTGTAATAAGAGAACATCTCATGAAGAATTAGTGTAATAAGAGAGCATCTCATGAAGAATTAGTGTAATAAGAGAGCATCTCATGAAGAATTAGTGTAATAAGAGAGCATCTCATGAAGAATTAGTGTAATAGAGGAACATCTCATGAAGAATTAGTGTAATAGAGGAACATCTCATGAAGAATTAGTGTAATAAGAGAGCATCTCATGAAGAATTAGTGTAATAGAGGAACATCTCACGAAGAATTAGTGTAATAGAGGAACATCTCATGAAGAATTAGTGTAATAAGAGAGCATCTCATGAAGAATTAGTGTAATAAGAGAGCATCTCACGAAGAATTAGTGTAATAGAGGAACATCTCATGAAGAATTAGTGTAATAAGAGAGCATCTCACGAAGAATTAGTGTAATAGAGGAACATCTCACGAAGAATTAGTGTAATAAGAGAGCATCTCACGAAGAATTAGTGTAATAGAGGAACATCTCACGAAGAATTAGTGTAATAAGAGAGCATCTCATGAAGAATTAGTGTAATAGAGGAACATCTCACGAAGAATTAGTGTAATAAGAGAGCATCTCACGAAGAATTAGTGTAATAAGAGAGCATCTCATGAAGAATTAGTGTAATAGAGGAACATCTCACGAAGAATTAGTGTAATAAGAGAGCATCTCACGAAGAATTAGTGTAATAGAGGAACATCTCATGAAGAATTAGTGTAATAAGAGAACATCTCACGAAGAATTAGTGTAATAGAGGAACATCTCATGAAGAATTAGTGTAATAAGAGAGCATCTCACGAAGAATTAGTGTAATAGAGGAACATCTCATGAAGAATTAGTGTAATAAAGGAACATCTCATGAAGAATTAGTGTAATAAGAGAGCATCTCATGAAGAATTAGTGTAATAAGAGAGCATCTCATGAAGAATTAGTGTAATAAGAGAGCATCTCATGAAGAATTAGTGTAATAGAGGAACATCTCACGAAGAATTAGTGTAATAAGAGAGCATCTCACGAAGAATTAGTGTAATAGAGGAACATCTCATGAAGAATTAGTGCAATAGAGGAACATCTCACGACGAATTAGTGTAATAAGAGAGCATCTCACGAAGAATTAGTGTAA